>NC_134138.1:97605918-97908948 GCF_033958435.1 Carettochelys insculpta
CTGCCCTGGCCCCCCTGGCCCCCCTGGCCTGCCCTGGCCCCCCTGGCCTGCCCTGGCCCCCCTGGCCCCCCTGGCCTGCCCTGGCCCCCCTGGCCTGCCCTGCTCTGCCCTGGCCTGCCCTGGCCCCCCTGGCCTGCCCCGGCCTCCCTGGCCTGCCCTGGCCCCCCTGGCCTGCCCTGCTCTGCCCTGGCCCCCCTGGCCCCCCTGGCCTGCCCTGGCCCCCCTGCCCTGGCCTGGCCTCCCCCTGTGGGTTCTCTTACCTCCATGAGGACAGCCCCGACGTTGGCCTTTCCGACGCCAAACTGCTGCCCCACGGATCGGTAGCTGTCCGGAGTGGCCAGCTTCCAGACAGCGATGCCGACCCGTTTCTCCACAGGAAGGGCATGCCGCATGGCAGTGTCCCGGTGCCTGAGTGCGGGGCTGAGCCACTGGCACAGCTCCAGGAATGTCTGTCGGGTCATCCTGAAGTTGCGGACCCAGTGGTCGTCGTCCCACTCCCCAAGCACCAGGCGCTCCCACCAGTCGGTGCTGGTGGGGTGGCTCCACAGCCACCGGCGTGTGAGGCGGGGGGTGGAGCGGGGTGCTGCAGGGGGAGGGGCTGAGCCCTGCTGCCCCGGGGGCATCTCCTCCCCTGGGGCAGGAAGGTGCTCAGCTGCCCCCAACATGACAAGAGCCAGGGCAAGCCCTGCTCCTGCCAGGAGGGCTGGCTGGACCTCTAGCTGCTGCTGCTGCTGCTGCTGCTGCTGCTGCTGCTGGGGGTCCATGACTGCGGCGCTCGGGGTCTGTGTGCCTATCTGGCTCGTCAGACCGTGTGCTGTGCAGGCTGAGTGTATGTGGGAGGGGCCCTTTAAGGGAGCGGCTAGCTGTTGCCCCGGAAGCGCTAGCCTGCGCTGTGACCCTGTGTGCAGCTGTGCCTGGCATCCCTATTTCGATGTGTGGTACTTTGACGTGTAGACGTTCCCTCGCTGCGCCTATTTCGATGTCGGGCTGCGCAACGTCGAAGTTGAACATCGACGTTGCCGGCCCTGGAGGATGTGTAGATGTTATTCATCGAAATAGGCTATTTCGATGTTGCTACATCGAAATAAGCTACTTCGATGTTGGCTGCACGTGTAGACGTAGCCAAGGAGTCCTAACATTCCAAACCTACTGCTCGGGCCACTTACCATTCATTCAGACTGATTTACCAGTAGGTTGAGTATGGGATGCTGCATAGCAGACCTTGACTTTGTTCCTGTGCCTTAGGGTTCAGAAATACCAAGAGCTCTACATAGTGCCAGAAGTCCAGGCTAGTAATTAAATAGAGGATAAGCCCTTTAGTAAAGTGAAAAAGATTTGGCTTTAGCTATAACACATGCAGGAACTTCTGTTACTGGTCTTTCAATGGACACAAAATGCTAAGATTTTTCTTCTGAAAATAGCTTTTGAGCATCATTAAAGAGTGCTGTAGCTAAGAAGAGGACTAAAGTACGGCATCAAGAACCAGGACAGTTCCAGTGCCGCTTGGGATATAGAAGAATGTTTTATTTCAGAATGTTGAATTGCTGAGACTCTTCTGTGTGTTCAGACAGCACATATGCAACTACTTATGGGGAAGGTGGTGGATGGGCAAAGTTTACTGGCTCGTGTTATACAGCCCAGAAAACATTGTATGACCAGTCCCAGCTGTTGTTCCAAGTGGGCAACCTCAGCTGTCATATCAAATCACATAACAGAATAAGAATAAAGAAATCCCCCATATGCTTACTCCTAGAAAAACTTAAAAGCCTACGGATTTTTTTTTCATAAATGCTGATTCATCTGATTACACTTTACCTACCAGGAAACAGATGGTAAACACTGGGCAATCTCACTGCAGCATGTTAACCAGTAACTGTTGTATTGAAAACTGCATTTAAACTGCCAGCTGCATTTGGACAGTATTTAGCTTTCTCCAAAGATTCCTCAGAGTCCAGACTTTTAATATGTGAAAGACTGTAAACATGGGCATTAGCTGAGTGCTCCCCTAAGGGACACTTTCTGTTAAATCCTTTTCCAATCCATTGTATCCAATAATCAAATCCGTATCAAGAATCCACACTGGATATTTGCCATCAATTAGTTGCACTAAAATGAGACAGTATAACCTAACTCCTTGCCCTACTCCCTCAGGTTCCAGCCATGCTCCAGGTGAAAGAGAAATTCTTCGGGGCTGCACTATGTATAATTACCACCACCCCCTTCTGGTCAGCTGGAATAGCAGCTCCCCCGCACCTGGTCCAGCTGCTTCCTGCTTCTGCCCACTCTGTCTGGGCAAGCTTTTCCCTTCCTCCTTGCTACCAGTTGCCCAGGAAGCCATTAAAAAGCAACAGCCCCTTTTCTTTAACTCAGGTGGCCGCAGACCCACCACATACAGCTGCAGTGAACACTTTGCAAGTACAGCTGGTCAAATATATTATTCAGAAAATCCTGTTTATTTACATAGACAACTTTAAGTGGCAAATTATGTTTTGCAGTATTCAGACAGCTCTCTACACTGATCAAATGCTCTTAGAGCTCTAGAGGGATTCAGGGTTTTATTAATATCATATATGATGAATAATTATAGCATTTGCTGGATGTATTATTTAAGGACTGCTTTTTTCTGGTATTTGACCAACTATTGCAATTATCTTGCACGAGTGGGATTTAATTGTGATTTAAAATGCAAGAGGCATTTAGCTGTACAATGGTGCTGATTTTCACTTAGTTAATAAGACTCAGTGCTTTAACTTGGTATTATCTAGGTTTGATTCCAGCTCTTTGGGGGTACAGGGAATGGGCACCTGTGTTTCGCTATTTGAATTTTAGCAAAAAACACAACAAAACAAATCCCACAGTTTTCCTTCAGGATTAGAATCTGCACGTCTCCCTCATGATGCCAGATATTTACTCAGTTTAGATGAATACTCAAATGAGTAAGTGCTCCCTCACATGAGAGAAGCTTTCACAATCCCTGACATCAGTGTTTATTCAGAGTTCACACTGACATCAGTGCGTTTTGCCTGATTCCTGACTGAGTGTCTTAATGAGGACTTTGAGGACTGGCTCAGCTGAGAGAAAAATGCGTCCTAACATTAAATGCTCTGGAATTCCTGAACTGAACTAAGAACAAATCATAGCACTTAACCTCTTTAATGTGTAATGGAACGTGACAGTTTTCCTGTGCAGTATCTGGAGAGGAAAGCTTGGTGGCTGATGTTTTGAATTGTTACCTAAAGCTGTTTCTGATAAGATTGGGAGCTTTGGTTTGGGCACTTTTGTTTTCTTTTTGCCAGGCTGCACATTTTCATTTTGAAACCATCAGTAACTATTCTCTCCTATTGGTGCAGAATTATTCACTTGATGTTAACATTGGCAAAAAAGGTTGTCCCGGCAAGAGTTACTGTGCTGGAGACAGGCACCAGCACTATGGTTTATGGGTCCCCTATGGCCATCCCCACACCTAAAAAAAGAAAATAAATTATATTAGTAATGCCACACCACCTTGAGATGCAGTTTCAGTAGCTTCCTGATGCTATGGTTATACTACAGCGCTCTGTCAACAGAAGTCACTGTCAGAAGAGATTTCACGACAAAGCTTCTGTTGACAGAATGCAATCATGCACAAAAAGCCAATCAGAAGGGCGCCCTGCTCTGTCGACAGAGTGGCCGGACTGCCTGTCTGCTCTCTTGAAAAAGCAGGCACCCAGAAGCACAGCGGGCAAGGCTGCCTATTGTTCTGGATGTTCTGTCTGTACAGAGAAGGCCCCCTGGAGCGTTCATAGCTTTTTTATTGTCAATAGAATCTGTCAACAGCAGCAGTATGCCTCATGGCTGAGAGGCAGAACGCTGGTGGTGAAAGTGCTGAGTTTTGTTGACAAACTGTTGACAAAACACATTTTGCGTGTGCACGCTCCACCAGTTTTGTCAACAAAACTGGGATTTTGTCAGCAAAGCTTGCTAGTGTAACTGTAGCCTGAAAATATTGAGAAGAGATAGGAGTTAATCATTGGCCCCTAAAAACTCAAGAGTACATCTAACATGGGTGAGAATAAGTAAATCTAATCAAGTGAGGAAAATAGAAAGGAGCATAAACTCTGTCAAAGGAATTATAAAAATATAATGAGGAAGGCCCAAAAGGAATATGAAGAACAGCTAGCCAAAAACTCAAAAATATTATAAAGAAAAAATTAAGTACAACAGCAGCTACACAACCAGTGCAACCACTGGAGGATTGACATACTAAAGGAGCACTCAAGGTTGATAAGGTCATTGCTGAGAAACTAAATTAATTCTTTTGCAGTCACTGCTGTGAGTATTTCATGGAAATGAGTGGAATTACGGTAGTAAGGAAAAACACCTTGCAGTAAGTACAGGCTTATATGCCTGGCTCTTACACTTTTTGACTATTAAAAATATATGTATACTAATTCGGAGGGGTTTTGGGGTACGATTTTAGATGTTGATTTCAGTATAGGTACTGCATAAACCACCTACATAGTTTCATTGGTTTATATTGGCTTAAATATAAGAGGCTTTGTTGAAAACATGCATCTTAAATAGACTTTGCTGTTTATGTCATCAGATATACACAAACCCTTAGTACCATTAAAAATTAGTCTGCAGAGAAAGCCCCACTATTGAGTTTGCTGTGAGTATTTCAAAGACACCATAGTTATTACAATATCTGATCCACAACATTTCACATGTGGAAAAGTTTAGAAAAAGAACAGTTGAGCCATATTAACATGTAATACCTATAAAACCAGCCACATAAGCGCAAGGTAGCTGTTTAAATGGCCAAATTAACAAGGCACAGTCAGGGCTAATTTGTTTTCCCTTTCCACCCATTCAAAATACCCATACACAGCTTTCTGAATAAGAAACACAGGGGGAGGGAACCAATTTAAATTTGTTGTGTCCTGTTTAAGACAACCTTTGGAATGGCTGAAAGTTTTCCCAACTTGCTTCTTTTAAATAATATCTCCTGTTTATATGAGTGAAATATTCTTTTTTCATATGAAATTTTCTGGATCAGGTGACCTTTGATGCTTTAGAAAAGTGATTTCTAATCACTTTTCTGGAAAGACATGATTAACAGCTATTACAATAAAAGTACAACATTGCCATGACTGGATTTGAGCTAGTTACAGAAGTAGTGCAGGAGAATGTGCATACTTTATGCATCAGGCTGCAAATTACTTTATGAGAGCCACAGAATTTACTGATCACTATTACCATGTTAATTCTGAGATTTCAAACACAGGGAGGTTCCTCTCTTGGTCCCTAAAGCTGTGTCTACACGTGCACGCTACTTCGAAGTAGTGGCACTAACTTCAAAATAGCGCCCGTCGCGGCTACACGCGTCGGGCGCTATTTCGAAGTTAACTTCGACGTTAGGCAGCGAGACGTCGAAGTCGCTAACCTCATGAGGGGATCGGAATAGCGCCCTACTTCGACGTTCAACGTCGAGGTAGGGACCGTGTAGACGATCCGCGTCCCGCAACGTTGAAATTGCCGGGTCCTCCATGGCGGCCATCAGCTGGGGGGTTGAGAGATGCTCTCTCTCCAGCCCCTGCGGGGCTCTACGGTCACCGTGGGCAGCAGCCCTTAGCCCAGGGCTTCTGGCTGCTGCTGCGGCAGCTGGGGATCCATGCTGCAGGCACAGGGTCTGCAACCAGTTGTCAGCTCTGTGTATCTTGTGTTGTTTAGTGCAACTGTGTCTGGGAGGGGCCCTTTAAGGGAGTGGCTTGCTGTTGAGTCCGCCCTGTGACCGTGTCTGCAGCTGTGCCTGGCACCCTTATTTCGATGTGTGCTACTTTGGCGTGTAGCCGTACCCTCGCTGCGCCTATTTCGATGTGGTGCCGCGCAACGTCGAAGTTGAACATCGACATTGCCAGCCCTGGAGGACGTGTAGACGTTATTCATTGAAATAGCCTATTTCGATGTTGCTACATCGAAATAAGCTATTTCGATGTTGGCTTCACGTGTAGACGTAGCCTAAGGGTGTAGAAAGATATTAAGAATTGCACATAAGAAATCACTAAACATTAAACTCCAGGATGAAAGAGTTCAGGCAAAGCTTACACCCAAGTTCATACCAATATCTGCATGCATGGAACTCTTCAGGCAAATCACACAATTTGCTGTGGGCCACAGTCTACCCCCACTTGCACCTGTGCAATCCCATTGTGTGGAGCTGCCCAGGTGTAACTGAGTGGTACGCTTTGATATAATCCTTCCCATGAAAATGTTAAATTGAATTATATTACACTCACTATTACTCCATGGATCAGATAGCTGCTCTTTGGAATCATGCTAAAACCTTGCTAGCAACAATTAAACACTGTTATAATTAGTACAATTCTGCTCTCAGTTTGGAAATGGACAAATATTTTAAGATGTATTTCTGTCCTCCGTTACACTGCTGTGGCTCTGTATGAGTTACGTAGGTATAAAGGGAACGGAATTTGGCCCTAAAAATACTATCTGAGACAGTCAGCCATAAGTCCAGGGAACTGGACAGATACCTGGCCAGAAGCAGAAGAGTTAGAGAACTCAAAAAATGTTACACTGATTGAACCTGACTTGCTTTTGCAAGGAAATAAAACAATAAGAAAAAAGGGTGAAAATGAATTGATTATTTCCTGAAAACAAACCCAATTTGTTAATGAACTTTGATGCTCCTGTGAGATTCTTTTTTTTTTTTTTCTTTTTACTGGGTAAAACTTACAAATGAGCTTGCATTCTGTTTTCAAAAGTGGCTTTGGCACTAGAGTGCAGAGCTTCAAAGGTATATAGGTGCTCAACTCCAGCTGATTTGAATGAGAGGTAAGTGCCTAAATAACTGTAAAGCTCTGGGCTTAAGTCTCAGTGAAGGTCATTGGGACTTAAGCTCCTTTTAAAATAGGGACTTTAGCTTTTAACTGAATTAGGTGCCTTTGAAAAGTTTACCCAGAAGTGTTTTTATTAATGCCATCCTGTAAGATAATTTATAAACCAGGGAACATCAGTCATTACAGATCACTTGTACAGCTAGGACCTGTCTTGAAACAGAAAAGAATTCTCAGTAAGCTCTCTGGCAGAAAGGGATACCAGCATGAAAAATATTCAAGCGAACAGTAGCCAAAACTCCACAGCAAAGGAGAAATTGGCAAAGACAGCCAAAGAGGAAGAGCAGGGAATAACAGTTGACCCAGCTGTTGCAATGCATCACAGCACAAATTAATAAACTTGGAAATATGAAGGATATCAAATGCCAGTAGGCAGGGGTACAGCAAAGGGACACTCAGCCTGCAGTGAATGAAACAAAGCACAGACTGTTCATTCAGCACTTAAAATGACATCAGGTTACAGGATTTGCTCACCACAAAGGTGTAACATAGAAAATAGTGGACCACCCTGGGGAAAATCTCTGGGGCTTTGATTCTGCAAACTACTTTACAGGTTACCAGTCAGTGCAATGGGAGAAAGGTAATCTGTTTTCTTAGTGGTCATGTTGTCACATGTAAGTTCCCCCCTAAACATGAAGAAGAGGAGCCAATTGGCACAGGCTTTCATTGCTAAAGGCACAGGATGCATGAAATCATAGAATCATAGGGCTGAAAGGGACCTCAGGAGGTCATCTAATCCGGCCCCCTACTTCAAGCAGGATCAACCCCAACTAAGTCATCCCAGCCAGGACTTTGTCAAGCTGGGACTTAAAAATGTCTAGGGAAGGAGAATCCACCACCTGTATTAAAGTTCATACTTGTTAAACAATAGTAGTCACTACGTGCTAAGACTCATACAGATGAGTACTGTAGTGCAAGTCTGTCAAAACTACTGAAGTCAGCGGGAGATTTTCCAGAGATAAGACTGCTAGATCAGGCCTGCAGTAGTTATAGATGGGCAAGACTCATAACGAAATCTATCCATGGCTCCAGAAGAACAAACCCCCTCTTTCCCCTGTTAGAGTATGTATAAGATATTTCAAAACTCAGGACCAGGTTCTTAGTGTGAGTCCAAAGTGAACTTATGCCCATTTACACCAGCTGAGGATCTGACAAGCAATTCTGAAACAACAGAATTAGGATCTATTGGAGAGCTGCAGGGACTCTGTCTCTCCTCCATCCCTTTTCTGGGAATTTAATTTACTTAATATAAAAATAAAACTCATCTCATTAATCTCAATGGTCCTTTAGCTGTCGTGGGCCAATGTCTCCTCTGGGACAGGCAGCTTCTGTTGAACTAAATGGGAGCTGGATGCCTATGCAAGGACAGTTTGCATTACAGCCAAAATCCTTTGCTCAGCTCATTCCTTTGATCATGTCTCTTCTTCTTGGAGTCCCACTACCAGTCTCGTGTTCTCTGCTTTATTAGACACAAACTTTCCTACCTTTGCTCAGCCGCCAAAGTGGATTTTCTCCTGTGATTCATTTCTCCCACAGGCTATTTTGTGCCTTTCCTTCATGGTGCCCCTTATGCAAGGAATGCCATCAGTAAGTCCACTAAATCACTGAGACTATGGCTACGCTATAGCTGAAACTTAAAATTACTTATGCAATCTGAGCAATGTAAATTGTGTAAATTATTTCGAGTTAACTTATTTTGAACTTGGTGCCATCCACATGGCACTGAAGTTTGAAATAAGTGTCTGTTGCAAAGTTTCTACTGCTCCTCATTTGACAAGTTGTACTGGAACCAGAATAGCAGCACTATTTCAAGTACTGTGTTTAGACGGGGAGATGCTATTTCAGGATACATTTATATCCCGAAATAGTAACTATAGTGTAGCCATAGCCTGAGAATGAGCTGTGCTGCTATGCTCCTGTTAAACCATATTAATACCTCTTGACCATTTATTTTATTGAAAAACACTTTTAAGGCTCCAAATTGCACACTTAGCTCAACAGGGTGATCACACTGTCGCAGGCCTGTCCCTGGCCTCTCCTATACTCCAGTGCATTCCTCCACCTGTTGCACCTTATTGCTAGTTAGTTCCTGTCTCAGATTGCTTACTATCTATATTTTATTGTATGTTTGTATAGAGTTTTGTACAAGGAGGCCTCACTAACGACTGGATGCTACTGAGCTACTCGCACTGCTGCTAAACTACTTGGGCTTTAAAATGATATGACCTCTCACTGTTCAGATTAAAAGTGTATGTCAGACTAAGCCCATAAACTCAGGCACTGCCCTTGAGCTGACCTGCATTTGACTGTGGGAAGTGTACATTTAGGACAGGATAACAAACTCACAGACCAGAAATGTAGAGCTGAAGGACTCCTTCTGAGGTCACCTAGTTCATCACCTCGCACTGAGGCAGAGCCAAGTATAGCTAGACTGCCTCTGACAGGAGTTTGTCCAAGCATTCTTTAAGGTGATTCCACAACCTTCCAATCTGTTCTAGAGCTTAACTATCCTTGGAGTTGGACAGTTTTTCCTATGCGTATTCTAAATCTCCCTTGCAGAAGATTGATCCTATTAGTTCTACTTTCAGTGGAGATTAAAAACAATTGATCACCTTCCTTTTTAGAGCAGCTGTTCACATATTTGAAGACTGTTATCAGGCACCCTCTCAGTGTTCTTTTCTCTTGCACGGTTGTTTTAACCTTTCCTCACAGGTCAGGGTTTTCAAACCTTTTATCATTTTAGTCACTCTCCTCTGGATGCTCTCCAGAGAAGCAAATATTTCATAAGGCGTTCTACTCTCTAATAGACACAACCCTCCTCTAGCAAGGTCTCAATTGCTGGGTGTCTTATGTATGACACTCATGTTAATATTCCACAGATAGCTATCAGCCTGTTTTGCAGTTGCATCACATTGTTGGCTCATACTCAATTTGTGATCCACTTTATCCCCTGGATGCCCAACCTTTCCTCCAGTACTGCTGCTGTGCCAGTTGTTCCCCTGTTGGAGTTGTGCATTTTAGTTTTTCCTTCCTAAAGTGAGTACTTTACATTTGTTTTTATGGATGCTTACCTTGCTGATTTTAACACATTTTCCAAATTAACTGAATTATTTTCATTTCTAATCTTGTCCTCCAATGTGTTTGCAACGAACCTTCCAGCTTTTTGCCAGCTACCCATTTTATAAGTGTACTTGCCCCTCCATTGTCAAAGACCATATTTTATTAATTATGCTAGATTCAGAGCAGATTCTGCAGTCCAATGTGGCAAAGTCCATTGTCCAATAAGACAATGAACCATTGGTGACTCCTGTTTGATTTCAAATTTTCAACCAGTTATGTACTCACCTTATAATAACTCAGTATAACCACATTTCCCTAGTTCATTTAGAAAAGGGTCATGTGGGACAGGAAAAAACCCTTCCTCAAATCAAGCTTGATTGTTTCTCTAATTTATGAATAAATTATTTCATGGTCACTTGAGCTGCACAACCCTTGACAGAAGGACATGAGTTTCCTGATGTTAGTAAAAGTGCTGGGGCAACTAGGCCAAAGATCCCCATTTAATCTGAGTTACAGTGAGAGTTGTCGGGGTGTGAGGGAAGAGATATAGTATAGGTGAGTAGGGATAGGTGTCTAGATGCAATGCAGGAGTTCTGTTAAAGTGACATTGCGGTCAATTAATATACTGTCACCTTGGGCCAGACTGTAGAGCTGCAGTGTCCAATACACTGTTTGTTCTCCACATGTGGTGAACTGGATACCTTGGTGTGGCGAAGCGGCTCATTAGAGTCGCATGGGTGGAGCACCCTCTGCCCTTCCATGCATGTACCCCGCCACTTAGTGGGACTATTGTGTGGCAGCAGCAGTGGAGGTGGCTCCTCCTGCGGCTTGTTTGGGGCCATGAGACAGCTTGCGCGGGCAGCTCAGGGAACGGCGGGTGGGGCAAGGCGGCTTGGGGAGGGTGGTGTGGCTTGTGCGGCATGGTGGCTCTGCTGAATCATCGGCAGTTTGTGCAGGGTGTACGTGTGTCTGTGTGTTCCTAGGTGGTGGTGGGAGAGGGGGCCTGACTCAGGGGCAGTGCCTGGCTGGGGGGGCAGCAACTGGGTGATGGGACGGGCTGCGGCAATTGTTACATTTCTTTTGGACACCGCTGCTGTAGATGCCTTCCTCACGTGGGTGAGCACTTACACAAACAATCCCTCTCTTGTGCATGAGACTCCTTGTGTAAGAGCTCACCAATGTGACTGAGGCCTCCACAAGCTAGCTCCACAGTGTAGAGAATTGTAGGCGCACAGCATCCATGGTGAAGTGAGATTATGAATCCCTTTCTCAGAATGGTAAGCAGTTAGGCCCAGATCACAAACGTATTTTGGATCCTAACTACACCTGTGGATCTAGGCCAGTGCTTCAGGATCCCAAAGCAGGTCACAGTCCTGTCCTGAGGGGGTTCCAGGGCTGTGTTAGACTTTCTAGGACAGGGGTTGGCAGCCTGCAGCTCCTTAAGAAGCCACTTGCAGCTCTGAGTGCTGCTGCTGCCGACTCCACTTGCAGCTCTGGAGGCTGCCGCTGCTTAAACAACGCCCACCATTAAAACCGGATTTCGTTTTTTTGTTTAAGCGACAGCAATGGAGGGAGCCGCAAGGGGAGTCAGTGGCAGCAGGGCAAGGAGCTACACACGGGGGAAACTCTAAGGCTGCAGGAGAACTGGGGAGAGAGGTGGCCAAGCCTACTCTGCCGGAGCCGTGCAGCCGCGCTGAAAAGGAGGTGGCAGGGGGAAGCAACGTGTGGGGGGCAGGGGGTGGCGTCCATGGAGGAGCAGCAGTAGCACATGGAGGTCCTTGTCTCAGTCAGGTAAATCCTGGGGGTGGGGATGGATTTGGGGTTGATAGGAGTTAAGCCAGGGGATGGGGGGTGGTTGGGGTTTCAGACTGGGGGTGGAGGGGAGGTTTGTGGGATGGGGGGTAAAGCTTGGGGATGGAGGCAGATTTGGGGGCTGAGGTGGGTTAAGCCTAGAGATGGGGGTAGCAACTTTCTAACTGGCACATCATTGTGTGCAGTGTTCTTACAACAGGGGTGACAAAAGCACAGTCTGATGTTGTTTATTAAAGACTGTCCCATATTCACCTGCACTGCGGCTCTTGAACTATTGAATTTGTAACTGAATTTGGAAAAATGGCTCTTCTCGCTATTTCAGTTGCGGACCCCGTCCTAGGATCTGGGCCTGGCAGTGAAAATCCTAGTTCCATCACCCAGGGCTGAAGTCCTCAAGTTTTGGCTTCACCCTCCACTTAGGGTTGCCAACTTTCTAATGGCACAAAACCAAACACCTCTGTCCTGCCTCAGCCTCTGCCCCAACATTTCTCCATGGCCCTGTCCCGTCACTCCATTCTCCTTCCCATGACCTCTCTTTCACTGGGCTGGGGTAGGGGCTGGGGTGTGAGAGGAGGCTCAGCACTGGGGCAGGGGCTTGTGGTTTAGGGGGTGTCTAAGGGCTCTGACTGGGGCTGCAGGCTCTCGGGTGGGGTTGAGGATGAGAGGTTTGGAGGGCAGGTGGGGCTGTGGGCTGGACTTTGTGTGTGGGAGGGGGCTCAGGACTTGGGCAAAAAATTGACATGTGCAGGGGGATTTGGGCTCTGGGTGGGGTCACCAGTCAGGAGTTTTTGGTGCAGAAGAGGCTCCAGAGTAGAGCCAAAGGGTTTGGGGTATAGTGGGAGCTCCAGGCTGGGGCCAAGGGGTTTGGCGTGTAGGAAGGGACTTGGGGTTAGGATGGAGGATTGAGACATGGGAAGGGGCGCAGGGTCTGTTTAGTGCTTACCCAAGGTCACTCCTGGGAAACAGCCAGCAGGTCCCTGTGGTTCCTAGGAAGTGGGCCAACGAGGTTCCACCCACTGCCCCGTCCCAAGGCAATAACCACCCAACTCTCCCTGGCTGTGGTTCCCAGCTAATGGGAGCACAGAACTGATGCTCAGGGTGAGGACAGCACATGGAGCCTCCCTGGCCCCCTATATGTTTAGGGACTACAGAGACATGCTGGCTGCTTCCCCGGAGCTGAACCTGCAGTAGCTCTGTTCTGCCACCGACCAGACATCTAACAGTGATTTGACCAGAATTGCCAGGATCCCTTTTCAACCCAATATTCCAGTAAAAAAGTGGCCATCCTACCTGTCCTCAAGCTTTGGCTTTGGCCCCTCACACACAGGGCTTGGGAGATGCGGACCTTTCCCGAGGTCATGTAGTAATTTGTTTTGTGAGAAGCCTGTTACAAAACAATGGTGTTTAAGAAACCCTGATCTAGGGCTTTCTCACTTGAGTGGTGCCATTGTAACCAGTGAGCCAGGGGTTCCTGTTCTGGTTGTCTGGATTCCATAGAACATGCCAATGTACTTTGTTTGGTGAGAAAAGTCCACATCATCCCATCTCCTGTTCTAAGAAAATGATATGGTGAAGTCACAATTTAAAACTGTGCAAACCCATGCAGTGCTTTCACTTTTCCCCTTATTCTTCCCCTTACTGTTTTTTGTTTTAAAACAGAGCTTATAGGGCTAACCACCACAATAAGAACCAGACATGCCATATTTAGTTTGAGTTAATATTGTAACTCAATGATGGCTTTAGGAATTCCTTCATAATTTTGGAAGATGGCCACGGCAACTTTTGTGAACTCTAGTGTCCTGTTAAGGATTCTGGAATGAAACCATCTGCTTGCTGTTCTTCCCTTCTATCTGTGACTGGTGCTGTATTGCACCGTATCAGACTGTTTGATGATAATCAGGGAGCTTTTTGTCTGATATCAGAATGTTCAATTTTGATTTCATTTTCCATTCAGAAATTTAGGATCAGATGCTGATAGCTTCCTTCATGCTGAGTAGTAGCTTACTCTTCCAGTATCTGCATTGATAGCAATGGAACTACTCAGGGAGTTGTGTATCTCTGGGCATAAGTAAGGGTGTCTTAATCTGGCTTTTCTTGGGTGTTAGAAAATTATCTTTCACTGTATTGTGTAAAAAAAAGAAAAAATAAAAAAAAAATCTGATCCAGCTTGTTAGAGACAGGATTCAGTAAGCCATCTGCTACATAAGAATAAAAGAAATTCAGATTTTACTTGTTTCTCCCCTGTGCAGGACAAATAAAAATTTGTAGTAGCAGATGATTAAGAAACTGAGTTGTTACATCACTGCAGCATTGTGTGTATGTGTAACCCTGCATAATTATGTGCTTTTATCAGCACAGAATGAAGGCAGAGCCAGCTGAGTTGAGGGTGCTGGAGCCAAAACAAACAGACTTCTTGAGCTCATTAAATTATCTCATTTAAAATGTTTTTTTTTTATTTCTATACAAAGTCAGTAACATGTCAAGGTGCTGAAGGGTGTGTGGATTTCATTTAAGGTATAATATCAGAACAATGATTCTAAAAACTGTTCCCTGCAGACAGCACTATTAAAGTGTTTGGCTGGAGTGCTGCATGAAAGAAACAAGCATCTAACGTCTCCAACTCATATTCTTGGGGCTGTTGATTTCTCTGTTCTTTCCACTAATTAAGGACATGCAATATTGCATTCAATTGTCCCTCATTGCTGCAGCAAAACATAGGGTTTTGGAAGGGGTTTAGGTACTGGGACTCTGAGGCTACGTCTACACTGCATTCCACTTTTGGAAGTGGAATGCAAATGGACGAGATTGAAAATGCCAATGAAGCACAGATTTACATTTCTCATGCCTCATTTGCATATTCTCGCATGATCACACTTCTGGAGGAGGTTTTTCCAGAAGCAAGAACAGATGTCTAGATGGGGTTCCTTTGAAAATGAACCCCACTTTGGAAAGAATTCTTCCTGAAACAAAATAGGAAGAAGGGTTCTTTCGAAAACAGGGTTTGTTTTCGAAGGAACCCCATCTACATGTCTGTTTTTGCTTCCAGAAAAGCCTCGTCAGGAAGTGGGATCACACGAGAATATGCAAATGAGGCACAAGATATGTAAATCTGCTTTTCATTTGCCTTATTGATCTTGCTCATTTGCATTCTGCTTCTGAAAGTGGAATGCAGTGCAGACGTATCCTGAATGTCAGAACACCTATTAGGTGCCTAGAAAAGCAAGGGAACATGACTGCAGTTCACAAAGGCCGAGCTAAACAGTCAGGCTTCCCTATGCTATGAATGAAACCAGGTGCCGTAGAATGTGTTTAACAAAAGCCAGTTTGCCAGCTGACAGGCAGAAATGAATCTGGGACCCCTGGAGTTTAGTGCATGAATCTCTACTGTTGGAGCTGAAAATCCAGCTGTCTCTCAGCTAATGCTGTCGAGGAGAACTCATTCTGTCTCTCTATAAGTGGTTTAGGTGCCTCTCTATGGGGCAATGAACAACATTCAGCAGGTGCGTGGGTCACACCAGCATGCTAAGTGGAGAACCAGCTAAGCCCACCAATGGAAGGTGCTGATGACAAGCATGTTTCCTTCACTCAGCCCCCCTTACAGCGATAGGTATCTATGTCTGACCTGCAGGAAAGCGGCTGTCTCTGCAGCAATTTGCAGGAAGGAATTCACTTCCTTAATGCCTAAATCCAGTCAGGTGCCAAAAGTGTTTCTTGTGAGTAGGACTTGGGCAGCTGCCTCACTCCTCACAAAACAGTGGAAGGAGGAAGCAAGAGTGGTGGCCTGGACAGCCCCCAGGGGCTGGGCTTGAGATGACGGTAGGGGAAGTGGGGTAGCAGGAACCTGGCATGCAGCTTGCCTGCTCTAAGCTTGCCAACTTTGTCATATTTAAAAAGCAGATGCTCCAAGAAGAGAGACGGAATTTCCCCCCACCTTTCCCTGAAGGCCCTACCTCTGTCCACTCCCCTTCACCCCTTCTGCTGCCACTTGGGTCAGAAGGGAATCGCCTGCAGGGCTGGAGCTGAGAGCTGCAGCCCCCCAGTGCCTGCAGGAGATGGCCCTGGCTGAGTAGGGGCAGGTGCAGGTGATGACCTGGTGCCCTGTCTCCTCCACCCTCAGTATCTGTACTTTGGATGGCCAGTCCATAGATCTGACTGGACCTTGTCAAGTCCCCTTTTTGGCTAAACTTTCTGGTCAAAAACTGGAGACCTGGCAACCCTAGCCCTCGGTGGCAGCAGCTGCAGCTCCCGTTTTAAGTAAGCCCTCTTTCTGCAGCACTGTACCACTCCCAGGCAGGGAGAAGGGAGACAGCAAGACAGGGGAACTGGCTTCTGCCTGTCTGCACCCATCCCACTTTACATAGCAGTCAAACTATGCCTATGTTAAGACACCCATCTGGGAAGTGGCAGATCCAATCCACTGACGCTTTGATTATTTAGTCCCACGGGGAACATTTTTCAACAGAAAATACTGAGGGAGCCCCACTTCAGACTGTCCCATAAGCCAGTGGTGTTATAAATCCTGGCAGAGGCTGGGAGACCTCAGTGCAAATTCTTTAGTGCGTATGTTGGCAGGGCGGAAATGGTGAATTGAACTTGGTCTCCTACATTGCACATGAGTGCTCGGGCTCCTGGGCTAAATGTTATTATGCAGGTCGCAGTAGGATGGTGACAACTATCAGCACCACCACCAGCTTTTGAACGGGACTCCCTCCAGTAGGTGCCCTCTGAGCTCATCTGTCAGATTGGTTATTGTGCGCAAGCTAGGTGCGTGTATACCTGTCTTCCCCATTCATGGGTCCCTTTGAGGCTCAAGTGAGAGACAGGGGTCCAGGGAGGCAGCTGTGCACTTGCTCAGAGACACGAGCTTAAGTGCTAAGGGAATTTCTACCCTTAATATTTGGGTGCCATGTGAATGTAGGTGCCTAAATGGTTGATGGGAGTTTTGTGAATCACCATGGAGCCTAAAATTGTGATTTAGGTGCTTATACCTAGAGTCTGGCTCTATAGAGCTTTGTGACTCTTGCCCTTAGAGTGAAAAGTTATGAGGTCCAGCTCTGCTCTGTTACACCAATGTGTCTTGTGTAACTCCATTTACTTAAGTGCTGCTGTAACTGTGATGATAATCTGGCCCGCCGTAGCTACTGTAGTTTGCAGAACATCCCTCCTCCTGCTAACCCACGGTCCTCTTTTTCTCACTGGTGGCTTCAAACTTCACAGCTATGAACAGGTCCATAAGACAATCTGTCTGAAACTGTTGCCAGGGCAGTTCTAATGCCCTCCAGCTCTCATCTGGCAGCAATGAATTTCTTCGATACAGTTGTAAACATTCTCTTTTTAAAAACAAATTCAGGGTTGTTTAGAACCCAGTCCCAAACACTTCCGTGCACCCTAAGCTCTGAGGGCCTGATTCTGCTTAGTGCTCTCACGTTGAGTTGTACCTTACACTGTGAACAGTCCCACTGAGTAGAATGTTGCTTAGGATGACCCAGGTGGCAGGCTTGAACCCTCAGTAAAGACAACTGATGAGAGCTGTAGGCGTGTGAGGAGCGCAGGATTGTTTCACTGTGCTGTTTCAAAGGCTGTAAAAATTGGTAATGCAGGAAAGCCACTATCTGGCCCAGGCTTTGGAAATGAACTGAGGTATAAGGGCACTAATACTCTTCCCTACATACATGTACCTCTGCAGCTTTCCTGGGGCTTGGCTCTGAATCATGAGGAGAAATTAGGTGAATAGGGGAATGGGACAATACAGCAGCTACTCCTACCTCTAGCGAGAGGGCAAGGTGTTGGTGAGGACAAGCAGGGACCAAGTGCATGCCAGTCAGTGCAGTTCAGTCAGCCTTGATTCTTCTCCCGCCAGGTGTAAGAGGAAGATGGGGTCTGAATCACGTGTGTCTGGGATGCCCCAGAATTTCTCTCTGCTCTAGGCTGATTGTGATTAAAAGACATACCTTAAAGCCAAGAGCGAAGTGAAAGTGCTGCTGCACATCCTATAAAAATCCATGGGGAGACAGTTCTTTAAATATGAGCCAATAGGTTTAGGCAAAATGTGCCCTTCCCCTGCTCTTGAGCTACCTGTTCCCTTTAGGTAATGCAAAGTGAAGATTAAAATATCTACAGCTTCATCTGCCTCATCATTTTCCTCTTTCTGCTGCAAACTAGGTGGCCCAGTCAAAGAAGTTGCTTTCTAGTTGTGTTGAAATGCTTTACCGATTCCAGAAAGTACCTGTTTTAGCGTGAGGTTTTGATGTAGCCTGCCCACCAGTTTATTGGTGTGCTAGAAGGAGCTTCACAGCTGGATTGCCTATATAGTGCAAGGCATTTAAATAGAATGGTAGGCTGAAGAAAATGTATTTTTGGAAAGTGCACTTCTGGCCACGGCAGCAGCAGCAGGAGAGTGGGTGAGAGGAGATTATATGTGTGATGGGTTACATAATTTCCTGTCAGAAGTCCAGGTTCTGACCAACCCCTCCCTGGGTTCATTAGCAGTAGCAGGCTGCTTCTTGCATCCATTCCCAGGGAGTGCACTAAATCCCAACAGGGTGCATAGTGGGAATAGCATTTGGCCTTTTATTTGCACTGCTTTATTGAACAGTAGGGATGGGATAGATTTGCCAGGCAGCTGGAAGAGTCAAAAGGAAAACCTTAGAAAACACATACCCCATTTCACAGCTTAGAAAGGCATTCAGATTGGGAACCCCCCATTCTCCTGACAAATAGTGGGGGTGGCAAACCAAACTCTACCTTTGCAGGTGCTTGCACATTGTACATCGGGCAAAATTTCCCATAAGCTGCTGAAAAGCTATTTTCATTAGTTCATAACATTACCACATATTGTAGCACAAGGTTGACCCCAATGTTTCTGTGGTTCTGGGTTTTCCATCTGAGGTGGGTTTAGCAAATTCTACTAAAGCTTTGAAGAAATCTTTTGTTTCTAACCACAACTCATGGCTGTTTTCCAGGCAGAATGGCAAAATTTGCTCTGAACTTTCTCCTCCTGCTTTGCATTAAAGATTGATGACCCTTCTTGGTTTACCTTCCATTTGAACCAGGGTATTGGGGCCAGTCCATACTAAATATAATCAGGTCCTTGTACTGAACTTCTGATGGCATATTTCTCTGTATATTAATGCTGGCCTGTTCAGACACCACTCACTTGCGGTAGTTGTGGGCAGCTAACAAGATGTTAAACATTTCATGGAGCGAGAATGACGGGAACTGTTTTCAGTCTCATTAGGTCTGTTAGACATGTATGTTCCCATTTCAACTTTGTGTATTTAAATTCCACTGAAGAGGGAGTATTGGCTTTCAGGAAGAGAAGGAATATTAGGTGCTCATTGAGCAACAGCTGAAAGCTATCACTTTAGTCATAGAATTTTTCTGACATTGGACATTTTCTCTGGAAGACATATTTTCACAATAAATTAGGTCCACTGTGCTTCCCGTAGCAAATGAGATGATGAAAGCAGATGCTATTCCCAGTTTACAATAATTTCTTCAAAGCAGTAACAATAGTTGTTCATTAAATGGTATTTGATACATCAGGCACTGCAAAAAACCGCATACTGATTTGCCATCAGGAGAGAAAGTCACAAAATTTAGCAGAGTAAACGTGTGACAGGACCATAGAGAAATAAAGGTTAGCAAAATCAAGTGAAATGAAAAGAGTGGGGTCCTCATGGAAGTATTTTGCCAGTCATTCCACATAAGAAGAGTTTTATTGTTAATCTAAAATTATTTGTCGAACTTTGGCAATTGTGTTTTGTAAGCACGCATCTGAAATATTACTTCTTTGCCTTTGAAAAGTACTTTCCATCTGGGCATCAGAGTACTTCACAAACATTACTTAAGTTTCTCATTACCTGGAAGAGTAGGTAACTCGAACATTGTCCACATTTTACAGCTGGGGAAACTGAGGCATAGAAAAATTAAGGCCGCGTCTACACATGCACACTACTTTGAAGTAGCGGCGCCAACTTTGAAATAGCGCCCGTCACGGCTACACGTGTTGGGTGCTATTTCGAAGTTGAAATCGACGTTAGGTGGCGAGATGTCGAAGTCGCTAACCCCATGAGGGGATGGGAATAGCGCCCTACTTCGAAGTTGAACGTCGAAGTAGGGCACATGTAGACGATCCACGTCCCGCAACATCAAAATAGCAGGGTCTGCCATGGCGGCCATCAGCTGAGGGGTTGAGAGACGCTCTCTCTCCAGCCCCTGTGGGGCTCTATGGTCACTGTGGGCAGCAGCCCTTAGCCCAGGGCTTCTGGCTGCTGCTGCTGCTGCAGCTGGGGATCCATGCTGCATGCACAGGGTCTGCAACCAGTTGTCAGCTCTGTGGCTCTTGTGTTGTTTAGTGCAACTGTGTCTGGGAGGGGCCCTTTAAGGGAGCGGCTTGCTGTTGAGTCCGCCCTGTGACCCTGTCTGCAGCTGTGCCTGGCACCCTTATTTCGATGTGTGCTACTTTGGCGTGTAGACGTTCCCTCGCAGCACCTATTTCGATGTGGTGCTGCCCAACGTCGAAGTTGAACGTCGACGTTGCCAACCCTGGAGGACGCGTAGACGTTATTCATCAAAATAGACTATTTCGATGTAGCGTGCACGTGTAGACGTAGCCTAAGTGACTTATCCAAGACCACACAGGTAGTCAGTGGAAGAATCAAAGAATAAGCTCATTAGTACTGACTTCTACTCACATTTTGTAACCACTAGATCATGCTCTTTTAGTTTAGGTGTGTGAATATGTGGTTTTGGCAGCATGGACTCCATCCTCCTTTTGTTGAAGAAACGGCACCTACTCATGACTGCATTGCACAATATTTCACTGATTTTTCCAGCGGTGTGGTTCCTGTTGGAATGCAGCAACAGTACTGTAGCTCCAAATGCAAGAGTGGCAGAATTCTAACAGGACTGGGTGATGTACACTAGGAGTTCGAGGTGAGGAATGAGCTCTCAATTGTTAACGGAAGATTCTCTGCAGAAGTATTCCAAGCAGATAGGTTCCTGTGTTGTAGAAAATTTGAGCATGGGGGACCAAAGAACTGCAAGTAATTCATACAAAAGTGGTGTCTTTCCTTATATGCTTATCTTGTTATCATATTCCATTTCTGTTCACTGAACAAACATCATTCATAGCTAAATAAAGCCCATGGTACAGAGGCCAAACCTCTAGTGGATTCAGAAAAGCAGTTAAATAAGCCAGAAATCCATCATGTGGAATTGTTGTGGCTGGGTGGGGAAGCGGGGATACATGTAATTTTTTGGGAGACCTCTGCTCTGTTCATTGGCTATGATTTGTCATTTCTAGTCTGACATTCTTCCTCCTGTGTAGAAACTCTACACAGGAAATTTAAGTGAAAGCATCATTTTTCTCTTAAAATGCACCATACTCATTTCCTTCTGTAGTGTTATGCCCTTCTGTAAGGACAAGATTCTGTTACTTTCACAAGTTGAATATGAAAACAAAAAGCAGTCAAGTAGCACTTTAAAGGCTATCAAAATAGTTTATTAGGTGAGCTTTCGTGGGACAGACCCACTGCTTCAGACCATAGCCGTACCAGAACTGTTCTGGTATGGCTATAGTCTGAAGAAGTGGGTCTGTCCCATGAAAGCTCACCTAATACATTATTTGGATAGTCTTTAAAGTGCTACTTGACTGCTTTTTGTTTTGATAGTATATAGACTAGCACGGCTCCCTCTCTGTTACTATGTTGAATATGGTGAGACTGCTGGCTCTTCTAGTAAGGAAGTACTTAACATGAGCAGGGGTGTCAGCCTGTGGCCCTAACTACTTGGTGTTTGGGCTCTGAGGGGTAGCCATGTTAGTCTGTAGCTTCACAAGAAGAAGCTGTCCTGCATTTATTAGGTAATCAGCTTTTAAGGGTAATGCCCACTTCTTCAGAGAAGAAGGCAGTTCAGGGCCATTTTCTAATTATTACTGAGAGGAGGGTTTGCTCAAACTGAGTCTCGAGTTGTCTTAATGCCTAGGAGATTCAAGCCTGTTTTGATTTCTGCCAGGAGGGAGTCTCACTGAGGGCCTTTCACCAATAAGGCTCAGAGGATACCATTCTGACCGCTTTCCCTGGATGACTGAAGATGGGGAAAAGGTGTCTGGGCACTGCTACTGTATTGGTGTCCAGGAGCAGCAGTGAATCCAAAGAGACTATGAACCATTTAGTGAACTGGCAGAGAGGTGCCTCAGTAAAGTCTGAGGTATGGCTCTCACCTGCCAGATCCCCAGCACTCTCCCTTGACTGACAAAGCAATTCAGTCCAAATGGTTTATGTACATCTGGAGCAGAAACAATAAGAATATTGGAGTTCCCGATGATCCTCATCTTTGCAGCACCTGAAGCCTGGTTATCACATGATTGCTTTCCTCACTGAAGAGAGGTGTGTATGCTAGGAACATAACTGAAGCTTTACAGTTATCCCCCGCATTTGGATGCCTTGAGGGCAATGGCATATGAAGCACAAGATTCGGGATTTCCCTCACTCTCTGGTTCACATCCAGCCCAAGTGGTTCTGGATTAAGAGCAACATGCCTGGAAACAGAGAAACAGTATTTCGTAGGTTGTGCACCAGTTTCAGCTGTTGATATCAACTATACGTTGAAATAGGTCTTCCAATGTACCTGAGGCAGGCACTAGCACACCGTCATTCTCACGTGTACCGAGGGTGGTGGCTAGTAGTTTACTGTCCCCTGGACTGTTTCGCACTCTAACTGACCAATCTTTCATTTCTGCCCTTTGTAAAAATCAGTCCCATCTAATGTGTCTTACCTTGGGTGATAAAAAAAAAAATGAAGCATTGAGCACCACTGCTCACCTCTGTAAATCGTGACCCATGATTGCAACCACTGAAAATTCTTTAGGAGAGCTTCTTCACAGAAAAACAACAACAAAACTTCTGCTTCTGCATAGAAAGAATATACCATTTTAGACAAAATCTGAAGTCTTTTAAAAACAACCTTTGTATAGAATAGGTAAATAGTAATATGACTATTTTCTAACACCTAGTGCATATGTCTATAATTTATTCTCCCATTGATTCTAGTGCAGTCACATAAACAGATGTACAGGCCTTACCATCAGTAACAGGTTTTAAGCAGAAAGCTGGAAAGACGTTTGTGGGTCAAAACAATTTAGTATTCATTCTGCCCAATAATGTATTCCATCTTTGAATAAAACCAGCAGAAATGTTTCAAAAGAAATCTGCTGTGATGGTTCCAGGTCAGTCAAATTTTTCCAACCTCTCCTTTCAAACTGATTGAATTCCAGCTCTGGAAATTTTTAATTTGAGAGATGCAGAGAAACTCTTAATGTGTGTTTTGACCCTCCTGGTCAGTGCATTTGAACCAAGTGTATGAAAGGAAACAGATCACTTAACATCTTGCCAGGACACCTTAGAACACTGAACAGTTCTTAGACTCAGAGGATACTGCTACACTGGAATAAGAGATGCGTAGCACCTTCGGGGCTGGCCTGAATAAGCTGACTCTGGCACGCAGGGCTTGGACTGTGTGGCTAACAATTGCTAGGTAGATGTTTGGGCTTTGGCTGGAACCTGAGTCCTGAAAGCCTCCCTCTTCAGAGCTGGCCCAGAGCCTGAGTTCTGGGGTCTCTGTGAATGTCTACACAGCAATTTTACAGCCCTGCAGCCTGAGCCTGAGTCAGCCAGCTCAGGCCAGTCATGGGTGTTTAACTGCTGTGTGGACATACCTATAGACTTTAAGGCCAGAAGAGACCACTGACCTCATCCAGTCTGAGGAGGAATAGCTCAGTCTAAATCACTGGCCTTTTAAACCAGGGGTTGGGAATTCAGTTGTTGTTGAGGCCTCAAATGTTTTATTTCAAGGGAAAAGGATAGCCCAGTGGTTTGAGCATTGGTCTGCTGAACCCAGGGTTGTGAGTTAAGCTCTTGAGGGGATTTAGGGATCTGGGGCAAATAAATTTAAAAAAAAAATTGGTCTGGGATGGTGATAGGTCCTGCTTTGAGGGCAGGGGGCTGGACTCAATGACCTCTCAAGGTCCCTCCCACTTCTCAATATCACAGGCAGAACGTCACCCACTCCTACCCTATGTGTGAATTACTACAGTCCTTAAAGTGTGATCTAAAGATCTCCAGTTGCAAAGAATCCACCATGTGCTTGGGTTTAAAGTAGTAAGTGTCCCATGTCCCATGCTGCAGAGGAAGGTGAAACCCCCCTTGAGTCTCTGCCAGTCAGATTTGGGGGAAAAGCCTCCCAATCCCAAATGTTGCAATCAGCAATACACCTTGAGCATGTCACCAGCCACACACCTGGGACAGAATGCTCTGTAGTAACTCAGAGCCCTTTAGTGTCCCATCTCCAGCTGCTGGAGATGTGTTACCAGTGTCACAGACAGGTCTCATGCCATTGTAGGCAGTCTGATCATACCACCCCTCCATGAATTTATCAAAACCTCTCTTGAAACCAGCTATGTTCTTTTTCCCCACTGATCCCCATGGAAGGCTGTCCCAGAATATCATTCCTCTGATAGTTGGAAGCCTTCATCTAATTTCAAACCTGAACTTGTGGACAGTCAGGCTAATATTTTTATTGATCTTTGTTATCTTGGTTAGCATAACACATTTCCTTTCAGTGTTTGTATAATATCCCTTTGGAGAATATTGATGAAGCATGAAATTGAATTGTTAGGTCAAGTTCAACATCTTAATCTGAGGAAAAACACTCCTGGAATAACAGAGCAAAGGTCCCGTCCAACAGCTCACACGTTCAGAATATCTTTACTATGAACATGATTTTAATTCCTGCCTTTTTTCTAGCAACTGATCTCAATGTCAAAAGTCAGGATATTTTGACTCTTTAAACAGTGCTAGCAGACTAGCTATTTCTTGATAACACTAGCTTGAGGTGTCGAATGTCCAGTAATTATATAACTGATTTTAGTCATTAAAATCAAACAAAAAGTAACCGAGAAAGCCATGCTAGTCTACACACTATCAAAACAAAAAAGCAGTCCAGTAGTACTTTGAAGACTAACAAAATAATTTATTAGGTGATGAGCTTTCATGGGACAGACCCACTTCTTCAGATCATAGCCATACCAGAACAGACTAACTATTTAAGGCATAGAGAACCAAAAATAGTAATCACGGTTGACAAATCAGAAAAATTATCAAGGTGAGCAAATCAGAGAGCAGAGGGGCAGAAGGATCGGGGGGAAGTCAAGAATTAGGTAAAGCAAAGTACATAAAAGAATCTTTATGACACAGATAACTGCCATAGATAATAAAGCTTTAGGTCAGTTTGCAAATACTGTAGTGTGTGTTACCAGACTTTCTCACATTAGTTGAGCAGCATAATTGTGAGCAGTGCTTCTTTTTGAGTCGGTATGGGCCATTACTTCACCCTGACACCTTGGCAGCCCCAGCTGTGTAATCCCTGGCCAAGAGGCAGGGGATCATACTAGCCTCAGCTGTGAGTACCTGGCCAGGGCTGAGTAAGCTCTGGCATCCTTGGGGCTGGGAGCCCCGCCAACAGCTCGAGCCCCAGGAACTGGATGGGAGGATAGATTCCCGAGTAGCCCTGTGGCAGGTAGCTGGCTGGAGCGCAGAGCCCTGTCAGCAGCCCCAGCCCAAGAGCCTGGGCAGAGGTCAAGGAGCCAGCTGAGTACTGGCTTCTTTTTTTTTTGTTTTATGTATTTATTTTTTTAAACAAAACAAAACACTGATCTTGAGGAGTGAGACCAGATCTGGGTACCAAATGCTCCTGTCTCTGCCACTGACTTACTATATAGTCACTTAATGCTTTGTGTCCTCATCTGTGGCCATACCGGATGAGTATTATTAATTACACAACCATACTGCCAATAATTATCCAGGTCTTAGCACATATGGCAAACTTTGCAACTTCAAAGCCCTGTACAAACAACAATTGCTAATGTTTGACCAGGGCTTTGAAGATGTACAGTATTATGTAAGTTCTATGTATTTCTATGACTTCAGTATCTTACAGCCAAAACCACAAATGGTGAGGGACTCACACATTTGAAGGGATAGCTGTTAACAGTGCTTCAGAAATGATTTTTATTTGATTCCTTGTTGGGATGAGGTTATGAGTCAGTTTTCTCGTTTATCCTCAAACTACTTGCGTACCTAATCTAAGAAACTTAACAGGGTGATCAACGGACAAGTAAAACTACATCTGAGGCTTTGCTCTTCAGTTTTGAAAATTCTGTAATAATCTATATGCATTATTCTGATGTCATTATTAATGCATTCCCTGTAAGATTCTGGTTTGATATTAATGTTAGTTTTAAGGCATCAATAATAACATTGGCTGGCCTTATTCAGAGTTCTTTAATCAGAAAGGAGGTGATCAACATCGTTATGATATACCAATATGCGATAAGAATGAGAAATATTATTTGGTATGTACAAAGATTAAAGACCCAGTAGCCTGGTCTCAGGGGAAAAACGTCTTTGTCTTGTTAAGATATAGCTGACAAGCCATCCTGACTTAGGCACAACAGGCCTCCTTCTGTTGATACCTCCCTTCCCCACATCCCCTGTGTTCAGTGTTGACTTTTGCTGACTACCATTATTCTGGTTCTTTCGCTTTAAGGACCTGCTTCAGTGAGGCGCTTAAGAATGCTTAACTTTAAGCATGTGAGTAGTCCCACTATGCAGACAATTAGGCATTTGCTTAAGTATCTTTCTGAATCAAGGCTTCAAACAGGACTTTGAGATCTATGGGACTGAACTGGAAGCACTACATACAAAACCTAATATGGTTATTGTACCAGCAGGACCACAGTGAAGCTACATGAGAACTAGGCAGGGAATTCAGCTGCAGTGATAGCATAAAGCAATAGCTGGGCATTATTTGCATATTGAGTTGTTTTAAACATAACCCTGGAGCAAGGGCCCAGAGGAGACCCTCTAGTCTCAGTAAAAGACAGTCTCTCCCCTCCTTCACTTGGAACTGCCTGTCCCTCTTTGAAGCTCTGACAATCAGGTCACCTCAAGAGTAACAACACAGAGCTACACTGTTAGGCTGTGATGTTTGCAGTTCACCACTCAGTCTAGTTTAAGAAGTTTATAAAGCTTAGCTATAGACATCTGCCTGTGAAACAACCTCAGCCTTTGCAGCAGAAGCTGCCCACAATGTATTTCCAAGGACTTGAGATCTTTGGCTGACAGGTGTCTGGAGCACAACACTCTGTGACTTGTAAAAGGCAAACCTTGCTCCTCTGCCCCTGCCGCACACACTAAGCAGGATCCTTTAGGATCACCAGTCTCTCGTTAAGCACTTCTTCACTAAGAAGAAGAATGAAGAATGGCACCAGTGTGATTTTTTAATATTACAATTTAAATGTCCAGCCTGCTAACCAAGTAACTATTCTGCCCTCGGGCCAGGCACACATTGTGGAACAATCCCCATTAAGTTTCAGAACTTAACACTGGCTCCCTGTCTAGCCGCCAACAGTATCTCAATGAAGTTCAATTTTAAGACTAGGATTTAATATGTGCATTTTTATAACTAAACTTCTTTCCAGAGCACACAGTTTTTCTTCATTCATAGTGGCCTCCACCCAGTTGTGCAGTTTTCCCATTTAGAGTAGATAAAGCGGTAAAAACCAGCAACAACTTTAAAACCTTCTGTCTTGTCTGGTTGGAAAGCACATAAGCACTTTTCAAGAGCTAACATAAATAAATGTTTCTATGCTAGAGCTTGGGAGAAAGGTGAATGATTACCTAGAGTTAGAGGAGGAGAATGCACTAAGAATGGAAAGCCTTTTTAAAAAAAAAAAAAAAAAAAGTGATACACCTTGGATGCTCAGTGATAAACCTACACTGCAGGGTGCAATGGAAGGAATACACCTGGTTTATTTAATAATTTGCTAAGATTGTTCTTCTCCGTGGAAGGATTTGTAATTCATCTTTGGTAGTTATCAGCTTTGCATTATAAATAGCCTGAGGGGAAGCTGTATTAATCTATAGCTCTTCACAAATAACAAACAGACCTGTAGCACCTTAGACTAAAAATCTGTTAGGTGGTTTTGCCCAGAGAAGCCCACTGAGACAATTGATCACACTCTGTCCATTTAAATTCCAGTTTTAACTGGATATAGACTTTCCCTTTGCCTGTCTTGAAGCTGTTGTATAGTTGCACATTGGCTGAAGCTGTTACGTAGCTCCTGCCTGTATGTCTCCCTCTATTCCCCAGCGTGAGAGGAGCAGAAGCAGCATGGCCATGTAGGAAGCAGATCGTGGCAGCACAGTTAGGAAAGGTGACTGTGCAGTACATTCAACCCTACCATGGAGGCACCATCAGCCCCTTTTGGTAGTTCTACGCACTCTTTTAGGAAATCCTGGGGGTGGGGGGGAGAGCTCGGGAGCAGAGCTCAGTACCGATTGGTATGTGTCACATGATCCTTCTCACCCAGTCCATCTGCAAAAAGGAAGAAGATAGTAACTCTGACATGAGTAGTGGTAACTAATGTTCAGAGCTCCATAAGCGCTGTTGAAGAGCCTGGGTCACGCATTTCCCATGGCCGGGGCACATCCCAGGCCTGTACTGACAGAGAAAAATGACAGAAATGCAAGGGATATCTGTGGCAATCTGGCAATACACAAAATGGCTGTCTTTTCCTGCCTCCCCTCTCCCACATTTTCCTAGGGCATGATGCCTGCAATACCATTAGAGAACGGCCACGGAATATTCCAGGTGTTTCCGTCTGTGAGCCAAAAGGGAATATAGCGTCCAATATGTATGTAGGCCCCAGTCCTGCTGTGGGATGTGCATGGCTCAGCCCACCCACATCACAGTGCAGGACTGGGGTCCTCATTGGTAGACGTGTAAACCATTTTGAAAGGCTCTGTCTCAAACTGATCCATAATAATGGCTGTCTTCCTGCAAGATGACCCACACTGAGTGGTGCTGGGACAAGCAGCATGGCTGGACCTCACTGAAGGCTGCTCTTCGGTACTTTTAAAATGGATCAGTACAATTTAGGATAAAGACAGGTCAGGGTATAGCTAAAGGAGTTAGTCTCATTAATCTTGCTGGGAACACATGACTCATTGAACTAAATAAAGTTAGAAAAAGTTGTGTCAAAAGATCCTGTGCTGTGCCCTATAATTCAGCAGGGGATATAAAAAGCATCAAAAGTCCCCACTTCTTTTTATGTTGCTGCTTGGAACATGTTTGCCTTTTTTGTTTTGTTTTTGCAGTGGACATGAATCCTCTCTTTGGGTTTATTTTGTTTGTTTTTTTAAGTCCCTTTCATTTTGTAGGGCTGACACCATAAACTTCGAGGCCTAATCCACATGCAACAGCAGGGATGGAAAATGCCAGCAGATAGCCCTGTTGGGAACAGAAGACAACAAAGAAGGCTTTAAAAAGATCTTATTAAGAGCTCACGATGGATACATGGAAAAACGAATTTCGGGATACAAGCCACTCTCCAGACAGAGCTGCTTAAATCTGGATAATGTTAACATTCCTTGTGCATGACAAAGGTCCACCACCCCCTGTGTTGATACTCATCCTGCCCTAAGAGGCAATAATATGTAAGGATGAACAGAGACTGTGGCACCAAATCCCCCTCGCAAGCTGTGCCAACAGATTTATCTTGGAACCCTTTAGCATTCCTTTTTGGGGTCAATTTGCCCTTCAGGGCTAGGCTGGATGGCTCTAGTCCTTTGTAGGACTTGAAGTATTTCATCAATGTTTGTGCATGTGCGTGTATACTTTGGCAGAGGAGTTAGGAGGGTGAGGGAGGACAGAGGAAGTCCCTGGCCCCAAAAGGAAAAGTGCTGGGACTGCACTGCTTAGCAAGCAGTGTATACTCAGGATGTCTCCAAAGAAAAGTGCCTGATTTGCTTACACTGGGCCATAGGCTCAGTCATTCTGTCGTGTTTCCGTGTGCAGAAGTGTCAGCAGTGCTGTGTGTGACAGTGCTTTTCATATTCTGTGTGGAAGTACGCCTATGAATATGCATAGCTGGAAAATACTTTATGCAAGTATACTCCATCTAAGGTTTCACTGGAAAAGTTGTAAGCAGCTGAATGTGCCTGTTCTATTGTCATACAGAGCATTTCTGTATCTGAAATTAGCATTGACTGTAGACTTATTATGTTCTTGTAGGGAAAACCCTGTTACCACCTCATGAGGTATAACAACCAAGGAGACAGACTCAGAGCTGACAGCCCATTAGCTCGAGACAACTGAGTGAGGGGAGAACTTCCTGTAGTCTCGCTACACTGCTGCTAAGTCATGGATTCTGGGTCACTACAAAAACATGTGATCATGTCGCCTGAGACTGGAATCCCTCTTGAATGTTGTATTGTTCCACAGAGGGGCTATGGGGGAGTGAAACAAAGGCTTCCCACGTGAGGGAAATTCTGTATGAGGCAAGGACAGTAAACAATGCCTGTCTTCAGCTGGTTTTACAGAGTGTGTCCCCCACCCAAGACGATACTTAAAAACAACTGGAAACAAAAAAATTGCAAGGACAGAGGTAAAGGAGAACTGCTAGACCCGGGTCAGAGAGGACACCCCTGGCCTGAGAAGGATTTTATCTGAAATAAGAACTAGGGCAGGGGTAGGCAATAAGCAGCTCATGAACAAGAAGTGGTTCACCAGGTTAAGCCCCTGGTGGATTGCCAGATGCTTTATGTACCAGAGCATCCACAGGTGTGGCTGCTCACAGCTCTCATTGGCCACAGTTTGCCATTCTCAACCAATGGAAGCTGTGGGAAGCATTGGCCCAACTTGCCCCATTTCCCACAGCTCTCATTGTCAGGGAGCGGTGAACCATGGCTAGTGGGAGCCAGGAGCAGCCGTACCTACAGACCTGCAGGTAAACAAAGTGTGAATCACATCTGGTCTGCAGGCTGCTTATTGGCCACCCTGAAGTAGGATGATAAATTATGATTTGTAACAAGTTCTCTTGGTTAAATTTAGCTTGTGCTTGTTTTTGTTTAGTAACCTACATTGTTCTGTTAGCTAACTCTTATGACCACTGAAACTTTACTTTTTTATACTTCATAAAATCAGTTTGGTTTATTAATAAACTAGTGTGAATTGTTACCAGGGATATGTGTGTGTGTGTGCACACTGTGTCTCTCTATGTAAGACAAGGCAGACGCTAAGACCCTGCTCTGTATAAAACATTATATAGAGTAAGATGGATTTATCTGGGGTTCTGGTTGCACTGAGGTGTGTACCTGGGTGCTGTGGCAAGTCCTTTTGACTGAGCCTTCCCAGAGCTGTGGTGATCGCAGGGTCTGCATTATTCTGCACAGGGCTGGGAGCCTACCTCTGTTTCAGCACCAAAGGAGGTCAGAGGGACTGGCTCAGCAAGAGAGACTAAGGCTACGTCTACACTAGCCCAAAACTTCGAAATGGACATTTGCGTGGCCATTTCAAAGTTTTGGGCTAGTGTAGACACAGCCTAAATGGGGTACCCAGGAAGGAAGATTGGCTCAGTGGTATTCCAGCACATCAGGTGACAGTCTCATCTCAAGGGGATCTCTGTGACTGAACCTGTCACACTATGGTTTGGCAGCAACGGTTGATGCATGGATCATGCTGCAATGACAGGCAGTCAGCAATGCTGTGATTTCAGTAGTATTTTAACCCTTTGAACGCTAGCATTTTGCAGCCAGCTGGGTGCAGAGCAGGATTGATTGTACAACAAAGCTGCCAGCTTAGGAAGGTTGTAGAGTCTCTCTTTTTTTAAACAGCTGTGAACGTTGCTTCCTCTAGGTGAGTGCTTACCAAGTAGATTCTGCGACTTATACTGAAGGAAGTTCCCTCAGTAAAATGTCTGACCTGCGTGATGCTACTGGATTTTGAGAGGACAGGGCAAACCACTGTTATGCTCACTGTTCTCTGTTTGTACCAAATCTTGTGCAAAGTGGGCCAAGTGAGGTGTCAACTGAATGCTTCTGATACACTGATTCTCTTTTTACTGCTCATACACATGTATCATTTTTATACGTGAAGTTACTTGGATTTGAAATGTTTGTTTCTGGGAGACCTCAAGAGGAGGCTTGGCAACCTGTTATGAAAGGGTTACTAGTCGGGTGAATCAGTATGTGACCGACAAACGGCCTTATCAGGTGCCAATCCATGTCTAAGGAACTTGACTATAAGCCTGTAGTCCAGCAGATAGGTAGTGGCTCATTGCCTAAAAAGGACTTGGACAGGTGACCTGCTCATGTGGCAGGCTCTGCCTTGGACATGCTCACACGGAGAACAATGGAATTCCCTCCACATGGGCAAGGGTATAAAGATGGCCCTGGGATTCCTCCATGTTTGTCTTCACTCCCACTTATCACTTCAGGAGCATCTTTGCTATGAATGTGGGCCCAGACGTACTAATGACCCATCCTATCCAAGGATGTATTCCAGAGACTTAACAAATAGCCTATTCTATCTCTGCTGCAAGCTTGCATCAAGAACTTTGTGACTGCTGTATGTAATTTGAATGCTTAACAATTTTACTCTCAACCTCTCCTTTCTTTTATTAACAAACCTTAGATTTTAGATTCTAAAGGATTGGCACAGTGCGTTCTTTTGGGTGGGATCTGATATATAAATTCATATGGGAATGTGGCTGGTCCTTTAGGATCATAAGACTCTATTTGGATTTGGTAAAATTGCTTTTCATAACCTCTTCTGTGTAAGGAGGGATACGGGTTGTGGCACTGGAGAAGCTGGCGTGTGCCAGGGAATTTCTTGTGACTTCTTGCTGGCCAGTGTGGCATGAGAAGTGCTCTTTGTAACTGGTGTACCCTATAGTGGAAGACCCCTAATCTTGGGCTGTAAGTAGCTCTGTTTATACAATTTGCCCTGATCTGGCCCTCTCAGGGGTGCCCAGATAAACCTCCAATATTACAACCTGTCCTGCTCTTTTAACACATGGGTCCAGTCTCTCAAATGGATCTAAACCATACCAGCTGGCTCTGGTGCCCCTAGGGACCATACGCAGGCTGAGAATCACTTCATCAACTCCTTTCCGCACCCATTGCCTGCCCTGTCCTCAACACACTCGTTGCACAGGAGTCTCTGGCAGTGGGAGCATAAGACCAGAGTTATATGTTAATGCTTGGAGGTTTCAATGGATTAATGATTGGAGGTTTCAGTTCTTTGTGTTGGCGGAGCAGTGCAAAGGGCATGATATAGGGCTGTGAATGTAGCCTAGAATCGGTTTCTCCACCTCTGGATTGAGGTTCCTTTAACTCACTCCCCACCAACAAAAATAAACAGACACAGGCTCTCATTGGTTAAATTCCTACTCCCAGTACATAGCCTGAGCCTTACTGGGAAGCCTTTCTAGAGGGTGAAGAGAAGAAAGTCTTCCTCTTCAGATTGCAGAGCTACGCAGTCACTGTTTCAAGTCAAGCATCCACATTGGCTGAGCACCGCCTACAGCAGTGGTGTCCAATAGTAATTCCAGGATCGACACACTTGTGGTTGTTGTCCTTCCATATTCACCACAGGCCCCCCCACCCCAAATAAATGCCCTCCCGCAGAGTGAGGCACCCCCTCCCCCAAACTGAATGCTGGCAACTTACCAGAGCCACCACTTCTGGAGCCATGCTGGGTGGGGCCCGAGCAGGAGCCACCACTGCTGCCACCACGTGCTTGTCCCACCAAGCAGTATTTGCCCTTGTGGAAGTGGAGTGGAGTGCTAGGTTAACATTCCCTCTCAAGCTCTGACGGAGTTCACACTTTGATCTAAGGTGATATTTATGCCCCATTGGCACTACAGCTACTCCATTTTCAAGCAGTTTTTAAAATCTGTCCCTGATAACACAATTGAGTAGGCTGGTGTGGACGGCGCATACCTTTGTAAAAGGGGATCTGAAAACTACTTAAGATCATGTGTCACTTGCGTTAGCAGACTCTGGTTTTAAACCAGTTTTATTATATACTGAAAATCGTTAACACAGTACCTGATTTTGTGGATCAGGTCGTTAGCTGTTAAGTCTACTGAACTCAATTGCTATAGAAAAGCAGCTGAGGATCTAGTCTATGACATCTGATGCTCTAGTCTAATGTATATCTATGATACTAGCGGTGTTTGACATCTCTGGCCAGTGAATCCCTATAACTGTGAGGAATCTGCATGTAACAGCCAGTGGCCCACTGTGTTTGAGAAGAGAGATTTTTATAATTTTATAGTCAACCATAGCTGGAAACATAATTTCTGATGTGTTTAGTTTATTAATATGCCAGTAGTATTAAGGTTCTTTGAACAGTACTACCCACAGCGGTTCCCCAAATGGGCTGTGTTCTACCAAGTGTGTCACAACTCCAATGCACCGTATATAGAGCACAATATTACTACTGCTAAAACGGCTTCCTAAACCACTGCACCAAAGTGCTGTGGCTTTTCATCTACAGACAAGGGACTCCAGGCCCGTTCATCTTCATGGAGCTCTGTACTCAGAAAGACTAGTTACTCAATGCATTCTTTTATTTTCCCTCAGGGGAAAATTACTGGGAAGACTGAAGGGAGAATATTTGCTGTTCTTATGCAAGGCAGAAGGACAAATGGCAATCGAAGAAGCATGACAACACATGTAAAGTAGAGCTAATAGCAATCTATGTGCTGTCTGCCTGGTTACTCAGCCTGGCATTGTAAACATGGGTCCCATCACAAAATGGGTATTTTTGTTGTAACAAATGCAACATGAAGGGGAGAGAAACTATTAATTGCATTAATGAACTTTATATGTAAAAGCCTCTTGGACCCATGTACAGATATATGAGGGAGACAGACCATATTAAAGTATTTGCTGGAGTACCAGGGTATTTCTTTGCTGGACTGAGAGAGCTACCTCTTTGCAACAGCATTCCAGTAAGTATTGCAAAAACTCAAGCTGCTGTGCCAGCAAATTAACATACGGTAAGGTCTCAGAGTACGCAAACTCAGTACACGACCCCGCTCTTACATGTCTGACCCTGATTCCTATAGTAAACCCTGTACCACAATTTCCAGTTGTGCTTAACTTGCTCCCTCCACCCTGGCTCAACCTCCCTTAGCTCCACACAGCCCCACTCCCCCTCAGTTCCACTCAGCACTGACACATAGCTCCTGTTCACCCCCTGCATCTGGCTCTAGCTCACCACCCCTCGGGTGCGGCTCTGGTTCAACCTCCCTGGCCCCAGTTCGAACCCCCTGTCAGCTCCCCACCACCGCATGCAGCTCTGGCTCACCCCACACACCCACGCCTGGCTCTGGCTTACCACCCCTCACACACAGCTCCAGCTCACCCCACCTCCCACCCCAGTTTAAGCCACCCACACGCGGCTCTGCTTGAAGCCGCCCTCCCTCCCCCCAGCATGGCTCCAGTTCAACCCCCCTGCCAGCTCATTACCCGCACACAGCTCTGGCTCAAATCCATCCCTAACCCACCCCAGGCTTAGCTCTCCCCGCCTGCCTTCCATGGCCCCAACCCACCGCCAGGCTTAACCCTCCCCAACTGCCCCTCCACCCCAGGGTTTACCCATCTGCTGCTTTCGTGGCTGCAGAACGAGTTCTGCTGGTGGAAAAAACTGGACCCCACTTACGCAAAATCTGGGTTTACGCGAACACATGCATACTCTGAGACCTTACTGTATAGAGCTCTGGAACTTTTATGATTCAACAGCACTACAGATTGAACCTCTCTAGTCAGGCACTCTCTTGTCTGGCAACATCCATAATCCGGCATGATTTGATTTCTTATTTCCGTGATGGCTTATCATGGATGTGGCCAAGTTTCCTGTGGTCCCATTAAAGTTTGTTTCCAGCCACCATTCCTGGCTCTCCGTTTTCTGTGCTGTTATTTAGCTGTAATTGACCCCTAAATGTCTTCTAAGAGCCCAGTAAGCAGTGAAAGTGTTGGTAATGCTGCTAGACAATATTGACCTCCCATGGTTCAGCAAATTCTTTTGTTAAGCACGGGTTAGGTCCTGAGGGTGCTGGATGAGAGAGATTCAACCTGTAAGGAGTTAGAGGTCTGATGTAAAGGAAAAAATAAGTAAATAAAAAGCAGCGCTGTTCCCCTTTCAGAACAGAGGATTAAAAAACAAACAAGTGGCCCATCAGGTTCCAGTGCCCTAATAGTGCTCCTGGCTATTGAACAGGAATTCTTTCATGTAACATAAGAAAGAAATAAGATTAGCCATTCATTTTGGATTAAATTCACCCTTCAGGAAACCTAGCATAAGACCTCCACACAGCTTACTTCTTGCATATGCTCTTAGGCTAATGCAGAGCATGTCTTGCATTGGCCCTCTGCATAGGGGTGAATGGCATCCCTTATGCACTGGAATAGGAACGCCCAAGACATTTTCTTGAATTTTAGATGAAGTTGTTACACATGCTGCTTTGGCCTTATTTAAAAAAACAAACAAACCATAAGCTCCCCAACGACCCAAACCTTAGTATTCTCCAGAAATCGATGGACCTGTGGAATTCACTGCCATAATAGCTCAATGAGGCTTAGAGTTTAGTGGGATTCAAACAAGCATTAAACATGTAAATAGATAATCAAGGACATCCACAGTTACATTAGACTGGATAAAAGAAACGCTCTCCAGATTTCACTGGGAAATCTGAGCTTTATGGTGGTGAGAGAGCTCTAACAGTTACACTGGTGTGGCCTGGAAGTGAGGATTGCTCTGTTCTTTGTGTTGCCACTCACCATCTGTGTAGTCTTGGGCAAGCCACTTAGCCTCGCCATGCCTCTGTTTCCCATTTGTAAAACAGAGTTAGGACTTATCTACTTCATGCGGGGTGCTGGGAGGGTTAATTGTTTGTAACGCCTTTTAAGATCTTCAGGGGAAAGTACAGAACAGAAGTGTCAGGTATGATATTTCTGTGCTAAACACATTTATTATTTTAAACCTTGGGTATGTATTACACATTGAACTGAGACTTGAGGTGGAAAAATCATGCCACTCACTCTGCAGTAAGGCAACAAGTAGAGGGAAGCCCATGCAGACATTTCACACACACATCAACCCAGTGCTTTTTTTTTGTGTTTAAAAACAAAACAAAACAAAACAAAACAGAACAGCTGGTACTCGGCTGGCTCCCTGCCCCTCTCCCCAATCCTGTGGCTGGGGCTGCTGAGGTGCCAATACTCAGTACTGGCAAGTAGTGGCACAAAAAAAGCACTGCGTAAACCTCAAAACTGTGCTTTGAAGCAGCCTGCCAATGTAGTAGCGTCATGCAAATCCAGCGGCCAATGTCTTCCCCAGTGGCATTGCCCTAAAGCAGTAGAGTGGCGATGCTGCTGTAAGGCTTGCAATGGAGGTTCAGTCTCTCCTAATTCCTGTGGAGCTCCCCTACGCAGAGCACAGGAACTGAGAGGTCCTCTTTTATATCAATAGCATTTTGCACAACAGTGTAAAGAACCTGCCCACTATGATATGCTCCCACTTCTTCAGCAACCTCACCAGGCTTGTGAACCTAGAGAGAACTTGATTTATTGTTATTTAAAAACACGTTTCCTCCTGGTTTAAGGGGCTTCTTAGGAAGAAAGCTTGAGAATTGGTTACTGAGTTTTGGAAACTGAAAAGAATGGTTAAACATAAGACGGTGCTCCTGGAATAAATCAACATAATTGGTGCTTGGGAGAGCGGAGACGGAATGGGCAAAAGAATTCAGAAAGGGAGAGAGAGAGAGAGGGTGAAGAGCTGGGAACCTGACTGGCATATGAAATGCTTTCTAAGTTTATTTTCAAGTGTTTTCACTTTTCTTTGTCCACTCAAGAAGTGCTTCAGTTGCCTAAGATCAATTCAGTCAGCGTACACACAGACATCTGTGGGCAGAGAATGGGTCTTTCAGAGAGTGTCCACACCAGATAGGCCTGCTGATGCAGGGAGAAGGGGCAAAGGGAGCTGCAGTCCCCCGGTCCCGCAATTCAAAGTGGCCTGGGATTCCTTGCTGCTGCTGTTGTGTCTGAGGGCTGGGACAAGGCAGAATCATGCCCCGAGCAGTGCTGAGGGCTGGCTGCCCCTGACTCCACCCACTTTGCCTGAGCTCCCACACCTTCGGGTCGGGGGGTGTGCAGAGCTGGGCCTCCCCCCACACCTTGCAAAGCATTCTGGAATCTGTTGGCCTCTCTGACACTAGAACTCAAACTGTGTCAGTCAGAACTGTATTTTAACACTGTTCTTCCTAGAAAAGACCTAAAAAGGTTTCCTTAGACGACATAGACCAGAATGAATTGTTTTAAAAAGCCTAAGTGGAATAGCTATAACTTGCATTTCATACATGTTTTACAGAGGACAGAAGCTAGCACCTTGTTAGGGGGAACAATACGTAGGAATGGTTCTGAAGCAAAGAGTCTGAATTCAGTATACTCGGCTCTTAATAACTAGATTCTAAATCATCTAAACTAAAAGGTCTTGTGTGCTTTTTCTTTCATTAGGATCAACTAGGGAGGTGTTGTTCATCTTCTTCTAGACCAGTGAGACACCTCCACTTCTTGCAGCTCTCATTCCATAGACATTTTTGAGGAAATTACCACTCAGATCCAGAAAAACCAGGATTATCAAAGATGCCTGAGATAATTAAGCATCCTGATTTCCTTAGGCTCCTTTGAAACCATCAGGCCAAAAGGATAGGTGGTTTTCTAAAGAGACTTGGAAAGGTTAAATTTACTTTAAATTCCCATTCAGAAGTATGCAGACTTCAAGATCAGCTGGTTACTTGCCCCAGGGAAGTTAAAGCAAAGAAAACGTAATCATTATAAAGTAATTCTCTGTTTGAAAGACACCAGGCCAGATTCCTGATGGCAAAAGAACAAAGCCCCATTCTTTCATCTGTATATTTTGGACACTCTGGTGTCTCAGATAAAGGGAGAGTATCTACAAGTGAATTAAAATGAAGAAAAAGTGAGGATTTAAAATATCAGCAAGGGTGTGTAATTGAAGCTCTGCAGCATTTGAAAAGCTTATGCCAATCAGCTTCTAGCGACCAACTAAAACATACTGTAGTCCAACAAGACTGCAGAACTCTAATCATCACGGAAGCATATGGAGTGGGAGAAAGGGAGAGACACATGGGTGTTCTGTGACAATCACTAGAGCTTCAGATGAAGCACAGAGACCTATTAATTTATTCCATTGCCCTGCCTAAAAGTGCTGACCTCCCCACTAATCCTAGCCCTTCAGGGGTCTTAATTTCCAGCATTGCTCAACCTAGACAGGCCTGTTTAACAATTTCTTTTCTGAATTAGTCTCTTTGAAGAGGCCCCATTTTCTGTTCAGGGACTTGAAAGAGATACTAATGCTGATTATCAAAGGCATGTGCTCCAAACCACCAAGCGTCTAATGCCCAAGGGAGGTAATATTATCTCTGCCTTCAACTTTTACATCCTCCCGCTGAGAAGGACTGGGTGGCTAACTACCACATCATTCTCTCGCTCTCTCTCTTTTTTTTTTTCCTACTAATTTTACACGAGATATCAAGCAGAGGGAACCTGAATTAATATCTTAACCTTGTAGGTCACAGTCAGTTGATGCAATCCTCTGAACTGGGTGTGCTGTAGTGATCGTTGCAAAGATGATGTCACAGCAGTTTGCAGAAAAGCAGGTTTTTCTTCATTTTGTTGCTGCACTGACAGGAAATTTCACTGTTTTTACTTGGAGTCTGCATCTTCTTTTCTTCATGTTAGTGTAAAACCCGTAGCCCGCAGCTATCACAGGCAAGGCACTCCCTAGTAGCATCTAGTGAAGAGGGGGAAAACAAAGAGATGCTTCCTATCAGAAGGAGCTTTCCAACATCATCTTTGGGCAAACATGAGGGCAAGAGGCTGAGGATTGCTTGATTTCCCAGCTATTTACCCAGAACTCCAACACAAAGAAGGAGCTCTCAGCAACCCGGTACTGGTGAACAGGGGCAAATGCAGCTACAGAGACAGCTTCCTTTGCATAATCTTTCTAGGCAGAAATCCTCCAAGTGACACTAGAGTCATGTGATCCAAACAACCACACATCTAGAAGAATTGTACAAAAGCTCCAGTTTGGTTGGGTAGAGATGGAACTGCAAGGAGGGGGAAGGGAAAGGGTCTCCTGACAAGGACTCTGCTCAGGGGTCTTACAGACCTGAGATGCACCTTCACTGCAGACTTTGCAAAGAGGTGAGACGTACGCCATAAGACATGATGCAGAAGTGATGTCACGATGAGAGACACCAGAGGGGCGCTCTGCTGAAGGGTAACAACAGCACCTAGCGAGCTCTGGTGAGCACCAGTACATCTCAAGTCATTGTAATTGGGTTAGGTGGTGGAGCCTGAGGTCCAGAGCAGGCAGCACTTCCCCTGGGGCTGATGACAGGCCTGCCCCGGTGCCCTCCCAGACATTGGGACTATTCTGTGCCCTGACACTAACCGTGAGTGAAGTGAAGTACAGCAGAGAAGCAGTTTAGATATTATAATGTATTAAAGGGACATTTGCTCACTGGACATCTGTAACAGTGGATGGGGAACTGAGCTGAGGGACTACTACTGAATATGCAACAGAGATCAATGTTCCTGCTCATCTTTTCCATCCATGTGTGGATTTTTAACATCCATGTGCTGAATAATTTTTATGTGCACCAAGGCATATGCCAATGTGCACCACCACCAGAAACACAAACCGAGCTTGGGCTCTCTGCTAACCCGCTGGGAGGCCCTGGAGTCTCCCCTGAGTGGCTGCACAAGTGCACAGTTTACAGGGAATGTTGGTAGGGATGGAGATTTTACTGATCATTCATTCACGTGTGCCGTCACTGTGTTTTACCGACACGATGCTGGGTCATCTCGTTCCAAGTGAAGTTCCTTTTATTTTATATGAGGACTCAGTGCTTGCTGGTGGGGGAAATATTACCTGTTGAGGATACCCAGGTTTCTGGGAGGAGGTGGACTGAGCTGGAGGAGTTAAAATTAAGTTTATGAAAAACACTTAGGTTTTGGAATCCGGCCCTCACTTCTGACAACATCTGACAGCAGGGTTGCATTATCTTGTAATTAAATGGGAAGAAAATGTAGCCTAGCATTATGATGGATATTTTAACGCCCACATGGCTCTCTTCCACGTATGCATGTTTTTTCAATTACTCTGTACAATGATGTTTCTTTTGTGCAGAGCTTTGGCTGTTATGGAACATTATAATTCTAATCATTAGACTCATTTCTTATTTGTATTACAGGAGTGCCTACAGGCCCCAAACAACCTCAGGACCTCCTTGTGCTAACCATTGTATATACATAGTAAGAGATGGGAAGAGCTGATACTCTAGGTGGTGGATAGGAGAAAGGAGACATTACAGCTGTCCCTGAGTGCGGGAACAGAGACTGAGTTATTCCTCATGGGGCTGAACTTCGGTCTCCTCAGACCCACTTCATTGCCTCTATCACAAGAGCTTTTGTTCTCTCTACAAGCATAGGCTCTAATTCAACAATCACCAAACACAGGTAACCCCATGAGGATGCTAGGATCTGTCTAACTGGAAACAATTACAGAATCAAGGCTTTGCATTTGTTCACTTTTGTACATTTAAAATCGCAACCAGAATATTACTTTTCTGCACTGGAGTTCCGTGGTTAAACAAAACAAAATTAACTAAACAAACAAAAAACACACAGAGTGAACATCAGTAACACTGATTCCTGGGTGCTGTGAGAGAGCTTTTCCTGATCCCAGAAAGAAAAGGGATACGTACGTGAACAGTTTTGTATTTTCACTCATTTGTAACTGCTTTGTTTCTTAACCAATGTTTTGTAACTCAGCGACTCATGCATTCCTCATTTGTGAGCCCCATATAAGAATCTAGGTTGATTTAGGAATATTTATGCTTGTAAAGTAGAACTATCTTTGAGTTACCTGACCACAGAGTAGTCATTTGAGACATGCCAGGCATCCCTTTTTACGTTTGTACCATTAAAAGTGCCAGATGAAATTTTGCAAAACTTTGAAAGTCACATATGGACACCAACTAAATGCTATGATAGAAGGGGAGGATTTTAACAGAAATCATAGGATGCCTAGAATGAATGGACTGCACCTGCCACAACTACCGTGAGATTGTGTGGCATATATCAGGCTCAGTTTTTTTGTACCATTAGCCATTCAAATGCAGGTGCAGTTATTTGCAGTTATGCACATAGCAGAATGAATTGTACCTGTGCAGTTAGTGGGTTTGCATGTGATACCACAGCTGGAGCCTTATGAAAAACCTGCTGAAGTTGAATAGTAACAGAGAGTAAGCCGTGCTACACGGTTTAAATCGGGATGTGAACTTTCTGAGTCACTATAGGGGCTCGTCTGCATACTTAATCTAATTATTGATCTTCCCCCCCACCCCTCCACTCTCTGATTTGCTCACCTTGATTATCTTTTTCTGATTTGTCCTCCTTGCTTACTGTTTTTGGTTCTCTGTGTCTTAAATATTGAGTCTGTTCTGGTCTGGCTATGGTCTGAAGAAGTGGGTCTGTCCCACAAAAGCTCACCTAATAAACCATTTTGCTCGTCTTTAAAGTGCTACTTGGCTGCTTTCTGCTGAATTTGATGGAGAGTCTCTCTACTGTGACTGGTGGGCAATTGTGCAGGGAGCTGTGGACCAGCCCCAAATGCACACGCTCTTCAGGAGGATCATTTACTCATCTGCACAACTGGCCCTCATATAAAATGACAGCAATGTGGTTTATGGCAGGATGAATGTTTAGGTTGTCACCTTCAGGCTTTCTGTTCATTGTTATTTTACCAGCTCCGAAATGTAATGTGAGCCCTGATTCTAAGTAGGTTACAAAGAAGAAAGCCTCCTTTTTGGCATTACTTCTCTGTTGCTACCCACCAGTGAGTAATCCATTCACAATTGTACTGAGTAGTAGTTAGTACGAAACACAGAACTAGCACATAGGAATGAACAAACTTTCATGGTGTTAGACCTGTAGCTGAACTTCTGAAGAAAAGTTTTTCTTCTTTTTATTACCAAAGATGATAAACTGCCTGAATAGGCTGATTCCACTTCATACTGCTTGTATGTATTAATAGATTACTGCAATAAGAATGAACATTAAGATGACCAGTCTTCTCATTCTACCAGAGGTCGCATTTAGCCTCCTACCTTTGAAATAAAAAACAATCTCGAGAGCCAGTGACCAATGGTGTGTTTATCACAAGAACATTCTGCTGATGTACACACACATGAAACAAAATGATCCCTCCTTACTGTTCATTTTTACCTTGCTTTGGAAAAAAAAGTAATGATTCATCATTTACATTAGACTTCATATTTTTAAAAGTACATTTAATGCTTTTGAAAAGTATCAGATTATGGTTGCAGAATGGTAAGCCCTTCATTCATCCATAAACTGGGTATGGTATTTGCTGGGCTAGTGCCAAATCTTACCCATACTGTCTGACTTCTATGCTTTCACCCTATCTTAGAAAGACCCTGCTAAGCGTGAGTCAATGCTTTTGTCTCCAGCCTTACTGGAGCAGTATTTGGCTTTTCTGATATCATGCCACACCCAACAAGATTTTTAATTTAATGTCAGCTCTGTTACTGATGTTGGTTTGTGGGATGTGGATTCCTATCTACGTGGAAATGGGCTGAGTCTACCTAACTCACTTCTCTTAAGCTACCAACGAGTTTATGGGAGGACACAGTACATTGGATCAGTGTTGTAGAATATTTTCCTGGCTCAGATATTCTTTGTTTCAAATTAATGGTAAATACATATTTTTAAAGCTAACCTATGCTGCTAAATGCAGTTACCTATATTTCATCTGAGCCAGCTGTTCTACTTACCAAACATCAACGCTGCACAACCAGTTCAGCACATATAGATAATGTCTTAGTATAAAAACATAAGAATGGCCATATTATGTCAGACCAATGGTCTGTCTAGCCCTATATCCTTTTATCTGGCCAAGGCCAGATACTTCCAAGGGAAGGAACAGAGCAGGGCAATCATCAAGTGATCCAACTGCTCCTTTTAGACTAGCTGTGCACTGGATAAGGTCATAGGTCTCTGATATCAGTAACAAGAGGCACATAGTAGCAATGCAAGTAACTCAATATGCATTCAGCCTCAGTATGCCACATAACATACAAGATTTACCCAGTGGAAAGGCTTCATTACCTCGCTGTATCCTGTATGCCACATAACATACAAGATTTACCCAGTGAAAAGGCTTCATTACCCTGCTGTATCCTGTTAAAGTTTAAACAATCTGTTCTATAGAGCCCTGCTTTGAAAATGAAAACTTTTGAGAGAGATTTGTGGTTTCAAGGCCTGTAGTGTCACATGGACAGAAGTGAACCAGCACTTTCACTTCAGTGATATCCATAGCTGAATATAATTTTATTGATACCCTGCGACACAGAGTATCCCCACTCCCTCTATCCCTTTTCTCTCTCTAGACTTTCCTTGAACTGGACTTGCAGGATTAGATCTGTAGGTGTTGGGACTTGGGGGAGGGATGGGAGAAGTGTTGCTGCACCCCCCTGACTTTAGGGATTTACATTATTTAACATTTACAGTTTGGTTCAGTGGCTCCTAGCACCCCAATCTGATCCCAAGCCCACTGACATCAGTCTTTCCACTACTTAAATGATCTTCTCACCAAACCCTCATAGCATGATTGTGTGTCCATGTTTTAGCTTGCCATAAGCTACCACGTGATCCTTGCAAGAACACTGTGCTGATTATACAGAGATTATGGGTAAAATAATTAATCTGATGCTGTGTCTACTTCTCCTGGATTTGTATTGTCAAAATGTTTCAGATTTTATAACCTACCTTTTAACATAGCCGCTATATGGGTTTTCCCACTGACACAGTTCACGTTAGCAAGATTAACCATACTCCATAGGTACGTGTGTTTCCATCTGTTTTGAGTGTCTGTGGATTAGATGGTTGGCATTAGTGATTCTAATCACAACTACACATTTTGCCAGAGTTTGCATGTGTCTGGAGATCTCTGACTAACTATTGAGTAAACAGAGGCCAGCAGTCATTTGTTCATTCTTCTCCTGAATGTGTTCATTATGTCTTTTGAGAAATTTCTTGCCAGTCTTTTGCTACTTTGAGGTAAGCGGGGAAGGAGGAGGGAACAATCAAGGGGGTTTCCTGGGCGAAGAGGAGAAAGTGGGCCAACTAGCCACTTCGCTAAGATGCTTGTACACTAATGCCAGAAGCCTGGGGAACAAACAGGAAGAATGAGAGGCCCTGGCACAGTTAAAGAAATATGATGTGGTTGGAATAATGGAGACTTGGTGGGACAATTTGCATAACTGGAGCACAGTCATGGAAGGGTATAAACTGTTTAGGAAGGACAGAGGGGGAGAAGAGGAGGAGGAGTTGCGCTCTGTGTGAGGGAGCAGTATGATTGCTCAGAGCTCCAGTATAAGGAGGGAGAAAATCCAGGTGAGTGTCTTTGGGTTAAGCTTAGAGGCAGAAATAACAGAGGTGATGTTGTAGTTGGTGTCTGCCAGATCAGCCAGATCAGGGAGATGAAGACTTCTTCAGTCAGCTAAGTGAAGCTTCCAAGTCACAGGCCCTGGTTCTCATGGGAGACTTTAATCATCTGGACATTTGTTGGGAGACCAAAACAGCAGCACACAGACAATCCAGGAAGTTTTTGGAGAATGTTGGGGATAACTTCTTGGTACAAATGCTGAAGGAACCAACCAGGGGCCGTGCGCAACTTGACCTGCTGCTCACAAATAGGGAAGAACTAGAAGGAGAAATAGAAGTAGGGGGAAACCTGGGCTACAGTGACCATGAGATCGTATATTTCAGGATCTGGACAAAAGGAAGAAGGGTGAGCAGTAACATACAGACCCTTGATTTCAAAAGAGCAGACTTCGACTCCCTGAGAGAATGGATGAGCAGGATCCCTTGGGAAATGAAGATGAAGGGGAAAAGAGTTCAAGCGAACCGGCAGTATTTTAAAGAAGTCTTACTGAAGGCACAGGAACAAACAATCCCACTGCATAGTAAGAAATGCAAACATGGGTAGGCAACCAGCTTGGCTTAACAGGGAAATCCATAGTCAGCTTAAACTCAAGAAGGATGCATACAAGAAATGGAAACGTGGACAGTTGACTAAGAAGGAGTATAGACATACGGCTGGAGAATGCCAGGCAGTAATCAGGAAAGCAAAAGCACAATTGGAATTGCAGCTGGCAAGGGATGTGAAGAGTAATAAGAAAGGTTTCTACGAGCAAGTTAACAATAAATGGGTTATCAGAGAAGGTGTGGGGCCATTATTGGATGAGAGAGTAACCTAGTGACAGATGATGTAGGAAAAGCTTCACGGACAAAGTCAACGCCCACGTGATGGTCCTAGACAATGTAGTATTGGAAGGTGGAGGGTAGTCATCTGTGGGGAAGGAACAAGTTCTGAGCTATCTAGAAAAACTGAATTTAATGCACCCAAGGGTACTGAGGGAATTGGCAGATGTCATTGCTGAACCTTTGGCCATTATCTTTGAAGACTCTTGGAGATTGGGGAAGATACCGGATGACTGGAAAAAGGCAAATGTAGTGCCTATCCTTAAAAAAGAAAGAAGGACAATCCAGGGAACTATAGACCAGTCAGCCTTACTTCAATTCCTGGGAAAATAATGGAGGGGATTCTCAAGGAATCCATTTTGGAGCACTTGGAAGAGGGGAAAGTGATCAAAAGTAGCCAACGTGGATTCACCAGGGGCAAGTCCTGCCTGACCAATCTGATTAGTTTCTATGATGAGGTAACAGGCTCTGTGGACATGGGAAAGTAAGTGGATGTGAAATACCTTGACTTCAGCAAAGCTTTTGATACAGTCTCCCACAACGTTCTTATCCATAAGTTAAGGAACTATGGATTGGATCCTTGGACTATAAGATGGATAGAAAACTGACGTGATGTTTGGGCCCAATGGGTAGTGGTCAATGGCTCAATATAGCTCAATATCTGGATGGCGGTCAGTTTCAAGCAGAGAGCCACAAGGCTCAGTTCTGGGGGCCAATGCTGTTCAACATCATTATTAATAACCTGGATGAGAGACTGGATTGCACCCTCAGCGAGTTTGCAGATGACACAAAACTAGGGGGAGTGGTAGATACGTTGGAGGGTAGAGAGAGAATCCAGAGTGACCTGGATAAATTGGAGGACTAGGCCAAAAGAAATCTGATGCGGTTCAACAAGGAGAAGTGTAGAGTCCTGCACCTTGGGCAGAAGAATCTCAAGCATTGTTATAGGCTGGGGACCAACTGGCTCAGCAGCAGTACAACAGAAAGGGACCTAGGAGTTACGGTGGATGAAAGGCTGGATATGAGTAAACAGTGTGCCCTTGCAGCCAAGAAGGCTAATGGCATAATAGGGTGCATTAGGAGGAGCATTTAGAGCAGATCTAGAGAAGTAGTTCTTCTCTTCTATTCGGCACTGGTGAGGCCATATCTGGAATATTGTGTTCAGTTTTGGGCCCCCCAGTATAAAAAAAAAGGGGATGTCCTGGAGCAGGTTCAGTGGAGGGCAACAAAAATGGTTAAGGGCCTGGAGCACAGGACCTATGAGGATAGGCTGAGGGATTTGGGCTTGTTTAGTTTACAGAAGAGAAGACTTAGGGGTGATTTAACAGCAGCTTTCAACTTCCTGAAGGGGAGCTCTAAAGAGGAGGGTGAGAAACTGTTCTCAGTGGTGTCAGATGGCAGAACAAAGAGTAAGGAACTGAAGTTGAAGAGGGAGAGGTGTAGGTTAGATATTAGGAAAAAATACTTGACCAGGAGGGTGGTGAAGCATTGGAATGTGTTGCCTAGAGAGGTGGTGGATTCTCCATCCCTCAAGGTTTTTAAGTGCTGGCTTGACAAGGTCCTGGCTGGGATGACTTAGCAGCGGTTGATCCTGCTTGAAGCAGGGGGTGGACTAGATGACCTCCTGAGGTCCCTTCCAGACCTATGATTCTATACTATGTACATATAAACCCAATTAGTGTCTTGTACCAAGAAGTGACCTTAGTCTATGCATTCCTCTTGTTTCTTGATCATGACAGTGGTCACCAGCGGCCCTCAGAGTACTTTTCAGCAGTGCATAGGAATTTCATTCCAGCTTTAGTGTAGAAATTTTAGCATGGTGCTCTGGGTGATGGTGACCTGGAGTCTGTTTGCTAAAAGGTTTTGCCATTTATCTACTTCATACTTTTAACTGATGCTCAGATCCTATACATGAGTTATTTTTGTAGCCCTTGCTATTAAAAAGTTAAATTTCTTTTGAAGGTTCAGTTTTATTATAGGCTATGTGGGTTCCCTAATGATTCTCTCTCTCTCTCTTTTTTATTTTGTAGAGACAAAGCGTTAGACTTTCCCACAGTTCAGAGCAAATTCGCTATTTTTTCTGGATTTATTGATAAGATATCCATAGTCCTGCATTAAAAACTCCAGCTAGATTCCCTGCGGTCTTCACATGCCATGTCTTCCTGCAGATCTCTTTGCTAGTGATTATTATAGGGCTTGTTTCCCAAAATGTACCTGTTAAGGAGTTTTTTGGGGTGTGTATTTAGAAGCATGTGAGTTTCTGAATAAATGCTCCATCTACACAATACTTGGCATATGTGTGCAAGATCCTTATGTTTTATTTAAACTTGCAATTTATTCGGACAATCTTCTTTCCCCCACTCCACTATTCATCAAGAGCATAGGAACGATCAGAGAAATGCTGGTGGTCTTGACCACAGATCTGTTTTTCCAGTTGCCAGCCCCTAACTGGCCTGTCAATTGGCTCAATCATTCTTTTTCTGGGCAGAAATTCTGCATACAAAGCAACAAATGCATCCTGTGGTTGGAAAGTAATATGTCCAGTCTCAGTCCACTATTTCATTATTATGGAATTGTCTTCCAACATTGCTGTGTGGAATGAGGTGACACATACTTGGATGGTTTCACACAGGGATTTGTTAGCGTCATTCTGATTTTGACACAATTTAAGACCAGTAGGGTAGCAGGCAAAAAGGCTGTTGACAGTCTGGTGAAGTCAGTTTATAAAAATTGATAAAATAACAAACTGTTTATCAAAGTCAGTTCTCCATGTCTTACGCCATTTTATGAACATCTCAGTTATAAGTACCAATCTTCAAGGATCAAACCACGGGATAAAAGCACCTTTCATTGGTTTTATTGCTTGCAATTCTATCTCCTCCCCCAAATATCCATTGAGATGACTGAATAGGGGGAGCAAGAGAGGGGAAGGAGATTATAAATAAGGTTGCCCAAGTTCTTCTGTTTTATTTCAAGGGAAAGCAATGCAGTAGTTAGGGCTCTGGACTGGGATATAGGGTACTTAGATAGCTTGGTAAACTGAGTGCAAGCAAACCATGTGTTTTAATATGGCTTAATGTAAACGTGTATATCTAGGAACAAAGAATGTAGGGCATATTTACAGGATAAGGGATTCTATCCTGGGAAGCAGTAGGCAGTGAGCTGGACATGAGTTACCGGTGCAAGGCTGTGACCAAAATGGCCAACAAAATCCTTGGGTGCCTAAATGAGAATCTCGAGTAGGAGTAGAAAGATTATTTTAGGTCTTTATTTGGCACAGAGCAGATGACTGCTGAGGTACTGTGTCCTGATCTGGGATTCGCAATTCAAGATGGAAGTTGACAAATGAAAGAGATTTCAGGGAAAGGTGAAAGAATTAGAAAACACGCCCTGTGGTGAAAGACTCAACAGATTTATTTAGTTGAACGACGAGAAGGATAAGGAGTGACTTGATTACACTCTAAAAGAATGTAGAATATATATAATTAATGATGGGCTCTTTGGTCAAGCAGAGAAAGGTATAACATAATCCCATGGAACAATTTATCAAAGGTCATGGTGGATCTTCTACAGCCAGAAATTCTCAAATCAAGATTGGATAATTTTCTAAAGGAATTGCTCTGCGACATATTTTTGGGAAAACTTCTCAGGCCTGTGCTATGCAGGAGGTCAGACTAGCGAATCACAGTGGCCCCTTCTGGCCTTGAAATCTGTGAATCTATTCGTGGCATTGCTACTAACTTGCTGTCTGGCCTTGGGAGTGTCACTTCCCCTCTGCTTTCCTGCTGGATCTTACTTATTTAGACTATAAGCTCTTTGGGCTGGGAACCACCTCCTACTATATGTTTGTAATAGGGCTCCAAGCTTGTAGGGCCTCTAACTAGTACTCTTATACAAATAATAAATAGACCTACACCCATGCCACCCCACTGACTTCCTCACTGGTTAATTGAAATCCAGTGCGGCTGGATTTTTATCACAATGGAAGAAAAACCTCCTTTGGAATCCAATAATAAAATGGAAAGTGCTTAAAAGAGTTAAGGGCCAGCTAGATTCAGACTTTTACACAAGCACGGAGCAGGTGGGTAGCACAGAGCCACAGTGACCTAGGACAAGCCTGGAGAGCCTGTGACTTAGACTTCTGCTCCTCTCCTCCCCCTTCTCAACGTACTGCTCCTTGGGGACAAGCAGGAATGAGCAGCCCCTGCACAGCCGTTGCCAGTGATATTGGGTCTGCTATTGTGGAGGGCCCTTGCCCAGCTGTGTAAGGAAGGGGAGAGGTTTCCTGTCTGAGAAAGCACGGGCCGCTCATTGTATTTGCCAAGATTTTGTGCTTTATTATGTCTTCCACAACCCTGAGCTTTCATTTCAAAACAAGACAACCCTCTGGCATTACAGAGATAGATTTTACAATGTGCTGCTGCCCTGTTTCTTCCACCTTGACAGAAAACTGTCTGCAATTAAATGTCTGTGAGCAGTAGTAACTTCAGAGTCTAATATGGAACTATCTACATGCTAATCTAGGAAGCCACAGGTTTAAGAAGCAAACACTCATTTGGGGTTGAGACCCACATGTCGGGCCAAATTTGTCTCTCAGTTATAGAGACAGAGCGGGTGAGGTAATATCTTTTATTGGACCAACTTCTGCTGGAGAGAAAGACACAATTTCAAGTGACAGAGCTTTTCTTCAGGCCTGTGAAAGATCCCTCAGTTATACCCATTCTGTCCTGAATCTTCACAGGTATAATTGAGAACAGAACTTGAACCCCATATGTGGTGTTGTATTGAAAGAGTCCTGATGAAACCTTGAAACAAGCATTTCTAAGGTTGAAAAGTTCATATCTTTGCTGCTCCTGCATTTTAGTGGGAGGAAGTCTTCAGGCTGGGATTAGAGGAAAGCAGAAATCTTTGCAAATATTTGACTCTTTGAAGCACTTCCCATTATATCGTTTGAGCCAAAGGAGGGTTTGTTTACTTACCTGACATGCGGTGTTCCCTCTAATTTTTATCATCCATGGGTGGTGAATAAATTTTGTTATGTGTACCAAGGCATGACCAGATGTGCACCACCAACAGAAACATATACTGTCCACTGTGGGTGGCTGTGGGCACTCTGCTAATCAGCTGAGCGGCACCTAAATCGCTCCTGGACAGCCATCCAAGCGCTCAGGTTACAGGGAACTCTGCTGACAATTGCCGCAAGCTAGCATTTCATCTGGACTTCCTAGTGAGCACGAACAGTCACTTCTGGGAACAGGTTATAAAGTCATGGGCCCGTGGGCTCATCCTCGATATCTACTGAGCTGGAGAATTTCCAGAGGTGCCTTCTGTTTATTCCACAGTCTGCTTAAAGGTTAGGATGCTTGTTAGGAGACTGGAAATGAAGCGATAGAGGAGGTGAATGGACATGGAGGGAAAGAATCAGTGCCAGGAGTCTGGCTTGGGAAGGATGCAGGCAGTGACATAAAAAAAGGGAGAAAGTGCAGAGACAGGGGAAATTTGGAGAAGGAAAGGGAAGAGGAAGAGGTGGAAATAAGAGACAGGAATTTTTAGATTGCAAACTGGTGAGGACGGACATGTGGCCTGCCTCTGTGACCGTACAGTGTCTGGAATACAAGGGTCCCAAATCTGATCAGGGGCTGTGAATGCTGTCTTAATGTAAATATATTGTAAAACAATGGTGAAAGGGAGTAGTCATGGAGCCCCAGTCTGAGAAGGAATTGCTTGCCCCAGATGTATTGGATGGGGTTGGCTGTGAAGGTTGAGCACTTGGGCTTTCTGTAAGGGGAGGTGTGACTGGGTTGGCCATTAAGAGAACAGTGTATCCATTGTACATGTTCCTTTTCACTATTTGATCCGTAGGGGAGACAGGTTATTATTTCAGATGAACCCAGTTGCTTGTATTCTCAGGTGGAGAGAAGGCACTAGAGTGTGAGCTTTGTGATGGGGAAGTGGCTCAACTACCTTAAAGATGGGGACACTAGTAACCCCTAACGAAACGGTGGGGAGAAACCTGTCATGAAATCTTCAGGAAATACGCCCTGTTCCTGTGCTGTGTTGGCAATTAAAGGAGAAAGGACTCATTTAGCTGTCACGATGGTACTAGTCAGCTCCCTCCTGCTCAGTCCCAGGCAAAATCCTAGCTCAGCTCCTGTGGTGTGTTCATCTTTAAAAAAAAAAAAAACAGCAAGCCAGCGGAACCAATCGAAAAATAAATGAAGCTTCTACACAGGAAGAAATGGTAACAACAAAACTTCGTCAATGAGTTCCAACCTATAATTGTCCAATTAGGAAAATAAAACTGTTTTACACACAGAGTGATACTAGACCTGGGCAAGCTAGACAGTTTGAAGGAGCAGCCAAGCCATAGCAGACCAAGCCAAAGATATAAGTCAGGCCAATGAAGCTGACTGAATACATGGAGTATGAAAAGTAAAATACATAATTGATATATGAGGTCACTGTGACCGCCAGGAAGTAATGCCAGAATATTCTCACTGGCTTGGCTTTTCCTTGGCTTGGACTGACACATGGAGGCAGAATGGAGCCTAAGCCAGGCATTCAGTGCAAGCCTGGCTTGAGCTATCACTGGCTTGTGAACCTCCCCTCGAGAGGCTGGGTAAACTGTTTTAATTTCATAGACCTGCGGAACAGATGCAAACTTCACAATGCATAGTCCTGATCTGAGTCCCCTAAAACTGCTCAGATCTGAATTGTATTAAGAAATTTGTTAACACTAAGACCTGAATCTATTTTTTGAGATCAGATTCTTGAAAACAGTAAAATCAATCAGGTTTCTACATGTTTTATTTTTCTGAACACCAGCATAAAGAGAGAATTGGCTTTGAAAAAAGCACAGAATGTGCAATAAGTGTCTGCCTATCTCTGTGCATGGGCTTATCCTTTAATGGAGGGTTACAGCAGGTTGAAGTCCTTGCAGGGCTAAGGGCTCAATAAATTTCTAGAATGAGGTTCTTACAGAAAGCTTTAGATGATGTTAGGTCAATGTGCGACTGCATGTTTTCTTGATGTATTTTTGCATAGCTGCTTAGTGATGTCATTGACACGCATTACGTAGTCAAGTCAACAAAGCCTGATGATGTGCATTCTAGAATACTGAAAGAGCTGACTGAGGATGTACCTGAGCCATGAATGAATATTTTCAAAATGTCCTGGAAGATGGCAGAGATTCCAGAGAACAAGAAAAGGGCAAATATGATGCCTATTTAAAAAAAGGAAAACAAAAGCAGCCCAGGAAATTACAGACCAGCCATTTGAACTTCAGTACCTAGGAAGATAACAGAGCAAATAGTTAAGCAATTAGTTTGCAAACACTGAGAAGATATTAAGGTGATAAGGTCAGCATGGATTTGTCAAAAACAAAATCATTTCAAACCAACCTAACAGCTTTCTTTGACAGGGTAACAAGACTTGTGGATAAGGGGGAAGCTGTAGATGTGGCAAATCTTGACTTTAGTCCAGGACCTGAAAAAATTTGTATAGTGGGAGGTGCCAAAAGTCAGTGACCCAAAGTCCTCTTTTTACCAGCAGGTTAGACAAACACCTGCCAGGGATGGTCTAGATCAGAGGAGGCAAACTACAGCCCAGAAGCTGCACCCACCCCATCAGACCCTTCAATCCAACCCCCGCCAAGCTTGCACCAGGGAGAGGGGGCAGGACAGCCTTGCTGGTAGGAACTATCCTAACTCCTGGGGAGCAAAGCGAGCAGGGGCAGCTGGTGAGTCAGGTGCTCTGGGAGGCTAGCCCCTGGCCCTTCTGCATCTGTCACTTCCCACAGCTTCGGCTCCCCCAGCACCTGCACGGCAGAGTTCTGGGCAGCATGGTTAGGGGGCAGGGAGCTCTTTAGGGGTCTTGCCAGGTATCCACCCCATGCACAGAGTCTGCTTTCCTCACCTTGGTGACATTCCTTGTAGAATCCCTCTATGTGACACCCCTTTGAATTCCTCTCTCCATAGTGGTAACGTCCACATTCATGGCCATCCATACAATTTCCTTACTCACATGTGGCCCTCAAGCCAAAACATTTGCCCACCTTTGGTCTAGCTAATACTTCGTCCTGTTATGAGTGTAGGAGACTGGACTAGATGCCACCTCCCGGTCCCTTTAAGTCTTGAGATTCTATAACGTTACAAAGGGTCGGGACGCCTTCTGCCCATAGATTCCCCCTCCCAACATGGACAATGAACAGCTGCTTCTGCAGTACCACTTCACCCTTTTTTTCAGACCTTTCCCATCCACATGGCCATGACCAGATCACATTCTCAATATACTCTGATTTAGAAATGAACTCGAGATGCAATGTTTGGTTTTAAATTTTGATTTCGACCATCTCAAGTGGGGTATAGAGGTCTGGGGCTGACGTGCAAAACAAATGTTAACATTATTATTCTTACATTTCTAATCATTGTTTTGCCCTGCAGAAATACAAAGTAAGTGGCAAAGATTAGAGCTCTCACTGATCTTTTGGCCCTGTAATAACCTTTATGGATGCACAGTTACATGCTTGGCACTGGCAATTGATATTATTTTATTTCTTGCTTTTCTGTAAATACATTGCCTTCAATTGCTTTATTTGAGCAGAACAGTGTCTACTGTTGTTACGCAAGAGCAAAAGACTCTGTGGAGGGCTGTGGTTACGTGCTGGATAATTTCAAAGAGAGGTTGAATAGAAGACAATTCCAAATAAATTGGCTGTTCTGTTTTATCGTTTTCATTACATTTCTTTTTTAAACATGTTTTTAAGGGAAAAGATTAAGAGGAAAATCAGAGACCTCACTGGCTTATTCTCTTTTCATATTAAAGTTCAGGGATTTCTGTCACTATTAGAAAATGTCACGAACAATTATAAATAATTCCCTATTTATTTTATTATGGGCCTGATGTACACCACTTAAGTCAGGGATGGTTTTGCCACTGACCTCAGTGGAAGCAGGACTGTGCTTTGCCTGACAATGGGAAGCTAAATGTATGTGCAGTTCTGGGAGGCCTTTTTTGGTACTAAACACATGTCCAGCTTCAGTTTTCCTAACTCCTGCTTACCCTTTACAAAACGCAAATGGCTTGTGCAGATCCTCAAAGAGGGAATGAACAGTACAGAAGGACAAACACATTTCCACTAAACTTAGCACTGCTGATGCAGGGAAGTGGGTAACCAGATATAATTCCAAGATGATACCCATATCTATGACCCTCACTAGAAATGCAAAGAATCTTGAATCTCTTTTAGAGAGAAGACTGGGATTCAGTGTCCATTTAAGGGCCATGGCATACAGGACACGTAGCAATACAGTAAATGTGTACCCACAACGTACTTCTAAATTCATTTTCTACATTGACCATCAGGTTCTATCTCTTTATATCTGCTGCTCTGCATAGTTCTAGCCTATTGCAGGAGCTTCCTAAAGAGACTAAGGACAATAGCCACAAGAAAACACGTAGCCAAGATTTCATAGAAAGAATACGTTAGTTTCATTTCAGAAGTGGATCCTTACGTTATAATATGCTGTTGGTGCCAAACTTCAACAAAGAAAACTAGGGATGTAGACTGTGGCCAAAATATTTAATCCTCTTAAATAACAGAATGCTCTGTAAAGAGGGTGAAGCTCATGTAGATGGGAAACAGAACTTTCTCACAGGCTGGTTTGAGACTGAAATGAACTCTCCCTGGAACTAAGGATCACCACATACCTCACCAGCTTCCATTCCAACTGCAAGATGAGGTTAAAGAAATGTACCTTGCCTAATGTAAATTTACAAAACAAAACAAAGCCTGACCAAACAAGACATTCCACTGTACGTTCTTCTCCTCCTGGGAAGAGACGATTGGACAAACATCATGTGACAATGTCAATTGTGTTGCTAGACGTACGTCTGGAAGAGACTCAAACCACTGTGTGGCATAAAAACTCACAAAGAATAGATATAGAATAGGCAAATACGGGATTTTAGACTGTTGTATTTCTTTCTTATTGATCATGGGTGGGGGGGATTTTCCAGGTGTCTCATTGACAAACTCTCCTCTGGAGCCATAGGAAACCACGGGGGCAAATCTGTCTCTGATTTACACAATCCTTGCCATCCTGTTAGGTTCAGTGTGGTCAAGAGGCCAGGCACCCAACTGTCCTGCGGGAAGACACAAGTCACTTTTTTTGACTTTGGGAGAACTTGGCCTCAGAACTTGACCCTATGTGCCTGATGACCTGGAGTCAGATATGGGCCTTGTTACTCTGGTCTAGTCCAATTTACAACACTGGTGTCAACCGGGATCAAAATCTGGCAACTTGAGTAAAGGTTCCTTATCCTCAGTTACATGTAGTTAGTGGAGTTGAGGCTCCTCTCATTTAGCCTCTTGCACAGCTACAGAAACTCAACTTCCAGGGAGTTACACCTGTGTAAAACTGTTGGAAGAGTTGCAGCTGTACATAAATGAGGACTAACTAGACCTGTTAAGAAAGTCTGGAAACAAACACTTATGGGCAGAATGTGCTCTTTGAGTCTATGCAAAGCCTGGGGACTGCCATTTAACCATATGGCTCCATAAAGGAATTTCCAGCTTTTTCTTCCTTTTCCCCTAACCCTTGCAAAGGGCTGTCTATGGGTTTGATAACCCACACATGGAGGGGCAAGAGAAGAGAGGAGAGAAAACTGTATCTAGTACATACAAAAATAGTTCAATACAGCCAGAAGCTGTATTTGCTTCCCCTCTCTGAAGGTGCCTCTGTCCCCTTACATGTAGGTGGTCCCAGAGAAAGAGACTGATTGGGAAGTCGTAGGTGCTATAGTTTCAGTGGAGCCACACTGGGGGGGAAGCCAGGGGATTTGTGAACCAGGCCTTTTGTTTCCTTTGCAGGGACAAACTTCCCTTGCAGCAGAAGAATCTGGAGGAAACTACTTGTGGGATTGTTTCCTGGCCTGTATGTGTTACCTTTAATGTGTGTGTGCTGTGTGTTTGTGTATCTCCCACCAACATCTCTTCATCTGAAAGTGTGAATTCTGACCCACCACATAAAAATGGATAAAAGAAAAGCACATCTAAAATCCCCAGACGTTCAGGAAGAGATTTTATCTTTCATTACATGGAAAGAGGTCTTCAGTCTGGTTCCAATAAAGGCATAACTTAAAAGGCAGAAAAATAAGCAGCAGAACATCAGCTCTCACTTTAGTGTGTAAATTCTGTAAAGGCCACCTGTCAGATCCCCGCTGGAAACCAGCATTTTGTTTGGCGGCTGGCTGATTGCCAGGATGAAATATTGAAGTGTTTGAAAATTTGTGGGCCTTTCTTCAAAAGGCATCTTTCCCCTCCAAACTCCTCTAAATAATTGAATTTTAAATGTGCTAGGTTGCAGTTATGAAAAGATAAGGCACAGTTGCAGGAGTCCCTCAGACATTTATGAGAGGTGTAGCCGTGTTAGTCTGTATCTGCAAAAACAATGAGAAGCCCTGTGGCACCTTATAGACTAACAGGTTTTTTGGCACATACGCATCTGATGAAGTGGATCTTTGCCCACAAAAGCTTATGCTCCAGAAATATCTGTTAGTCTATAAGGAACCACAGGACTTTCCATTGTTTTTGTTCTGACACACTAGCTAACACTGCAGAGGTTTTTAAATTATTCATTGTTGCTTTCCTCACATGAAACACAAAAGAGATCACACCAGTATCTGCTCATCCCAAGAAGTTACTATAATAAAATGCCTGATTCTGACCTCAGTTACATGAGTAAATCTCAAGTAATGCCAATGAAATCCGACACAACGTCAATGAGTCAGTGTAAATACGCCAGTGTCAAAATATTGTCTGAGAATCATCTGACTGAAATTCCTGACACCAGTTTTAACCTGTCGTAACTCAAATGGCTCAGTGAAGTAACTCCAGATTTCAGGGACTCAATAAAGCTAGTCCAGATTCACATGATGTTCTGGATGGCAGAGTTTAGCCCTACAGCTTGGTAACTGGGAGATACATTGTCACACCTAAAGATAAGCAAGTATCATAGAGGTAGCCCTGTTAGTCTGTAGCTTCGAGAACAACAAGAAGTCTTGTGGCACCCGATAGACTAACATATTTTAGAGCATAAGCTTTTGTGGGCAAAGACCCACCTCATCAGATGCATGGGGCGGGGGGCAGAGGAGTATTTAAAGAGTGGGGTCCCAGTAAGAGGGAGGGCCAGAGCTGACAAGGTCTATTCAGCAAGGTGGAAGTGGCCCAATATCAATAGTAGGTATCAAAAGAGGAAAAAACAAGTCAGATCAGACAGGGGGATATGAGCCATTGTCAGAGTTTAATGGGGAGATCTTAACACCCAGGGCAGAGAAGCTGCCTTTGTAAACTGGGAGCCACTCCCAGTCTCTGTTTAATCCATGGTTAATGGAGTCAAATTTGCAAATAAATTGCAAAGATAAGCAGTTTAGTCAAACTTGTTTGATGGCAAGTGTATTTTGCTCCATTTTCTCTGGCATTATATTTTGTTTCAGTGTGAGACTGGAAGCCAGTCACTTCACGATTTTCGTCCTGCAATTAATGCAATTCTTCACCTTACCATCATCTGCTGTATGAAGATAAAAGAGAGGGCACTTGAAATTAAGGGCTTTCTTTGCAGTGGTGATTCCTTAAGCAGCAGGTGCCCAGTGAGCTTAATTCAGCCCCATCAGACATGCACCAGGCTCCTAGCAAAGCCAATGGGAGCCAATGGAAGCCAAGAGCACTTCTGAGGGCAGAGTTGGTCCCATAACTTGTATATTTTTCCAAGGTCTTTTTACAAAATTTTGTCAAAAATTGTCCAAAATCTCTCTCTTTCTTACCTATTGTGTATGAATTTAATGTCTATGAAAAAATGCAAGAATGACTGGCCAAGGGAGCAATACCCTGATCTTTGGGAGTGAGGCACTTAAATACTTTGAGGATTGAGGCTTGAAATTTTCTTTATCCAGAAAGCACAGAATTGGCAGCAATAGTTCTGCCTTCCCCTGTTATACCGTCTCTCCCTCACTCCACCCCACCCCATTCATCCCAAAGTGCCTCACCCCTTTCCCTGGAGGGAACCTCTGAGTGGGTCTACCCCATTGCATCACTTTTAGAGGTAAGAAGACAGCATTTGAGGGCTCAGTCTTGCCCTTTCTCCCCAGCGCTGGCTCTGTATGTTGCGTACCAGTAAGTGGGGGTGGGGAGAAGAGTGGACCAGCCTCCTGTATGTGTGGGTTGGGGTAGGCTAAGTAAGGAGTCAGGGACAGGGCTCAACTCCCCAACCTAATTCACTGGCCAGCGCAGTGGAGCCAGGGTGGCAGGGGAAGGACTCTGTACCAAGTCTAGGAGCAAGGCTGTGGGGACCAGACTGTGATTCTCTGAGTTCTTAGTCTGCCTCTGAGCAGCACACAAACTGGGCCTTACTCAGAACTGGTGGCGAAACCACAGTTAATCCTAATGGTAATTTTGCCATTGACTCCAGTCAGAGTACAGTCAGATCCTATTTCCATTAATCCATTTACCTCTGCATTGAGAACACCAACAATGGTGCCAATCATGACAGATGTTCACGGGCAACTGAGCTGAGCTCACCAAACTCACTGCACAGAGAACTGAATAGCCCTCCGATGGCAACAACTTTTGGTCTGTATTACTTTGGATAGGAATTTTAGCCCACAGCCCTGAGCTGTAACACACGCATGTATGCAAACCATTTGAAGCAGTTCTAGCTTAAATTCCTTTAGGAATAACCCCTCTAGTTCTTTCTCTGTTTTTACTGACCTTGTTAGTGTCAACAGGAGTATTGCCAGAGTAAGAAGCAAGAAAAGCCATCAGGACTTGAATTTAGGTCCCCACTCTTTCAAAGCTGGTGACATGGTTAGCATGTAAAACAAAAACAAAGAAAAAGAACAAACACTACATGGTTTAATAGCTTTTATGTGTTAATAAAACAGGAGGAAAATGCTATTCATAGGATACTGCCATGGCCTGTTGGGCTACTGAATCACTGGGATACAGAAAATGTTCAGGAAACTTCCCTTTTAATAGAATTTCTTGAAGGATCCTGGACTTTTTACTCAACAAAACGCCCACAGATGTCACTAAAGGTTTCCTTGAGGTAAAGTCCACAGGACTTCAGTCTATATTACCTAACTAAACAAAACTTGGCTCTTTGATGAAAGCACACACACAGTGGATCACCCTCCAGCAGTTTGCACACCTTTTTTGTTCTGATCTTTCCTACTTCACGTGGAAGAAGGGTGTTGGAGATCACCCATCTCTACAACACCAGCACTGCATTCATACGCTTATGTCAGTTACACTGACATAAACATTCATATACTCACCACTCTTTTTCTGGCGCCTATGAGAGAGAGTTGTGAGGTGTGGAGGTCTGCGCTGGAAGGTGTTTTTGGAAATGGCAGGCAGGCAAGAGGACAGACGCGTTGCACTGGGGCAGGTAGGTTGAGATGTTCCCAGTAAAGGTAATATACCCCAAACTGCATTATCTCATCTGTGGAAGAAGTTACAGCCAGTGAAATCCCTGGTAGTGTTGCTCCAGTGGAACCATGCTGCAAGCCCAGAGGTGTACTAAAGGTATAGGGAGGAACTGGCTGGAAAATCTCCAACAAAAGGGCTTATAGTCAGAGAATGCAGATTCTTCTAAATTGAAATATTTTGCAGAGATGGTTCTGTTCAATGAAGATCCAGTGGAACCCATGCAAGGCTCCAACAAAACTCCATCAGCCAGGCAGATTCTTCTCTGGATTCTACTGCAAAAGGGATAGTCAGTGTTTTTCAGGCCAGGTCTACACTAGACCTTAAAATCGATTGTAGATATCTAGTTCCAGCTATGGTGATTGCATAGCTGAAATTGACTTATCTATAGTCAACTTACCCGGCCGTCCTCACTTGTGAGATTCAGGTGCACTGGAGTTGACTGCCGACCTCAGGTAGTTCCATTTCGCATGTTCCCACTGAGCACATGAAATTGGAGCCCAGAAGATCGACCCTGACAGGGCTGATCTACCAGGTAGTGTAGCTGCGCCCTCAGCCTTTTTGAAATAAGGGAGCAGCTTGCTGCTTTCCTAATCTGTGTCAGGGAGTTTATAGGGACCACTGCCAGTCCACGGACAGGTAGCTGAGAACAATTCCTAGACCATTGCAATTGTTAATACAGTTGCAGAAATGAGAGAGTCCAGTTTACACATTCCTGTAGTGGAGTCATTCTGGAGTATATTTTCTCCTTGCACACTTGTTTGCTCTCTGAAGGGGTGTTTGAACCATGGTCCAAAGGTATCCGGCATACGCAGTTTTTCAAACCAAACTGATGTGGCCTTTTTTTATTGTTGACAAGTCAGAGTGGTAAGTTTGCAGCGGGCTATCATTTAGTGGCAACAAAGACCTCAGACATCTCTTCCTGAGTCCTTGTTTTTGATTTAATACTCCCGCTCACTAGTACATGGGCCAATGCAAAACTGATGCAGAATCTGTGTGTTAGCTAACAAAGGGAGCCATTTCTAAAACTAATGTGAAGCAGCACAAAATAACACTCAGTGGACTATTGAGGGCTGGTTGATAGTGATCTGTCCATAGCTGCTTGTGATTAGCCTGAATACTTGCTCATATTTCATGACCTCTATGGAATCACACTTTGCTAAGCTTGCTCATCACATGCTCCAAAATGTCTCATTTGCGGCTTTCAACTGCAGTAGGTACTATGGATTTAAAAGGCATAGTCTCCTCACAGGGTGCAGGAATCTATGCTTGCCAGGGTACAGCATGATTTGAAATTCATCATTAATCTTGCCAATCGGGTGCTGTGTTAGAACATGCATGTCAAGCACCTCATGTGGATAACTAAAATCTGACATGTCCAAATGAGTTAACTCTCACTGTTCTGGGATAACAATGGGGTTCTGCAGTACTTTGAGTCTGCTGTGGAGGATACACAGAAACTCATGCAGTAACTCTTCATCGTATATGCCGGTCACCGGCTAGAGAACATGGCCTCCAAATCCTAGTCAGCTTAAAACTCTGTAATAAAATGTAATATTAGCTGTCGGTGTTAACCTATGGTACGTCCAATAGTAGAAAATGCCTTGGCGATCAAGTCTGTTCCTACAGGGTGCGATTGAAGATTTGCTGGGACAGAATCCTTTTTAGCTCACCCCACCATGCTACTGTAGTACCTGAGCACCTCACAGGCATTAAGGTATTTTCCTCATATCACTAGTGAAGCAGAGAAGGACTATAACCCCCGTTTGACTGAAGAGAAACTGAGGCAGAGGAAATTTTTAAAAGTATAGACATGCCTAGCAGGATCATCAAAGGCACTTAGGCTTCTGATTGCCATTCAATAGGTATCAAGCACCCAAGTGCTTTGGAAGATCCTACTAGGTGCCTACATCTCTTTTGAAATCTGCCCCCAGGGAGGTTAATTGGTTTGTCCAAGGTCACAGAGGAAGTCTGTCGTGGAGACAGGAATTGAATTCTCCTGGTGCTTCGCCAAGTGCCCCTCTGTATGTAGGGTGACCAGACAGCATATTACGAGCTTTGCTTATATAGGCCGCCCATATTCCTCCTGTTGAATGACATGGATCAGCATGCATTGGTACCTGGCACAGGCCAGGGAAGCTAATGACTCAACCAGTGGACCAAATTCGGTGATGCATCCTGGTCACATGCCACTTGAGGCATGTTGCGTGCCTGGTAAGAAGCACCCCCCACACATCATACTTGCTATCTGATCACCCTATTTATAGGGCTTGTACTTACAAGACCTAACTGAACCCTAAAAAAGGACTTTGGTAGCTCTGTAGTGGATAATAATAAAAATTGTTGTGGCACAATTTGCAGTTGCTTCCCCTTTACATGATTTACACTAAATGACAGGCTATCTCAGGTTGCTGGCTTCGTCCCTGCCTACCGGTGGGTTCAGGCAGCGTTACCATTCCACATTTTTCATTTTATAGCAGAGCACTTTTAGCCGTTCCTTCTTTATTCTCTTTTTCATTGTATTTAAGTTATTTACTTTGAAGTATATCTCAGTGTGGCATGAGCTGCTTTTGTCCTCATCTCTGTCTTTTTGCTTTGTGATCTGTTAACCCACACAAAGACAGAAACATTGACAGCCTCACTCTCTTTACATGTGCTCGACACATTCTCCTTCCTTAGCATTTAGTTCTAGAGTGGCCTTTCCGTTTTTTTCTCCAAATCACTCAGCTGTTGAGTAATTAGAGACTTGCTTGGGGTTTGTGCTCACAGAACTTCTCTCCTGCTCACTCTTATTAGGCCTAATCCTGCAGTCCTTACTCAGGCAAAACAACAAGGATAAAGCCAGGCAGGATAACAAAAAGCCTAATCTAGCAAGGTGCTGAACAGCATCCATCTCAATGGAGTCAATGGGAACTGAAGGCTCTCAGCACCGCATGGGTCTGTGCTCCGGTGAGGTTGGTGCCATTAGAGATATCTAGGGCATTTGTTAGCACCTGATCATGAACAAAAGCAATGCTGCATTCGTAATCAATAAGCAAGGGTACATGTGACTTAGTACACCAGAACCGACTGACTCTTCATTTAGACCTTTGTTCTGAAACTTGGCAGTGGCCCATCATACACGTTCCAGAGTCAATAACCTGAATAAATGATGCACCCAGCCGGCCGTGCAATATTTTAACATGGCAAAGGAAATGCTTTCTGGACCCCAGCTGGTGATCAGACTATGCCTGAGGCATGAAGACTGATGCTTCACCTCACTTATCATTTTTATCCTAGCCAACATAAATGCAGATGATATCCTTGTTCTCCTAGGTGTCTAATCCTCTTTTCAATCTTACCAATCTATTTGACTCATCAGTATCCTAAAGCAGGCTTTTAACTTGACTGTATTGTACACTGGTATAACTTTTAGTATGAAGAGGCTGTCGGGTAAGAGTAAATAACTCAGACCAGATCAACACTACAAGGGAAGGTCAAATTAAGGTATGCAATAAGCTACGTTAATTACATAGCTAAAGCTGATGTGCCTTAATTCAGGCTTCAACGCTGTCTCCACTAAGGGAGGTTGACAGGAGCCTACACTCCTGTCATCTTCCCTTATCCTAACAGGGAGTGTGCGTTATGTCAGGAGTGCCATGGTCAATGGGGACTCCCTGTAAATTGAACTGAGTGTGTCCCCACTAGGCTCACTAAATCAAACTCCAAAAGATCAGCCACGACAGGGGCAATCTTCCCTGCAGTGTAATGTACCCTCAGTGTGAGTGTGAGAAAGCAACTGTTCTTCCTCCAGCAATATAGACTACAACTATATATATATATATATATATATATATATATATATATTTCATCCCTCCAAGGTCAAAACAGTTATAAGAAAACAGGATATTGATTTTATCTTCAAAAGCACTTGCAACACTTTTAGTTCAAGGTGGATCCATCCATTTTAGCAGCTAAATATAAACCACTATATTGGGGCAAATATACATCTTGTCAACCACAGAAAATTAAATCTTGTTTTGAAAACATGGAAAGGGAAGGTAAATGTGACAGAATTACGAAGGCAACATACTGAAGACCTCCATTCACTCTTGTACATGGTGGTTTTGTGCCGGCTCAATCAGGCCTGATGGTGGACAGCATTAGGGGATGGAGCAGCTCCTCAGATACCGTACTGTACAAACTGGTAAAGTGTAGGGCTCGGGAACTAGTGCAGCTGGCATTCCATGGTCCTTCCACTAGCTGGAGGCCTTGTCCCTCAGTCCATTCAGCTATATAAATCCAAAGGAGCTGTAGGTAGGAGATGCCAAAGGACCTGGAGACACAGGCTCAGTCAGAGCTTACCAGTCATTTTGGATTGTGAGGAACTGGCATGGGGAGAGGGAACGAGAAATAACTCCCTTCTCGACAATTGTCCTGGCAGAAAGTGTCTTCATCCTGGAAGTGCATGTGTCTACTAACTGACAGCTCACAGCAGCAGTGTCAGCAGGCTTCAGAATCTCAGGGGAAGAGGGTTACCCAGACTCCTTAATATCCTCCTGACTTGAAGCCAGCTGTGGAGACCACACCTTCCGGTGGTACGGTGGGAGAGCCAGCACTTCGTCTCACAACATATCTCTGAGGCCCACTGTCATCGATGGCCTGAGGGTGAAGTTTTGCAGTGCACATCATGGAAGTAGGCTGGCATGGGGAAGTTCTACAGCCACTTGTGATGGAGAAACTACTTGAAGGTGGAGACCAGCTGGCTCAGGGAGGATTTGCTGTACTCTGCACTGAGAATAGGATTGGGTTCAATGGGAGATTTGTCTGAGAAATGACATAAATGGAGCAAGGGCTTAAGGGTTTTGTTCACGTTTTATCAAGTAGTTTTAGAAACCATTAACAGGGGAATGGGCAAAAGAGACAGTAGTACGTAGTGTAAGTCTTGTTCTGGCCTCATGCCAAAGGAGATGATTTTAGGAACCAGAAAACTGTTGTGCACAGTGATCAAAGCTGCAAAAGACAAGATTTATAAGGCAGAAGGTTAGATGACATGAATACACACAGTACCCAGCCTATTTGTTCTTAACCTCCCACTTTCCTAGCCTTACATAGTACTGCCCTAGAGTGTTCTCAAACTCTGGCATGGTCCCAGCAAGGAGACTCCTCTTCATTTCCTCCGAATCTGGAGTTCCCACCCTTCTTTTTTCACATCCAGCTGTCACCAAAAGTACAGATAATGTCAAAATCTATTTTGAGTTTTTACTGGAAGTCAGTAAACTCCTACAAAACAAGGGCCTGAACCTGCTCCCTTTGTTCTAGCGACCCTGTGCCCTGAATGAGCCTTTCAAAATTCACGAATTCAAAGGTATCCAAATTATCTGTGTCAAATCTAACCAAATATGCAATTTTAAGGAATTTTTTTCTTCACTTAATTTTGCATTGCTTATTAAATAGAGCCAATAGCACTTCCTTCTCAAGTCACAACAAAGAATTTTCTTCCAGAAAGCTAACCTCTCAAGCATGCTACTAATGTCAGTCCCCACTTTTTCTTCAACTCTTTCCACACAGCGGTATTTCCATCTCATCTGACCTTTATTGACAATCTAATTTTGTTTCAATTTCTTCCCACCAGTTGTTTCCTTTTTTCCAGTCCCTCTCTCTGCAAGATGTTTAGACACTGAAAAATAAAGGTGTTCATTACTGTTTGAGTTCTGTTTTGTGAATTTAATACTCATATAAAATGATTGATTGACACACAGTGCAAGAGCAAACCTTGCTGCCCACAGACATGCAGTGTAGGGAGCCATTTCCCCACACTGCTCAACCGCTGCGGCTCAGCAGCTGGACCTAGAAATGACACCTGAATGAGTGAGAATGGACCTCTCTTCACTCATTCAGACTTGGCTTTTGCCGAACCAAAAAGTAAGTGTGCCACTCGTGGCATAGACATTTGGGAAATGAATTGAGACCACCAGGGACTTTCCCGAAGGACCCCAAACAGCCATTAGATTTTAACATTAATCATTGAATATTATTATTATAGCTGAAGTTGGCACCATTGCTCATTCTTAAGGTTGCCTAACGCTTTCCCTTGTAAGTCCTTGTTATTGGTAGTGTTTATACCTTTGCCAACTTTAAGTTTCCATGGGCAATGTTAATTCTGTCATTTCTTACTTTTGATTGCTTGACTTTGCCACCTTAACTTTTTTTCTCATACTTTTTTGTATATAATGTAACAGTGACATTGCACGCGTCACCTAAGTTATTGCACTAAGTGCTGTACAGTACAAACATTTAACATATGGCAGTACCTGTCCCAAAAAGCTCACAGTCCAAGAGACAAGATGTGAGAGATGACAAAAATCAAATAAGTAGGATGGCTAGGACAAAAACGGGCAATAATTACACACACTAGCATGCGCACAATTCTTCACTGTGCTCTAATAGTGATTGCAGCCTTCCACATATTTAGTCATAATCAAGAGGTAGCCATGTTAGTCTGTATCCTAACAAAACAAAAAAGCAGTCACATAGTCATGCCAATTCACTTTCAGCAGCATTTCCAATACAGCACGACCTCCAGATCTGAAAAAGTGGGTCTGCCCCAAAGAAGTTCCTCACCTAACAAAATTATTTTGTTAGTCTTTAAAGTGCTACATGACGGCTTTTATTTGTTAGTCATAATCAGGTTGTAGTTAACTGTACACACTGTGCTCTTCAATTTCAGTTTTATTTTATGTAATTGAGAGGGGTGGGATTTATCAGTGTTTATCACCATAACAACAGAAATAGGTGACAATCAGTGCAAAAAACTAGAAATAATTTTTCTGGGTAAACATCAGTGAATTATTTTGTTGGATGGAAAGACGGGAAAAATGTATTAATTAGATTTACATTGTAAATTCCATTAATCAATGTGGTGTGCTGCAGAACTAAAACAGAACTCAAAATACAATGCCACCTCTGAGTTTAAGAAAACAATGTATCGCTAATCTCCAAATAAAACTGTTCCTTTGAATAAACAGTTTACTGTGTAGACTTAGAACTATTTGGCTATAAATATTTACATTTAATATCTGCACGCCATTTGCAGCACATACACTCAAATTCATCCCTTTCTCCTGTTTTTTAACTTTTGAATACTTCCTTGTCTTCTGAAATGTATTCTGATACAGATTTTCATTTTCTTCACATTTAGTGCATCAAATTTTTAACCATTATTACTAGCAGCCTGAAACGCGTCGATGGTGGACATGAGATTCATTTACATGTTCAGATATACACACACTCCAGAGCTTGCATGTATGCCTGTTTGTTTCTTCGGTGTAGCTTATAGAACAATACTGTTGCCTTTCTTCAACAGGCATCTTTCCATATATACACACAAACTAATGTTTGATTGAAATACAAATGTCATGCAGTATATTGTATTTTACTAATGACATGAGTTATTTTTATATATTTGAATGATACAAAAGTAAGGTAAAAAAACTGAATAATACATTTTGTAAAACCCAGGAAATGTTCAGTAAAAATAGGTTTAAACTGAAAATAAAGGGGCTTATGTATACATTATGGAAGAAGTGACTTCTGACCACCATCTTGAAGAAGGATGAGGTGACAGCTTTATGGATTTTGTGTGGGACCTCTTCCTAGGCCTAAAGGGCAGCATAGGAAAAAGCGTGAAAATTCTTCCAGGCAACTGAGGTTGGCATACTTAGTGAAGTAAAGGCAGGAATTGACTTTATAATAAGATACTAGGTCACATAAAGCAGCGTGGGGCTATCCTGCAGAGGTCTTACTTTCCAAGTCAGGAAAAGAATCTTTGTTCAATGCAATGAGAAGAAGTTGAAGCAACGAGGGGTAATTTAGAAGTGATGTAATCATCCATTCCTAATCCCCCAGACTATGTAGAGCTGGACCTGCATGAAACTAGCCAACTAGTTATCTGCACACGTTGGTATTTATGGTCTACATTTCTATTTTAGTTATGCACTAGTGTAAAGCAAGTGTACCTCCATTATTGTCAATGGGTTGATGCTCATGTATAATTTTGACCTGCACCTTTAAAGTTAATGAGTTTTTCCAGTGGCTTGACTGGAAGCAAGATCAAGCCCTAACTGAGATCAGAATCTGGACCTGTTTCATATTAAGGAAGATCACTGAGAATACTCTACAGATCTATGAAAATTAAGATGAGTTTCTATATGATTTGAAGAGGTGCCATTGAGAATTACAAATGTCGGAACAGCTGTCTGATGGAATTAACCTTCGTGATCATCTTCTAAAAAAGAGAATTTTGGTTCTGTTTTGCTTTTGATGGAGATGCTTGAGGGATGATTCCCCCCACTCCTCCCCCGGCTTGCCTCCTTCAGACCAGGTCCCACTATCCTTGCTCTTGTTGAATGTTACTTTCTAAAGGGGCTGCTCACGTAGCATTGCCCCATGCCACAATCAGATGGACTAGGCCTGTTACTGTTACTTGTGTCACTTCAACAGCACAAAGCAGCTCCAGTGCCATGGAGTATTCCGTCCGTCTAGAGGAATCCAGATTTCCCTAAAAACACTGTACTGGCTCTACAGCACCATCGTATGGTCCATGCCCAGAGTACCCCCAGCCCCACCTGTCCTTTTAGGACTTTTGGCAGCTGTCTACTCTAGCTTACGCCAGGCACTGGACCAATATAGTGCCACCCCTCAGGCGGGGGGCAGGGTGATATGAAGGAGGGTTAAAGTAACCTAGTTGCTGCTGCCATTTCCATTCCTGAACTGTGCTGGATACAAGCCAGGACTGGAGCCAACCTGAGGAACGGAAGCAATATCTTGTACAACTTAAATGATGATGTGTGTGTGTGTGTGTGTGTGTGTGTGTGTGTAGGGGGGGATGTTAGTACCTAATAGCTAGCTAAGCATAATAGAGGGGTGTTTTTTATTTATATAGTATCTTTTGCAAACAACAAAGTGCTGTACAGAATAACAAAGGGCAGACATGTAGGGATCAATACTAACCCCTAATTTTTTGTAATTCTTGAAAATGCCTTTGCCTATAACTTTTGTCCTTTAGCACCTTCATGAAATAGTGGCGCATGAGCCAACCTGGCTGTGTTTCACATACTTGCTTATTTAGCTATCATTATTGTTAATGGTGTAAATGCAGCTCTGGAAAGAGAATGAACTTTCTGGTGGCTACAGGGCTGTCCCTTTAGAACATAGCAACTAGCAAGATCAGTCCACCTAATCTGATGTCTTGCCTCTAGCAGAGGCCTATAGCACGTGTTTCAAAAGAATGGGAAACTCACCACAAAGCATCTTCCCAACTTGTGAGATATTATGGGACTGAGGAGGAATCTTCCTGATTGCCATGAGGATCAGTTTATACACTACAGCATGATCTGAGCAAAAGTATTGTTCAGTACCTGTTGTGTGAAGTTTTTAGAAAAATGTCTTTGTGCCATAATAATACAGTTGGATATACCCAGAAGACATTCCAGAGCAGATTATAACAATCCTAAAGAAGGTTAATTTTGGAGTATAAACTACTTGGTAATGTGCCTTTGTACTAAATAACCAAACAAGCAAACCAATGAGAGGGCTAGAATGGTAATTTCACCATTGCACTTGAACCGTGAAACTGTGTTAAAAAAATCATATTTGGGTTTATAAATGAAAGGATTGGTCTTCATAGCTGTTACTCAGAGGTGAAATCTTCCAGGCTGTGGTACTGTTCATAGAAACACATGGACAACACTGCCTGATTTGCCTATTACAATCAGTGTTCAGCAGAAAATCACGAGCAGAGTGAGGGCGGGTTGGGGGAGGGCAGAAGAAAGGACAGGAAAGAGGGGAGTAATATTTAAGGATTCGATACTCCTATGAAGGAAACGCTCTCATCTGTGTAGATCTGAATGACTATATGCCTTAATGAAAGACATAAAATGAAAGATTTTTGTTAACTGCTATATGAGAAACAAATGTGCCACTTTAAGCACTTTTTTCCCCATCTGGTATCCAATATAACATACCACTCTTTTTCCCCACCACATGCAATAAACTATATCTAGCTTTTTACTTTCACAAACTTGTATTAGTGCCAGAAGGAAATCATATGCCAAGAGGCCTATTTTTAATTGCTGATATACAACCCTTTTATGTTTAATTTTTACGTAAGTTACACAGAAAAGATTGCTGATCTCACTTCTATTGGTAATTTTACATTGAACTGCAATTTATCAACACAAACTGTTGGGAGTGAAACAGGCTGCTTGTCCATTACTATGTCAGGATGTGGAGATACAGGGGAGTAGTAAAGCCCAAAAATGGATAATATAAGAAGGAGACAAAAGACCATTAAACAAACATTTGTTCACAAAAAAAACCATATAATCTCTTCACAAAAGCCCAATGAGAGCTGGTTTACTCAGTTTCCTGGCAAACAACCTTGGCCTTGTTACCTGGGAAATCCTTTCATACGTCCCATGTCCTTTAACATCCTTGCTGTTATGTTTCAAGCACAAGTGTGCTTTCTTTTCACTTCTGTGTTAGTCCCAACACTAATTTCACAGATCGCAGACATCTGTGGCACTCAGTGCAGACACTCTCACCCTTCAGTCGTGTTTGAGCCATCCTTCCCACAGGTTCCAAAGTATGCCAGGGCATTGACAAAACACATGGCTTTGTTCTACCTTCACGTGGAGGGTTTCACAATCATGACTGAACTAAAAAACAATGGGTGATGTGTCATTACTGTCTTCGTCAGCAGCTTGGAAAAGAGATGACTCAGGTGAGGATAATGTGGAGAAAGACACTAAGGAAGTGTTATTTATTCCTTCCCATAACACAATAACTAGACATCACCCAAAGAAAATAATAGAAACTAATAGGCATCATGTTTAAAGCAAACAAAGGGAAACATTTCTTCATTCAACCCACAGTCAAACTGTGGAACTCCTTACTAGGGGATTTTGTGAAGGCCAAGTCTATAACAGGGTTCAAAAAAGAACTAGATAAATTCATGGAGGATAGGTCCATCAATGACAAATAGCCACTGATGGGCAGGGATGATGTCCCTGGTCTTTATTTGCCAGAAGCTGGGACTGGACGACAGGGGATGGGCCACTTGGTGATTTCCTAATCTGTTCATTCCCTCTAAAGCATCTGGTATTGACCATTATCAGAAGACAGGATACCGGGTTAGATGGACCTTTGGTCTGACCCAATATGGCTGTTCTTATGTTGTTATGTAATTCCTTCTGTGGAGCAAAGAAGAGTGTTATTGTCTTTCCACATGAGGACTTGGGGAGGGGAGGAGGATCACATTCTGTTCAATGTAACTGAATCTGGCTTCTGGAGAGTGGGCCCAAGCACTCATTCCCAGCAGCAGAGAGCAAGTGCAATGAGTCCAGCAGCAGAGAGCAGGGAAGTAGCAACACAAAGAGCAGACACAACCTGTTTTGAAGCAATACTCTTGCATGATATACTAACCAAACTCTCTTTAGCTACACAAACGGATGGAAGCTATTTTACTGGTTAGAACATACACTACAAAGGGCCCTTTAAATACAAGGCATTCAACTTTTTGTTTGTTTGTTTGCTTGCTTGTTTGTTTGTTAATAATAATACATTTTAATCTATAGCTCCTTGGCCAAAAACAAATCATGACAAACTGTGTAAAAAGGAATTGTGGTGTAAATGAGAATCAGGTCCAAAGTCTCCAGCTTTTCCCAGAAGAGTAATGAGATTACGCTACAGTCTGGCTCAACGAAGGAAAACATGGTGTTTCCTTTACACCAGAGCTTGAATATTTTGAAACATGTCACATCCAGAGGCAAACCCCACCTAGACTATGGTGTGTTACTCAGTGTATTTGTTGAAAATGCATACCTTGCAGATAGAACAGCTGTCTGGCCCCAGCAAGGATGCATATCAAGTTGAAGACACAAGCCTCAGAAGAGGTGAGAGGGACTGACAGATGAAGCTATTTTGTTTTTAGTTGAAATCAACATATTGCAGATGAAATAAATTTTTTAGGCCAAATCAAAGCTGGAATTTACAGAGGTCAACAAAATATAGGTAGCTCCTGGCAATTCCTATTGACAAAATATTAGCATCTGTTGTGTCCAACAGCAATGCACACAATGAAACACCAGCCCAACCTGAAGTTATTTTGTTGGGTCTCAGCTATGCTCCCTGTCGCAGTAACACTTGTTATGTTGCACAGACAATGAATCATCCATCTCCCAAGAAAAAAATCAGTCCAACAGATATTGCAATTATTGTGAGAAATTAATGAGTTTTGTCCTCTCCCTTTGACTTAAAGAACACAAAATCCCACTAAAAGGAAACAGATGGAGTTGTTTTAAGCATTTCCAAAGGAAACTGCAGTAAAGTATAAAACATCACTGTATGAAAGCCTTATGTCATGGAGATGTTCTGATATTGTTTTCATTTGCCAGCTGTGTGTAAAGTGGGGGCTTTTGCCTGTAGCCAATAGGTCTTCCCACATCAGAGCACTAACAACAACAAAGCTAGGGAAATATTAGGAAAATGCTAGCTTTACCTCCAAATGCACTTGATTTTGCTAAACAAGGAACATGCATTAGGAACCAGTCCAAAGGAGAACAGTCAAGATTAAGAATGCTTTATTGAAAAAGACAATAATAGGAAGAAAAAAAACTTTATTAACGTGACCCAATCTGCACTCTGACTGGCCAAAAGGCAAGACATCAGCACCTTCCTGCTGCTGGTCAGACTCTTCCGCCAGGGTTTGCTAACCTCTCTCCTCCCCAGGGAGACACAAACCAGCCTCAGCTGGAGAAAGAGACCCTGTATAATCCAGTGGAGTCTTTGTGGGACCAGAATTCAAGTTATCTGAGTTGTATTCCTAGTTCTACCATTGGCGTGGGTAAATGTTCACAATTTGTGTTGAAGTAGCCCTCTGAGGCCACAGCCCCACTGTGCAATGTACTGTACAAATAACCCAAATACAGTCCCTGCCCAAGACTGTTTAAATTATTCAATGGTCTGTTCCTTGGTTTCCCCATCTGTAAAAAGTGTGTGAGGGGTAGCAGTTATACTTAACCAAAAGGCTTCTTCAGCTGTAATCAAGGCTTCCACATTTATGTTTTCTGTGAAAATGGATATCCTCTTGCAGTACACAGCACTGGTACTCCCCTGAGGAAACACCTAGATAGGGATGAAAGATCCATGGGACAGCAAAGGCCATTGTGGGTTAGCTGACTTGTGCTCATGGGGCTTGTGTTGTGGAGCTAAAAAATTGCTGTGTCAGTGTTCTCCAAGGCTGGAACCTGAGCCCTGGACCCTCTACACTTGCAGGGTCTCAACGCTCAGACTCCTGCCCAGACCTGAATGTCTCCACGAACATTTGTCAGCCCCAGAGATCTAGCCCTATAAACTGGAGTCAGCTGACCCTGGACAGCTGTGGGTTTTATATCCTGGGGTAGACATACCCCCCCAGGAACAATGATTCTGAAGGGAGAGTACCATCTACAAAATCATTTAATGCCTCCCTTGGTTTTCATTGCACGGACAGGCCCCTGTCAAAGGAGTGATCTGACCCAACCTTACCGTTCTGGAGTGATCAGATCTGAGCACAGATGAACATAATCTGACTGCAAGATGTTAACTGGCGCTTGAAATGACTGGTGAAAGGTTAAGATTCTTTAAAAATGTCTTTGAACGACACAGTTGCACCATGCATTGGAAGTGTAAAGCTACCAACTTTTAAATAAAGAGACACAGAACTTTTGACAGTGCCAAATATTTTCCTACTTAAGTATGAGAAGACAGAGTGCCATAAATCTATAACGGGTGATACAGCACAGCTGATGCTGCATACATGCTGGGTGTGTCTACACGTGCACAGTATTTCAAAAAGACCGGCCCCCTTTCAAAAGAACGAAGGGAGCGTCTACACGTGCCATGCGCTTTTTCGATTTGAAATCGGTGTAACGCAGCCCAGACATCGAAACCTGGACCCCGATCCCGTACAGGAAGAGTGCCCCCATCGAAAAACAATGTCAAAAGAAGGCACACGTAGATGCGCCTCGGCCCATTCTTTTGAAAGAGGAGTCCTCCACGACAGCGCCCAGCCTGAGCGCTGAGACGCCCTGCCCGGCCAAGCACAGCTCTATGACCTTCGTGTCTGGGCACTCTTAAAGCCGCACGGACCCAGAAACCCTGTGGCAGGAAGCTGAGAGCAGGCAAGCAGGGAAAGCATGAGCTCCAGGCAGCACGCCCTCTCAGCCGCCCCCGACAACAACAAGAGGCACGTGGCCAGCTCCCGGCAGTCTCCCTAGCCCCAGGACCCTCCTCCCCGCAGAGCCCCCACAGGGCTACCAGGGGTCTGTCCCCGAAAAAAAAGAAAAAGGGCCCCTCCTGGACGGACCGTGAACTTAGAGACCTCCTGGGCCTCTGGCGGGAAGAGGAGGTCCTCCGAGAGATGGGGTTAAAGTGAAGGAACATCACTGCCCTCACCCACCCTGCCTGGTGACTGACCAGACGAGGCCACCCGGAGCGGACCCCGGAGCAAGTGCAGAACAAGGTTAAGCGGCTCCGGCAGGGCTATGCCCGAGTCCAGGATGAGGCCGGGTGCTCAGGGGCAGGCCCCTCCATCTGCCCCAACTATAGGGAGCTCCACAGCAACCTGGGGCCCCAGGACAGCTCCCCACTGAAAGGGGTCCTGGACAGCTCAGCAGACCAGCCCGAGCCAGAAGAGCTGCAGGAGCCAGGACCAGCCACCACCTGGGACTGGTCCAGCAAGGAGGGCAACCTTGTAATCAATGTCCCCTCGCGATCATCCAGCCAGGCCATGGGGAGGCAGGCATCCCTAGAGATCCTCGAGGTCCCCCCCCCCCAGTAAGTGCACAGCAGGGCCAGCACCCCAGCAGGCAGGGTGGGGGTGGCACCCCTGCCAGTGGCCTGGACACAGGCCCAGAGGCCCAGGGCCACATACCCCAGCTGGCCACAGCCCTGAACACGCCATCTGCACCTGCCAGCACCACCCAGCACCCGGACTCATGGACAGTTCCAGGCACTCAGCTGCCCAGTGGGACGCCCATGGGCCAGCCCATGCCTGGGGATGGTCCCTCCCATGGGGGAAGCCCGTGTGCACTTGACACCACAAAGGGATGCCATGCCCACCATGGCCAGGCCCCAAGGGGGTTGGGGGAGGTGGGACCTTGGGGGGGACATGGTCCTGTGGGAGAACTGGGGACAAGGTCCTGCTCGGAGACTGACATGCTATCTATCACCCCTTGCAGGTGCAGCAAGCGAGGGCCCACGCAGCCCATCAGCATCGGTGTTCCCCAAGAGCCCCCTGGAGGCGTCAGACAGTCTGGGCACCCTCAACAGCAGCATCATGCTGGGTGTGCAGCCGGACGTCGCAGCAGCGCCCGGTAGATGACCCCGCCAACCTGCGCCAGGCGGAGCTTATGGAGCACTGCCTCCAGCTGGAGGAGTCCGACCTGGCGTGGTGGAGGGAGGCCTGGGACCGGCTCATGTCCTGCCTGGACGCCATCCATGGGACTTTGCAGGAGCACATGGGCAATGTGGCCTGGCTCCTGGCCCTCTGCACCCCCCCGCAGCTGCCCAACCCCGGAGCCCCCACGGGCCCCCCCCAACAAAGGTCCCCCCCAAGGTCCCCTGCCCACCCCACATCCCCCAGAGTCCTCCACCCCACCCCACAGTGATGCCCCCCCTGCTGTCCCACATGCCTGTACCTTCTGGTGCTTCCTGCCCCATCCCGGCCCCACCACGGCACCTGCTCCCGGGGGGGAAGAGGATCTCGGGGCCAGCATGGCTCTCAGCCCACAATCTCCTTGCCCGAGTGACCCTCCCAAGTCTGGACCCCTCCCTACTCTCCTCCGTGTTCAGGCCCCCCATCTCCCTCTCCCAGTTCTAGCCCCCACCCCACACCCCTCCAAGGTCAGGCCCCCTGCTCCACAACATACAGGGGTGTCCCCCCACACACGTTGTACATAGTTGGACTTTTACACCACAGATTTTTATAGTTTATTGTTGGTAAAGATTTATATTGTGCACCAATGCCCGTGTCCCATGGGATGGGGGGAGGCATAGGCGCGGTGGTGGTGGTGGTGCATGTGGGGGGGGGGTGTATGGGGGAGGGGGAGGAGTGGGCATCGAGGTGCTCAGTGCAGCCCCAGGGCGAGACTTACGCAAAGGGCCTCCCGGATCCGGACACCGTTGCAGTTCGCCTGGCGGCTGGTGACAGCAGCTGGCTGCTCGAACCCCATGGTGGCCTCAAATGTCCACGCCTGGATGTAGGCATCCCCCTTGGCCTCCACAATGTTGTGGAGGATGCAGCAGGCGCCCACCAGTTGTGGGACATTGTGCACCCCACCTTGAGGCAGGCAAGAAGGCACCGCCACTGCCCCTTGAGGTGCCCAAAGGCCCCCTCAACCATGTGCCTGGCCTGGTTGAGGTGGGTGTTGAAGGCCCCCTGCTGGGGTCTAGGTGGCCAGTATAGGGCTGCATCAGCCACGCCAGTAGGGGGTATGCCGCATCCGCAACTATATATAGGGGCATGGTGGTGTCCCCAACTGGCATCTCCCGCTGGGGGATGAAGGTGCCGGCCTCCATACGCTGGCACAGGCTGGAATTGCGGAAGACCCTGGTGTCGTGGGTTTGCCCCAACCAGCCCATGAAGATGTCCATGAACTAGCTTTTGTGGTCCACCAGGGCCTGGAGGACCACTGAGTGGTAGCCCTGCTGGTTGATATAGTGGCTGGCGCTGTGTGGTGGGGCGTGGATGGGGCTGTGCGTCCTGTCCAGGGCACCAAAGCAGTTCGGGAACCCCAACAAGAAGAAACCCTCGACGATGGCATCCAGGTCCGCGAAGTAGATGACCCAGTGCAGGAGCATGGTGTTCAGGGCACAGACAACCTGCAGGGAGGGAGGCCGTGTGCTCTCGTGAGGGTGTGGCAGGGTGTTTCCAGCCGGCGACCCTCTCCCGCATCCCTCAGCTAGCGACCCCTCTCCCAGCGACCCAGCCGGCAACTCCCGAGGGGTCCCTGTGCCCACGGGCTCCCTTCCCCCTTCCTGTGGTGGGAGCATGTCCCGGGCCCGGCTTACCTCCATGAGCACTGATCCAACAGTGGCCTTGCCCACCCCAAACTGGTGACCCACTGAGCAGTAGGAGTTCAGGGTGGCCAGTTTCCACACCAGAATGGCAACTCACTTCTTGAGAGGGAGCACAGGCCACACGGTGGTGTCCTGATGCCTCAACGCAGGTGCCAGCCAGTGGCACAGCTCCTGGAAGGTGTCCCGGATCATGCAAAAGTTTTGGAGCCAGGTGACATCATCCCATTGCCCCAGAACCAGTCGCTTCCACCAGTCCATGCTGCTGGGGTGGCTCCACAGGCGCCGGGGTGCAAGGGGGCGGGGTGCATGCTGGGTGGGCTCCGTGTCCTCAGGGGGGGCTGTTCTGTCTCCCAAGGAGGAGGGGGGCGGCTGCGGCGACCGTGCAGACAACATGGGCAACAGCGCCCACGATGTCTGAACCCAGCGCGAGGAGCAGCGTGTCGTTGGCCATGGTGCTGCTGTGCTGGGGTCCCGCATTGCTCCTGGCAGCTCGGCAGGCCTTGGCTAGTGCAGGGTGGGGGAGGTGAAGGGGGGCCCTTTAAGGCGGCGGCTGTCATCTCCACCTCCCTTCTTTTGGAGGAGTGCTTGTACACTTGTGGATGGTCTTTCGAAATAACGGGACGGGTTCTTTGAAAGAGTGGGTCAGAACTGTAATCTGCCTCTGCCGTGTGGTCGTGTTCTTTCAAAAGATTTCTGACATTCAATTTTGCTCTTTCGATGGTGGGCTCCCGTGTAGACACAGCCGCTATTGTTGTTAAAAATGTTATGACTGCAACTGTCAAAGGGGAAATCAATGGGAATCATCTCCCATGGGCCCCTGTAAAAATGTTGCTGCATCAATGATTTATTTTGAACCTGTTCATTGCTCTTAACCCATTTCTCCTCAGTCAATTGTTAATCTGATACAGACAATAATCCCTTTTATTCCATTTTTCTTCACTCTCTAGCTCTGATCACCTGATGCAGGAGACATCTGAAGGCAATTCTACCACTATGGTGTTAGAAAAATGTCCTGGTACTCCGAAATTAAACAATGCCATTATTAAAAATTACTCTCTGGGGAAGGAATGTTTGGAAAGAAACTTCTAGTGATCCAACAAAGACAATATCCCCAAACAATGACCCCTTCAGAGGACAGACAGGTTCATTCAATATATATCCTGTTCATCAGAATCCATCTGCAGTGTTGATAATATACAGGGGGGCCTGTTAAAATTTACCTATTGTGGATTAACTCCGCAGAGAGAGCTTTTGTGCTGTTTTGCCTTTCAATGCAGTGGGAGGGAGACAGAGAGAAAGGGAGAACTGTCATTGTCTTTTAGTTTTCTTTAGCTATTTCGTACCTCGCACAGGAGATCAGCCACTGTGGTGTAAAACCCATTGACACTTCCCCTCAGATCACTGGCAGCAACAGGTGTGAAATGAGAAAGCGGCTTTGTGGTGGGAAACATGCCAAGTTTCTCTCCCTTTAATGGATTATCAGTTCTAAGAGGGAGAGGAACAAAACTAACTCAGATTACCCTCCGTCCTTAGGGTAAATATACCCAATGTGATGATATTTGCTACCTAGAATATGAAACTTTTAATCAGTCCTGTGGTAAAACAACCCCAGCCTGAATAAACGTGCTATAATGTAACACAAATAGAAAAAAAGGTATGTTCACACCAGGGGTGTTACTGGTTAACAGTCCTAAAAGGGTGATGCTTACCACTTACAGTTAACCAGTAGGGGCTCGACAGACTCCTGCCTGGTGCAGGCAGGGAGTTGCTCCTGCCCTGCAGGGCTGCCGCAGGTGGTGGGTGCTCCAGCACAGCTGTATCAGCCCCAGTCTCTTGCAGCCCAGGGGCAGGAGGCTGGAGAGGCCCCCTTGTCTTGGACAGGGGCTGCTTCATCCTGGCTGTAGTGCCCCCACCTGCATCAGCCACATGCTCTGGGAACACAGGCTGCTCTGGCTGGGCTGGAACACCCCTGCCTGTGGTGCGCCAGGAGCCGGGGCTGCTCCAGCCACACTGTAGTGCTCCCCACCCACAGCACAGCCCAGCACCATGGGTAGGGAAGCTCCAGATATGCTGGAGCAGCCCAGGGCCCTCGACTTCAGCAGGCAGTGGTGGGGCTGGCTGGGTCCCTGGCATGCCACAGGGAGGTGTGGGGGTTTGCTAGGCAGGTCAATCCAGCTGCCCACTCTTGAACTGGTTAACGAGCTAACGGATTAAATGGGATTTTACAACTCTAGTTCACACTTCAGTATTTTGTGCATTTTATTATAATGCAGGTTCTTGGATGCCTTTCAGGATGCTTTGTGCTGTGTTAACAACAAGAAGTAGGCAGAATGTTGCCTTAAAAGAACAACAGTGGAGTCCCTTAACCATTCTGCTTGCTCCCTACCTCAGGTGTATGTTGGGGCAGAAACTGATCCCTTGCCAGTGCCTGTAGCTATTTTGTTCCCCAGCAGATGGCCCTGGATCAGAGGAATAGAAAGGCTCCTCATCTCCTTAGTTGTTCTAAGTGAAACGGACATAGCACAGATCTGGCCCCTTGTTTCTAAGACAATACTGAAGTTATAATTCCAGACCACGTTATGCCTCTTTTCTTTTTGTGTACAGTGCTTGTGACAGGTTGCAGATTTGCGGGATGATGGCTTGCCATTAAGGCACTAGATTAAATCTCAGGAAAGTTGTATTCAATTCCCAACTTTGCCATCAACTTCCTGCCTGATTTAGGGCAAGCCTCAGGAATCTCTCTGTTCTTCACCAGCAAAATTTGGATAATAATATTTCCCTATCTAGCAGTGGTATTCTGAGGACAAATTAGTTAATGACTGTGAGGAGCTCAGACACCACGGTGAGGTCACCACAAATTGATAGACAGATAAAACTCCAGAGAATGAAGAAAGTAGGGACAAGACAAGCAACAGATCCATCTGCCATCCCATCCCGCTTATTAACACAAAGAAACATCATCATCAGAGACAAGACGATAGATCTGCTCCATGCCCATGAGTTGTTTGGCCTTCGTACAGTGACTGTCAACAATGATGCCAGTTGTAGTGATCATTTTTGGGATGGAAAAGCATGTGCCAGGTGAACAGTATTGAAGCCACCAGTACAAGCCACTGAATAGCTATCAGATGGCAATGACTTTTGGTCACTACCAGCAAGCTGTTCTCCTAGAGTAGGTTAAGATGAAAGTCTTGGCTCAGTCTTGCTAATGTAAGAGTTTTGAAGTAAATCTAAGAAGACTTGCTGATCTGAGTGAATTCTGTGGTGAATAAAATAGAAAAAATCTTCCCCATAACATATACATGTGAATGTGAATGTATATGTGTATAAGAATAGGGATACAAAGATTCTGTTAAATGTGTGTGGACTTGAGTAGGCACAAAAGTACTATAGAACTGAATGGTCCAACCAAGGTTGTGTATTGGCACCAACATCTGGGACAGGTACGTGCTCAGATCGGCTAGCCCATCCTGTTGTTTGTGCCTCAACAACTACTCTTTGTTTTTAGCATGTCAGCTCATTCAGAGCTAGAATGAGCATGTCTCTTCAAGCTAGAATTTACAGATTCCAGCTTCATTGCAGACGTGTTCTAAAAGAGAGACAGAATTTGTGACAAGCATTTAGGGCCCAGTTCTGTCACCTTTTTCACAATGATTACAAATAGTTCAACAGAAATCAAAGAAAATGTTCACAGAGGCACTACTTCATATAAGTGAGCCTGGCAGAACCTGGCTCTTAACAGAGGTTTTTATTAGTTTAATGACCCTTCAAGATTTACCTTTTCTGCACTGGTCAATTTAATTGACTTCTCCTTAACACTTTATTAAGGAGTCAGAGATGAAATAAAGGCTGAATTCATTTCCTTGCACTCAACTCAAAGTCATTATTTATAGTAATCAATTTTGTCCTTCTCATTCCAGACACATGTTTCTGGTCAAGGAAGCACATATATAGTAGTACACTGTCATGCTTTGATATTATCTCTTTTATCCATTACACTTACCAGGTGGACATGCTTTTCATTTTGTGCCATTAAAGCTTCTAATGGCCACAGGGCAATGTTTAATTTTCTTGCAGCCTTCCATGGCATTTGGGGTAAGACTTTAAGCTTCTAATAGTGTCTTTCTGTGAAAAGTGTTCTCCAAGTTCCATTTTATTCTGCATTATTTAGGATGGTAAACCCTTTGTCTGTTCACCTTGATCATTTTTTTCTGATTTGTCCTCCTTGATTACTGTTTTTGGTTCTCTGTGCCTTAAATATTGAGCCTGTTCTGGTATGCCTATGGTCTGAAGAAGTGGGTCTGTCCCATGAAAGCTCACCTAATACATTATTTTCCTAGTCTTTAAAGTGCTACTTGACTGCTTTTTGTTTTGATAGTATATAGACTAGCATGGCTCCCTCTCTGTTCCTTTGTCTGCTGAGAGACTGAAATTGGCTAAGGGCGAGGGAGCAGAGCTCAGTGTGGGACAGGAGATATGGAAACTTCTTGTGGTCCTCAACCTGCTCAGAAGATGTGAGAAGAGCAAGAGTAGAGCCCTACGTCTATCCATATCTAGTGATTGAGGAAGAAGAGGGCAATGGTAGATGCCAAAAGTGGGGACAAATCAGACCGGGAGTTACAGGCCCATTGAAATTGGAGTCAGGTGACAAAATACTTCAGAGGTTCTAAGACTAGGAGCTAACACTGACGTGAAGGAAGTGAAAGTTGTCATGTGGGAACTGAAGAGGAGATGGGGTCTGGACATTTCAGAACAGAAACAGAGGGACTGGCAAGGGAAGGTACGACTTGTTACTGATGATGCTAAAGAGATGCAGTCTGCAGCTGGGTGGATGGTTTGCAGCTGATGAGTTAGGAGAGAGGGTGAGCAGAAAGAAAGTCAGTTAGTTATTTACTCCAAGGAAGAACAAAAATCAGTTTATCAGGCCAATATCTGCAGCAGCAACATAGTACTGTCCTCTTCAAAAGGCCATAGTGTCCATCATGCCCCTTCTACCACAGGCCCACCCACTTTTCTCTCTACACTCAGAAAGGCAGAAGATGAGTAAAAAAGTCTTCACACTGTATCTCATCAGGAGCAGCATGCTACGCAACTGGGAGATATGCATGCAATTTCCATTGCTTGAGATGTCCCACATAAGAGAGTTTGCCAGAAGTATTGCTGTTGCAGCATAAACGGTCAGCTACCATACAGATCCCGAGCAGAGGATTAGTGAGCATAACAGTGATGAGATATGCGGTAACATGGCAGCCTTTTTGTTCAAAATATCAATTAATAATAAAGTGGATACATGATTAGTTGAATCGCTTAGGCTACATCTACATGGCCCGCTGCTGCCGGCAGGGTCATGCAAATGAGGACGCTTGACAATGCAAATGAGGTGCTAATTAACAAATTGTGCTCCTTGTTTGCATACTGCGGCATGATTGCTGTCCCAGCAGAGGCTTCCGTCACCACAGAACAAGCCATGTAGGTGGGGTTCTGTTGACCAATACCCCCCTTGTCAACAGCCCCTTATCCCTGACAAAAATGAGGGAAGAGGGGCTGTTGACGAGGAGGGGTTTGGTAGACAGAACCCCATCTACATGGCTTGTATCATGGTGACAGAAACCTCTGCCGGAACAGCAATCATGTGAGAGTATGCAAATGAGGTATTTATTTGTAAATTAGCATCTCATTTGCATTCTCAAGTGGCCTCATTTTCATGACCCTGCCAGCAGCAGCAGGCCGTGCAGACATAGCCATAGATCATGACAGCTATATTTTGATAACCAGGAGTTAATAGACTAATATTCATCAGAATGGGAACACAAAGGACAGTTCCAATGAAAAAGGGACTGAGATAGATGAATAACTGTATAATCTAGATTCCAGTGTACTAATATTTACATAGCACATACCAACCAAATAATCCTAGGTGCTTTACAAATTAAGTGGCTTTAAACATCTATGATCAAAGATTACCCGAGGATTACCAAGTATGTATGATCAGGTTTTTTTTTCTTGTATTTTTTGGGGGGAAGGGTAGGGGTTGATAATACTAAGCCCTGTTCAAAACAGTGTTTATTTTATTATCTTTGGTTTAAAATAAAAACTGTATGGAATGAAAATGTGGTAAAAACCTAGGGCCAAATACCACATTCACTTACACTTTGCACAGCGGTACTTTCTTCAATAGGTTTGCACCGACAGGAAGACAGTAGAGAACTTTCCCCATTGTATACAACACTTACAGCCAAATCCTGGAATGATCTGCATGCTCCGAAAAACACCCAATGCACACCAATCTGTGCTATTTCAACCATGCATGACTGACGATGCCTCAAACTGCCAAGTTCTGGCTTTGCTGAAAGTCACTTGGAAGCCAGCTGGGATTGGCACTTTGGAGATGCCCAAAGGGTGTGGTTTGTATCTTATGCCTATGTGCATGTACGGATGCCAAAACAGGCATAAATTATAACTCCTACATGAAGTCTCCATACAATTTAATGCTATTCGGAGAGTTTGAAATTCAACCCTGTGCAGAAAGCCAGCACAGGGCTTACGTGTCACTTAAATCCACTTAAGCCCTTTATCATTTAAATGGGACTTAAGTGGTCCATAGGCCTTGAAGCTTTAAGTGGTATTTGAGTAGCACATAGGTCATGTGTTGACATACAGGTCAATTTCACATCCAAAGAACAGAATGTCTATAGAATCTGTTTTTTCAAACTGTTCACAACCAAATTCCAGTTGTGTATTAAGGATCTGATGTTGCAGCTTGTAAATATGCTAGAGGAGGACGATGCTTGTTTACATTGCTGAGCAAGAATAAGACTCATCATGGGATACCATCTAAACATACTATGGTAATACAATGGTAAACTATATATAAGGTATTTTATCAGTGCCAGTCAGTAGCAAAGGGTGTATAACCCAGATGCACTGAGACAAGAGTGTAAAGTCTGCTTAACAGTCTTACCTAAGAGGCTGTGGGATTTTTAGCTTATGCGGTAGACTCTCATGGCTTTAGCCCTTAAGGCCCCAGGGTTCAAACCCAACTGCCAATGACCTGGGTCAGTCGGCTTAATAGCTGTATCGTTTTTCACATCAAGCCAATTCTGAAGGCTTCCTAGTCTGATTCTAAAAATATCTGGCAGGAACTTAGCAAACAAGGTTTCAAACTAAAAAGGGATTTTTTTTGGTAACTTAAGAAAATATGGCAAGATTGTGCTTTAAAGAAGCACTTTAAACCCTTTAAAAAGCAGTAGGGCCTCTTGAAGTTTATAATAATATTTTTAGCAAAGGAGAAATTAATTTTTTTGTATACAGGGAAACGGTGCAACTTGATTGTGCTGTCAGATGCATGAAATGAACAAACTGGAAAACTAGGTAAATAATTTGTTTTTAACTTTTTTTCAGTTCACTATTACAACTGTCAGAGCATGGGAAAAAAAAGGCCCCTGTGCAATGGTATATATTCTAGCCTTCTCCCCTAAGACACTTTTACTGGCACAGGCTGGTGCCCAACGCCATTACTCCACTACCTTCTGACCTGAAGAAGTGGGTCTGGCCCATGAAAGTTAATCACCTTATACACTATTTTGTTAGTTTTTAAAGTGCTACATAACTGCTGGTTTGTTTTGTTACACTGCAAACACAGCTGTGACTGAGGGATAGCTTGGTGGTTTGAGCATTAGACTACTAAACCAAGGGTGAGGAGCTCAATCTTTGAAGGGACTCCTAAGGGATCTGCATCAAATACTTTTTTTAAAAAAAGGGGATGGTGCTTGGTCCTGCCAGGAGTGCATGGGACTGGACTCAATGACCTCTTGAGGTCCCTTCTAACTCTCTGAGGTGTGTGTACCTCTCTGTTTTTACCTTCTGACCGTGAATGTTACTTCCCTCTGGAGCTACTCATGCTCCTTGTCTGCAATATTCATCACAATGGCTGGATAAACAGTTACTCAGCCTGTCTGCCTCAAACACTATTGCCACTTTTTAGCCTAACTAAGCAAAACTCAGTACTGATAAGGAATTTCAGGCCCACGATGTGGACTGAAATCCTTTCAACGCATATCTACCATGCTTACCAGATCCTTAAGCCACACAGATTTCCCATCTATGTTATGTCACAGCAATTGTATGTCTCTTAACTTTTCCCTTCCGCAGGTGCACAGCAAATATCAAATAATAAAATGGCAGAAATCATCCCCATGCCATTTTCAGTTCTAGCACTCTGTTGCTTTTTGATGTGCTGAAGTTGACATGCCATAGGCAACAGAATGCCAACTTCTGTGTGGTTCCTCACAATGGAATCTGTGATTGTACAGCTGGCCGTTTTATATACATCCTACATTTGCAACATGGATTTATCTAGCAAATCTACAGTTGTGTTACTGAAACAGGCAGATTTGTTTTCTTTTATATTTCTGGGACACTCACCTGAAAAAAAAATACTGAGATCCTAGGGAGGGGAACTGCTAGCTGCGTGTGCATCACCCCACATAGGCAGTGTTATTTATACATAAACATCTGAGGAGGGCAAATATTTGGTCAACATTTTCTCCAGTACTGACATGAACTCAGAGCTCCCACTAAAAATCAGAGATGATCTTGACTCAAAACTCATTATCCACACACTTTTGAAATTTGAGCAACTTTGCATCTAAATCTGGACCACAACTTGGCAGTTCATGCTCTTATCTCTGTACTCAGCTGAACCAAAAGTCGACATACATCCAAATTCTGATCTTATACCAAACCCAAATCCTAAAAAAGGGTCAGCAACCTTTTTGAGCCAGAGTGCCAAAATTTGACCTTTTGACCTCTATGTACAGCCAGAGTGCTGGTGATACTTTTTAAAGTCATTAATAGTCCTACTTACAACACCTTCATTAATAAATTAAGATGCAGACCTTTACTGTATAGGTGGTGGTTGGTAGCATTAGCTGGTCTTTTGTTAATGCACAGGCGACGTTGCTTTGAGCAAGCTCCCAGATGGGGGAAGAGTGGCAAGGCTGAACTCCCACCTCACATGCTGATGAAAATTGGCCCATGTGCCACTCTTGGTACCCATGCTGGGGGTTGCTGAACCCTGCTCTACGGTTTGGGCCCAACTCTACAAAGGACTGAAGTCCTGTTTGCATGTGGAGGAGGCTGGAATTTTTTCAACAGCACCAATGTCTATAACTCACTTGCCAAGCACAACATGGAAAGACCACGACAAATAAATCTTTTCTTGCTTTTTTTTGCTGCACCTTACAGCATGGACCTGAAATGTTTGCTTTTCATTCAGTAATATATGATGACCTTTTCCCTCAGTAACTGAAGTTGTTCAAGGAGGAGAAAAAAAGAAAAAAGAGCCAAGGTCATTAATTATAATTAACAAATTCTAGCCGATTTTTTTTTCAAAATGAAATAATAGACTGTGAAATAGTAACCTGGACTAATAATAATACATTTCCCTTTCCCTAATAATAAATTTCCCAGAGAAATTCCCTTGTTACAAGATTTTCCTACCAAAGGATCTGCAAATGAATGTATTACTTGTTATTTCAATTTAGTTTTATGCTTCTTGACAAAAGCATACCTCAGAAGAAAACCTTTTATAGTGAAACCTGTCTGAAAACACCAGCATAAAATATCGGAGGGGTAGCCGTGTTAGTCTGGATCTGTAACAGCAACGAAGGGTCCTGTGGCAGCTTATAGACTAACAGAAAAGTTTTGATCATGAGCTTTCGTGAGCACAGACTCACTTCATCAGATGCTGGTCTTGGAAATCTGCAGGGCCAGGTATAAATAAGCCAGAGCAAGGGTGGGGATAACAAGCTTAGCTCAGTCAGCAAGGGTGAGGCTTACTACCAGCAGTTGATCTGGAGGTGTGAACACCAAGGGAGGGGAAGCTGTTTCTGTATTTAGCCAGCCATTCGCAGTCTTTGTTTAAGCCTGAGCTGAGGGCGTCGAATTTGCAGATGAAGTGTAGCTCAGAAATTTCTCTTTGGAGTCTGGTCCTGAAATTTCTTTGCTGCAGGATAGCTACTTTTAAGTCTGCTACTGTGTGGCCTGGGAGATTGACGTGCTCTCCTACGGGTTTTTGTATATTGCCATTTCTGATGTCTGATTTGTGTGCGTTTATTCTTTTACGTAGAGACTGTCCAGTTTGTCCTATGTATATAGCAGAGGGGCATTGCTGGCACATGATGGCATAAATTACATTGGTAGATGTGCAGCTGAATGAACCCACCAGTCCTTGCCCACAGACAACCTGCCAACCTGAAGCAAATCCTAACCAGCAACTATACACCACACCACAGTCACTCTAACTCAGGGACCCGTCCATGCAACAAACCTCGTTGCCAGCTCTGCCCACATATCTACACCAGCAGCACCATTACAGGACCTAACCAGATCAGCCACACCATCGTGGGTTCATTCAGCTGCACATCTACCAATATAATTTATGCCATCATGTGCCAGCAATGCCCCTCTGCTATATACATTGGACAAACTGGACAGTCTCTACGTAAAAGAATAAACGCACACAAATCAGACATCAGAAATGGCAATACACAAACACCCGTAGGAGAGCACGTCAATCTCCCAGGCCACACAGTAGCAGACTTCAAAGTAGCTATCCTACAGCAAAGAAATTTCAGGACCAGACTCCAAAGAGAAATTTCTGAGCTACACTTCATCTGCAAATTCGATGCCCTCAGCTCTGGCTTAAACAAAGACTGCGAATGGCTGGCTAAATACAGAAGCAGCTTCCCCTCCCTTGGTGTTCACACCTGCAGATCAACTGCTGGTAGTAAGCCTCACCCTTGCTGACTGAGCTAACCTTGTTATCCCCACCCTTGCTCTGGCTTATTTATACCTGGCCCTGCAGATTTCCAAGACCAGCATCTGATGAAGTGAGTCTGTGCTCACAAAAGCTCATGATCAAAACTTTTCTGTTAGTCTATAAGCTGCCACAGGACCCTTCGTTGCTGTTACAGCATAAAAGAGTTGTTTATTAGAAGTGGTCTTAAATTTGAGGCCAAACAAAATTATACTAGAACTTTTGTTAGGTTTGACAGATGGTGTTACCTACTGGAGATGGTCAAGGGCAGATTGTAGTTTGGTTTTAAAGTAGTTTTCATTGTACTGAGAAAATTTTCTTTTCAAATATAAGTTCAAGAAACCTTATATAATTATTTGTGCTAAAAGTGGTTCTTTGCTTTTGATTTCAGTTTTGTTTTTGAATATTACACCTTCACTACTACATGGATGCACCCTAGTTTTTTCAAGTCAGTGGGTTCTAGAGATGGTTGCAAAAAGATTGCCTTCCTTATTCACCTTGTCTGTCTCTTCCGCATGAAGACACCATTCTTCGATCATGGCTGAAAATGTAGGATGAGATTCCCATTTGTCAGAAGGTCATGAGAGGTTGGACAGATATGGACAACTTACTAGATCTGCTGCAGCTGGAAAATAAAGCACAGATGCACACACTGAAACTCAGAAACACTTATAAAACTCTACCCTCCCAGTTAGGTAATTTCTTTGATGAGTAAGTGAAACATGATATGTTTTTTCATTATCATCATGGTAAATGTTGAGCAAGGAGATGTTTTGCCAGGGCTGGTCCTTTTTTTTTTTGGTAATTGTTACTTATTATTTATATTGCAATCATTTCCAAAGGCGCCAGCAGGGATCAGGCCCTAGCAACCATACTAAAATAAGGGAAGGCGTGGTCTCATGTTCTGCAGAATTTACAGTCTAAGATTGCAAGGCTGGGCTAATGCACATCCAGTAGACCATAAAACAGGGAAAACATTGGATGCGCAGACAAGGAGAGAGCATGAGCCAACTGCCATAATTGTGGTAGCTAAAATCTGAGAAAAACTCTTTCCCAAAGAATGAATGGTAAAAACAGGAAATTTACATTTTTGTGTGCATTTACAGGCTTAGTTGAGCCAGAACTTGCACTTTTTATTCCAAAGCTTCTAATATCTAACCCTGACATTTTAAAAACACAAAACAATAACAGCTAGAGCAGTGATTTTGTAGGGGAAGTTTAATAGCAAACAGGCAGCTAAAAAGATCTCATGACTGAGTTGCAGTACAATTTAACTTAGGCTTATGTAACACTAAGAGAGCATATTGTTTTTGTTTGGTATTACCCTGGAGTCTTCCAAATATATGTTCAAATTGAGCCCTCTTGTGTTCACAAGAGTTATTTCAGCTTTAGTGAAATTAGAAACTTATCTTATTGCCCCATACCGTAGATTCATGTATTTTTAAGTCCAGAAGTGACCATTATAATAATCTGCCATGACCTCTTTTTCTAACGTAACACAGTTCATAAAATTTCACATGGTAAATTTTACCTGCTAGTTTTGATTGATCTAAAGCACTGATGAGCAACCTAGGGTAATGAACAGTAACAGAGAGGTATCTGTGTTAGCCTGTACTCCAACTAAACAAAGCAGCAGAAATGTAGCACTTAAAAGACTAACAAAATTATTTATTCAGTGATGAGCTTTCATGGGACAGACCCACTTCTTCAGATCAATTTCATTTCATGGATCTCCATATATTCAAATTTGACACACTAACACATGGTGTGAACAGAGACATATACTACCTCACGCATTACAAGGACTGCTTCCCTTCCTTTGATGCTCATAATTACCTCAGGCAGGACAATTAACATCCCCCCCACCTCTCACCCTCTTCCTTCAATCCTATTTGATTTGTCAGTTTTTATTGCAGTTTTGTTTTCTTTTTGGTCCTCTGTACTTACATATCTCAGTCTGTATTGGAAATGAAATTGATCTGAAGAAGTGGGTCTGTCCCATGAAAGCTCATCACCGAAAAAATCATTTTGTTAGTCTTTAAAGTGCTACATTTCTGCTGCTTTGTTTTTTCTAGGGTAGTGAGTGGACGACATGAGTGGTGCTTCTTCATCTCAGTGGACTGAAAAGTTGTCGTACCCAAGATGGTCTCCTGGGACAGGATAATTTTGCTAACTGCACTTGCATACCTAGAACCTGAGGGTTGTGCCAAATAGATGTGTTTGGATGTGGAGGGAGTGCACAATTCTCCCAGTCAATGTTGTGTGCAATCAGTAAGCACCTCACTTCACATGTCATTGGTTTACTTGCACGTCATTTTAGTAATACCGGCAGGAAAAAACTATGTGGATGGAAACCAGAGGAATCTGGTGACTCTGCACATGGGGAATGGTAAACAAAATGTCTTACAGGCCATGCATAGAACGCCGAGTGGCCGCATGTGACCCACAGGCTGGAAGCCGCCCCCCAATGAGCTAAAGCGTATCTTTCAGAAAGATATCCAGCCTCGATCTAGAGATCGAGATTCGAGTGATGGAAACTCTACTATAACCTAGGTTAGTTGTCCAAGTGGTTAATTACCCTCACTGTAAAAAACATGTAATTTATTTCTGGTCTGAATTTGTCTAGTTTCAACAAAGGTACTCTAGGCCAATTATAAACTGGGCCCTATAGGCTTTCTAGAGTGAGATTTCCAGGCAATAGCTTTTCCCTCCTACTATCCACTGATGCTGGATTACCATTCCAGTACTGCCGTCTGTATATTCTTATGCCACTCTGATTGCCATGGTGTCTGCATCATGCCATATCTCACTTTTCATAAACCCCCACGTTGTCAAAGCAGCATGCAAAGATATAGCTATGTGGTTATCAACCAAGTCAGTGGAGACTTGTGTGGTTGAAATCCCCCCCAATAATGAAAACGTTTCTTTACGTGCTTAGTATGTCATTATGTTGTACTCTGTGGCACGATTTTCAAAATCACCTATGTAACTTAGAAACATAACTGGCATTCAATGGAACATACAGTTCTAAGTCATGGAGGCACTTTAGGGAAAAGATATTCGTTGACTTATGATCAGGTTACACATTTTACCAACTTAAAATGATGCGTATTACAGGAATAATTGGCTTCTGAATTCCTCTAAATTATTTGCTGGAGCCATCAAAACAGATGCAGAAAAGAACAGTATACTCATCCCTTGCTCTATGAGCACAGTTGTTTCCAACTTTGTACTTGTAGGTGAAAACTTGTAAGAAGGACACTAAATTCTCATTAAAATACATGTAAAAGTCTCTGATTGGTTCCTAGAGCTCTGCGAAGGAATGGCAACAGGTGGCGCTGCTTTTGAAAGGTAAGTGAACCTTGGGTTTAGGGGTTGGAAAAGGTTAAAGGCTGGGGGCAGTTTGGGGCCGTGAGGGGGATGGAGGGTTAAAACCTAGTGACTGGTTGGGTCCGCGGGGTGGGTGGGGGGTTCAGACTGCTGAAGGTTTGGTGTGTGGTCTGGTGGGCGGCGGGGTCAGGCTGCCACAGGATAGGTCTACCGGGCCGCTGGGGAGGGGAGGTGGGGGTCAGGCTGCCATGGGACCAGTCTGCGGGGCTGGCAGGGCGGTTAAGGCTGCCACGGGTTGGGGCCGTGGGGCTGGCACAGGGATCCGGCTGCTGCAGGGGCTGGTGGAGATGGAGGGTAAGGCTGCCGCGGGGTGTGCAGAAGTGTGGGGTCTCAGGCTGCTGCGGGGTGGGCGGAGGTGTGGGGGGGTGGAATTTAGCATTGATCTTATGAGTTTTCACCTACGAGCAGGAATTTGGGAACCAATTATGCTCATATAATGAGAGATAAATGTAATTCAGAGAACAACAAGAAGTCCTGTGGCACCTTATAGACTAAAAGATATTTTGCCGATGGAAGCTTATGCTCTAAAATATCTGTTAGTCTATAAGGTGCCACAGGACTTCTTGTTGTTCTCTAAATTATTTTGATTATCCTTCAATGTGTTAACAATTTCCCTCCACCTCAAAATAATAATGACAATATTTTCCATTAAAGTTAACAGGAGTTACAGATGTGCATAGAAAGGGTGAAAGATGACACAGAACATTCTTTTTTGGTGGGGATCTAGTGATGGATCAATGAATGACATCCACCGCACGGCTAAGCACAGGGACTGCCATCATTCCTTTAGTTTGTGCATTTGTTGCTCTCTCTTCTTTCCTCCACATACTGTTCTTTTCTGCATCTGTTTTGATGGCTCCAGCAAACAAAGAACATGATTTTTAAAAAGCAACTTCAGTTAATCCAGTTGGATATTTTGCTATCAGGGCTTTCAGATAACAGCATGACATTAAGTGTGATGACATTAAAATCTTTAACACAGTGCCTGCTCTTATGATCATTATGATCAGTTGTGATGTGGTTAAAGTAAGTGCTGCAGTTCAGAGATCACCAGTTTTAACTACTTATCTAGGTGGAGATGGCCCAAAACAGCTGATTTGTTCTGCCAGCTTTCTCTCACATACTACGGAACATTTTCCATTTCTGAGATAAACCTACCAGCTCCTCTGCATACAGATTTGTAATCACTCACATGTCCCATATATTAAACTGTACAGCAGTAAACCCAAGCTACTTATTTCATCAAAATAAGGCGGATAGGAAAGGAAGGTCACTTGAATAGCAGTCACTATAAATATTAGTTTTACGGAGGCTCATGTAAAATACAAAACTGCAGCTAAACCAAAAGGATACAAAAAAGGTTAAACAAATAAAAGAAATTAAACATATTTGCTGAAGCTTTATCCACTGTTCAAAAAGTGTTCAGAAATGACACTACTTATTATTATGAAGTGTTCAAGTAAGTTATTCTGTTTTAACTGCTGGTCGTCAGGTCTACTGAACCAGTTATTATACATTGGTAGTTTATCACTATTGGGTTAGACTAAATTCCTAAGAGCCCAGCCTTCACATTCTTGAATGTTGTTAATAAATTCCTGCATCTTGGTAGACGGAAATGTCCTTTGTGAACAAGAATACACCCAGAAGACGCAAACCAAGAGATAGTCACTTTACAGCCCAAACTGTAAGTACTTAGTGTGCACACATTTTAAATGTTCATATTGGCAGCTGGTGCAAACTCTATACATTTCATGGCCCAAGCAGGAACTCGTGAGCTAGGTCACTTAACCTTGCAGGTAAAATAGTTCCCCAATATGAAAACTGGCAGAAGACCACAGAAATTAGATTTGAGAGTGCTGATTCAGTAAGAAATTGACTTTCTAATTTAAATCCTGTTTGTTTCTTTTTCTCCTTGTTTGATCTGATGCAAAGTTGTTCCATCCTTTGGTTACAAACCTTTTGTAACAGCAGCCCTGTTTTATGTAGGGCAGAAGCACTATTCCCCATCCAGGTTCTAGTTTGCACCCAAAGATGGTATCTCCTATTCAGTTGTCCTCAGCACTGTCAGGGAGAGTGGCAAACTACCTCATATGAGCAACTGTTTATTATTAATTATTATTATTATTCTGAGAAGGCTAAGTGAAATTTGAGGCCACATTCTGCTGAGCATTGTAGAAAAGACAGTTCTACTCCTGAAGAATTTACAATCCAAATAGGCAGGACTTGAAAAGGAAGTTTTGTTATCCCACATGTACAGATAGGGAACTGAGCCAAAGAGCAATTTGATAATTTGACCCACATGGAAAGTCTATGGCAAGACTGGGAATTGAGCCAGATTTCCTAAGTCCCAATCAGTGCTTTAAGTACAAAATCATCCCGGTGGATTCTTCTCTGAGAGACAAGAGGATAGGCCTTGGTAGGAGAGTGGCACAGAAAACCTAATGTATTTCATCTACCTGGATTTTTAATTTTTTTTCCCTCTAGATAAAGACCATTAATAAAGAACATGTTCTCTAACAACAGGCAGAGATGGCCCCAGCTGGAATCCATTTTTTGAATTTTAAGAAAACATTGAACAGTAACATCATTTCAGTGTCCTGCCTACAGATGACCCTGGAAAAAATGTGTTTTGTAGGAGTCCTGAAAAACTTTTATTACATTCAGTTAGATGTTTTTAATTAATATGCAGGCATACCACTATCGAGGATGAAAGCTTCATTAAATTAACCAACTCAAACTAGTGAACCATGTTATAAAATCCTCTTCCATCTTTCATTATGGCAACATTTACACTGCACCCTTAAGTTGAATTAATTTCAAAAACAGGCTATTTTGGCATTTGCCGCAGTCTACTATTTCTCTGCTGTCTATATTGCTGTATTTCGAGGCATCCCTTACTCCTCTTTCAACGAATATTTTGAAAAAACAGGCATGTTTCATAGATGTGGAGTAGTTATGTTGGGATACCTTAGTATCCTTGGTATTCCAATATAGCTCTGCAGTGTAAACATAGTCTGACAGGACTAGGAGGGTGGATCAAGAAGTTTTAATGCTGATGAGAACTGCAAATCTATTTCCTTTGCCTCTGATATTGGGACTTAAAACAATGAAACCCAGTTTTGATTCTACCTAGATGTACACTATATATTGAATTTAGTCCAGAATTGCAGTCTTGTCCTGTCAAGCCTATAACAGCAAATCCACAGAAATGACCGTTTCAAAATAAATGCCTTTCCCTCCGAATACAGCAGTAATACAGCAGATTCCAAAGACAGTTTCCACATTGTTTGTGACCATTCATAGAATTCCACTCCTTTTTAAAAGCTTTTAGTGATTGTGATGTGCGTAACTGGGGCTGTTGTGCACTCGTCGGGCATCTAACGCTGATGTGTAGATGTAGTCTCAGACAGCAGGACTAAATCAGTTTGTGATATGCATATCCGGGTGGGAATAGAGAGATAGACAGGGAACATATTTTACTGGTGTTTTACCAATAACATTTTACAAGTAGCAAGATCTAACAGAAGATCTAATTGTTTCTACACTAACTTAAATTGAATGTGCAAACTGTAATTGCCTAAGTTTATTTCCTACACCTTTGCAGTAAGTGTACATTTTTTCATAGAATTCCTAGCCATTTTTATGCAAGCTATCTAATGTATAGCTCACCATCAGAGGTTGTGATATGAGCCTTCTCAGATGTAAAGTCCTCTGAAGAGCAACAGCTCCATCTTGTAACTTTTGGGTGTATGCAACAAATGTTACCCAGGAATATCTCTTCTCATTACATACTATCCTTGGAAATCTTTAGCTTGGTCATTTCAGTATGTGTAATGAAAGAGGGCAGATATGTATTTCATCTGGAACTGAACAGTTTTGTATAACCAGAGAATAAAATAGTGTAAGAAAACTAAAATAAATAATTAGGTTCAAAATTATTTACAGGGGTTGTTTTATGCCTACAACACAGCAACTCTGTGATTTCCCATTTCTATTAATTCACTTCATTATATACACACACATTGAAAGGCACAAACACTAGCATAGGTCATAGGGCCAAACTCTATCTTGACTGCCATAGCTAGGAAGAGGAGACATATTTTGGGTCATCCTTTACTACAGAAATCTTACAACATACTCCTATGCTATGTCTATTATTGTCTATAAACAATAGGGTTTAGTCAGCAAAACGGCCACTTTACTGACAAAACCCATGGAGTGTTCCCAAGGTGTTTTGTGAACAGTAAGTCGGAAGAATGCAGCACTGTGTGGAGAGCTGTACCCCATTCCCCAGGAAGCATAATACCTCTGCCAACAGATATGGGTGGACAGATTGAGGGGACAACCCTTAGTTTAGCAGGCCAATGCTAAACTCCTGAGCTATGCCTCCCCCTTGTGTACTGCCACTTCATCTTCCTCTCCTGTTTCCCCACAGGCTCCAGAGACAGAACTGCGTCATGTGCAAGTCGGGAGAGTGATCATCTCTCTGGGCCTTACCACATCATTATGTCCTCTCTATTTACTTCATTTTGGCTTGTATGTTAATTAGAGGAAAGAGGTGGGGAGAAGGGGGATAAAGGTGGGTGAATACGTGTGGAGCACTACCAAAACTACTTCAGCCTGGCAGTCACAGCAGGTAGCCATTCTATGTATCTGTCAACTAATGTTGCTACTTGTACAGCTTAAGAGCTGAGACAGATGTGCTCAGGCAACATGGCTTGCTGAGGTCAGCCCAGTACAACAAAGACTCCATGGGGCAATGTATGTATGAAGTTTATGGCCTCTGTCTCTCAAACTGTTTTGGGGTCTGGTGGTGGGGTTGGGTCTTGCCTTCCAGGTACCATCCTGGTGGCTCCCCTGCCTGTCCTGAATGGAACATGGCAGAACAGGGAGCTGGCAAAGCCAGTGCAAGCCAAGACTTCTCTTAAATGCCCTGCAGCCGGTTCCATGGAGTAGCCAGAACTTGCCCTGCAACAAGGCCAGGAGCGCCCTGGGAGACCCCAGCAGAATACCGGACGGGAGGCTTGCAAAGGGCTGGCTGAAGGAGAGGGGAGCCCAACTTGCATGAAAGCGGGTGTGGGGAGGCGGCACAGGGGAACGAGGCCAGGCATGGCAGAGACCACAGGAGAGAAGGGGATACGGGGAGAGCTGGACAGATCTGAGACTCGCAGCAGCGCCCTGCCCCAGAGCCTGCAGGCTCAGGCCCACCTAATAATAACCAAGCCTATCGGCTTCGCGCCCTACGTGCCTCCCAGCCATGCGCACGCAACTCGCCCCTCCTTGCGCTTTTGGGCGTCCGCCCCCACCAGCTCCCACCCACACCTTCGGCGCTGGATCTCCGCGCAGGCGCACTAGCGTACAGCACCCGGTCCCGCCCCTTACGTCTGACGCTGAGCCTTCCGACTTGCCGTAGCTTGTTGCTCTCTGACGCTCGAAGCGTGGGAGGGCGGCGGCCGGACCCGGTGACCGGCGCGATGGCGGCGCAGAAGATCAATGAGGCGCTAGAGCACATCGCCAAGGCGGAGAAATAGTGAGCGCGGCGCGAGAGGCAGGGTCGGGGGGGTGGCTTCTGCCGAAGGTCCCGGGGAGGCCGCGGGCGGGACTGAGCCGCTCGCTAGCGGGGGGACCGGTGGGGGGGATGGGACGCGGTCCCAGGCCCCGGGCGTGCCCGACTCAGCTGGTTCCGAGCTGTCATCGGCCCCTCCCCCCGCCGGGCCCCTGGGGAGCGCAGCCCAGCGAACTACAGCTCCCAGAGTGCCGTGCGCGGGCCGGGGGCGGTTGGAGGGACTGGAGGTTCCCGGGGCGGGGAAGGTGTCCAGGGCCGGGCGGGGGGTGGTAGTGGGAGTGTGTGTGTGTGGGGGCGGGGGGCTGGGGGTAGTGTTTGGGGCAGTAGCCTGCGGCTCAAGGGTCCTGCTTCTCTGCCACAACCTCCCTGTGTGACCTTGGGCAAGTCGCCTGGCTTCTGCCTGCTGTAGCTCCCGACCGGTAACGCAGTGTGTTGTGAGAACCAGCCCGGTGGCAGCTGGGAGCCTGGCCTGGGGTTAGATAGCGGGGCCCTGAGCTCACAAGGTTTCCCCTCACCCTAGAGAGACGCAGCGATGGGCTTCTCCAGTAGCATGACTGCTCTGACCTTGGGGAACCTTTCCCACTCCCCTGGGTTTTGACGCTGGTACTAAGAGGCTGATGGAGAGAAAAGGGAAGCAGAGTGGAGCTTCTGGGGCAGGTGAAAATGCTTCGGAAATAAAGACCGAAGAGGGAAGAAGGGGGAAGCCAGTGGCTGGCTTTTGTTCATGAAGCTTTATTGAAGCTGTGTTCACATCCAACTTATTTTGAAAGTAAAGCGTTTACATATAGTTACTTTTTGTTGTTTGCTGGTGTATATGATGATGGTTCCAGAAGTCTACAAATCAGAATTGGTATTGTTGTTTTCCAAATGGTATAAATGCATTCACTGTAATCATTGCTCCAAAGAGAGACAAACACAATGGTTTTCAACCTGTAGACCCCAGGGGGTTTGCAGGCTATATCAAAGATTACTAAAGGCCGTCATGTCTCCATTTGAAACTTTTTAGGGGTCTGCAAATGAGAGAGTTGAAAGGTACTACTATAGACAGACAACATAAACTCTCAGAAACCCAATACATTAGTTAGCTTTCCGTGCCAGAACCTCTACCATGGAAAAAGTTGTTGTGCTATTTTATTTATTGCTAAACAAAAGTGTTTTCATTCCACTCTGCTCACTCATCACAAATAATTTTAGGTTTAACCTGAAACAAGAGGGGGAAGTTACAGAATGCCCCAGAGCGTCTAAACATATGTTCGTGGACTGATCTGGATGGTGCCATGGGGCCCAAATATTTGGTACTTACTTACCAGCCCATAGTGCCTGGCAGTTCCCTATCATTTCTCCGGATCTCATATGAATAGATAAGGGTGATTTCAAGTGAAGGTCTGAAAGAGGATGAGATGCAGTGACTCCTTGCTCGCCTGTCTCCTCTTCCTCCCGCATTACCATTTCTTAAAACAACAGTAACAAAATCATGTATTTTGACGGCAGTAAGAAGATTTTCTTTCAGCTTTTTTCTTTCATTACTGATGGGTTTTTGATTTTGGATTACAGCCTGAAAACTGGATTCTTAAAGTGGAAACCAGATTATGATAGTGCAGCTACTGAATATGGAAAGGCAGGTATGTATTACTGTATATGGGAATGCGTTTTGTAGATTTAAATATTCCAATAATTTAGTCTTTAAATATTTTTGATGTGATCGTTTTAAGACATTGTCAGCAAATCTTTAGGTGTCTGTGAGGACAGGGAGTGAAATAAGGAACCAGATCTTTCTAATTTTTGTGTATGAAATTGTGCTTAGGTGTTTTGAAAAATTATTTGAAATTATTAGAACTAATAGCATGTACACTGAAGCTCAATGCAAATTAGGGTTTTAAATATTTTACATGCAAAATACAGTTGAACACAGAGTTAATGGATTTGTGAATAAAATTGTAAAACTCTTATTGGGAGGAATAGTTAGACTCTTTTCTTTTTTGTAAGCAGGGGCCTGGTTTGTGTGTGTCCACTCTGCATGAGAATCCCAGTTGTTTGCGGTAGGTCTAGGAAGACGTGGCAAAAGAATTAGACTTTTAGGCTGCATCTGTATTGCAGTCCTCTTTAAACAGGGGGATGTAAATGAGGCAAATTGGAAATACAAGCAAAGCACCGATTTACATATCTTGTGCTTCATTTGCATAATCACATTGTGCAAAGAGTCTTTCGAAAGAAAAACAGCAGCATAGACAAGGTTCTTTCAAAATAAAACCCCATTTTCGAAAGCACCCCTCTTCTTAATTTTTGTCAAGAAGAAGGATGATTTCAAAAATGGGGTTTTATTTCAAAAGAACCTTATCTACGCTGCTGTTTTTCTTTCGAAAGACTCTTTGGAAAATGTGATTATGCAAATAGGTGCACTGTTTGTATTTCTGATTTGCCTTATTTGCAGTCTCCTTTCAAAAGGAGACAGTAGTGTAGACTCAGCCTCTGAGAAAAGGAAGCTTCTAATGATGTAGAGAGGCAAATACAGTAAACCCCCTGTAGCCGCAATTTTAACTTGTATTAACGCAAGTTGAGCGCAAATTGAAATCCTGAGGAAGCCATAAAGAAGCTGCTCTGCTGTGGCTGTCTGCCCACCTAGCTTCCTCCAGCTGGGGGAGCCAGGCTGGCAGACAGCCATGGCAGAGTAACTTCTCCCCGGCTTCCCCCAGCTGGGAGCCAGGAAGCTAACAGGCGCTGGTGCATTGATCAGTTTCCTGGCTCCTGCAAGCCCAGGGGAGTTGGCAGGCAGGGTGCCGCCTGGTTCCCAGCTACCCCGAGTTGTGTGAAATTTGACATATGTGGAGATGTGCAGGAGTGCAACTCATGTGTAACTTGGGGGTCTACTTTAGTGGACCCTTGCAGACTGACCTTGGGTTTATTGATTATTTGTTCTCTATAATTTGTTTAAGCTAATTTATTTGATAGAGAGAGCATACATGTAGTTTGTCATTTAGATACTTCGTAAGAGGTTAGTATTTGAAGGGCAAATGTACTTTCTATTCTTGCTCATTGGAGGTTGGTGAGGATGAGGAGAGAAGCTGTCATGTTCATCAAGGTTAATTCTTTGCTGTTGGCTCTATGACATACTCTGCCGCCGCCACCACCATCACACATCCTCCCCACTTAAAAATCTTTTAGAAACCATTGGACACAGGTGGGGCTTTTATTTATTTAATGTGGTGCAACTTTCCATTGATTTGCAGGTGATTTACAAATCTGTCTCGGCCTTCCTATTGCAGTGCCATCCTAGCTTTGACTGGATGCATTCTTGCATACCATTGAATTTTGTAAAATAAATCTTTTTGCACCCTTTATCATTCTGCCCCGTGCCTCCTACTTTTCTCTTTTTGTGTCTTTTCCCCACTCATACCCTCGTTTCCCTTGAGCTCTCTGGGGACTCTTCTCAGTGAGCTTAGAAGACTGTTTTGAAATACATAACATTTTGGTGCTTGATCATGCTTCATACTAATTTTTGACAATTACATCAGTATTCTCTCAAATTTTATTTTGTTGAATTTGACATATCTCATTTTGAAATCTTTTTCAGTGAGACATTGAGCAGAAATTCTACTCAATGCTACATCTACTCAATGCTTTTGACATATTTCTGCTTATTTGCAAATAGGTAGGAAATTGTCGCACTATTGTATAACATAGCAGCTCAGTTCTGTTCATTTTTGTCTAATCACATTATCGTCCTTCTGAGTTATGGTTCTTCCACTAATAACATCTCCAACAAATCTTTGACCTATTATACTTTATATTCCCAGTTACTCGCTTACATATGAAATCCTTGCCGCTGTTTTTGAGAGTCATCAATAGCAACTGGGAAAAAGAGTTTTTTGTTTTTGCTTTTTAGTAATTGTTTTGTCCCTAGTGGATTTGAACTGAATCTGCTGTGACTTTTAATATCTTGAATATGTGTCCAGAACTAATTATGATGTCTGGTATTTATTGCAGATGCACTCTATTGTTGATAGATGAGGCTTCTCTTCTATTGTATTAGAACCTTAAAATAAGATACTTATTTGGCATTATTGCTGATAAGCGAATGGATAGAATACTGAAGTGCAGCTGAGCTGAAGTTCTGAGTATGATGAAAATTCAAATAGACTACATCATATAAGTTGAGAAAATATAAGAATCTCTCAAAATTATTAGTGAGCTTTGATAGAAGGGATAATAAATTGATAAATAATTTAAATAATCTCACAAATGGAGCAAGTTTTTAAAGATTCAGGCACCCAGTGGGGTTTTCAGAAATGGCTAGGCAGCCAACACGCATTTGAAAATCCAACTGCGTGCTTCTCTGCATATTTAGGTGGTTAAAATACCTTTTAAAAATCTGGCCAAATATGCCTTGAACAATAGATAAACAAAGGAAAATGATAAAACATAAACTTTTTTTTTTCAATTTTTCCTTCTTTGCAGGTGTTGCTTTTAAAAATGCCAAACAGTTTGACCAGGCAAAGGATGCCTATTTGAGGGAAGCTGAAGCACATGCAAATAATAGGGCGTATCTTTTCACTGTCGATTAGTTTGCTAATCAAGGAATTGAGTAAGTGCTTAGTAATCAGAACTGGACGGAGGGAGTGGTTGGCATGGAAAGATTTGAACCAAATTCAGACTAAATATTAAAGATTTCTTAGTGGGTGTTCGAATTCATTTAAAAGAATGTTTTCTTGGGGATTTTCACTCTGTCTTATGCATAAAAAATAATAAGCTTTATGGAGCAGAAATCATCTTCCTGTTCTGTTTGTGCAGTCTTTAGCACAGTGGGGTTCTGTTGTGTGATTAGAACGCTCAGGTACCATTGAGCACAAATTATTAATAATCATATTAGTAGATTCTGGTACTTGCTTTCTGGGTCTGGATTTAGTCCTTTGATTTCTCTGAGGTGCATTAAGTCACCTACTTGCAGAAGGGGGGGAAAAAGAATTTCCTCTTTTTAATTAGTAACACGACTTCTAAATTGAAGTATGTTGAATTTTGCTTCGCCCTTACATTTATCTAACAGATGCCTCTTCAGATTAGTTTTGGATCAATATAAATGTTATAAATGGACTAGTATTTAGATAAGAAATAAGTTTGCTTCATCTTTCAATGAAATTTTAGTGTGTGTGTGTGTGTGTGTGTGTGTGTGTGTATACACCTCTCATATTTTTGTGTGTTGTATCCTTAACTTTGGGTCTGTTACATCCAGTCTCTTCCATTCTGCCAAGTAAGTCTAAGTTCCTCAGCTAATTTAATGCATTTCCTAGTTTGCTATGTATTGCTAAAGTTAGGTCCATTTAAAAGATGCGTACATTGGGCCTAAGTCTGCTTTCATTGACATAAATGGCAACATTTTGGTTATTTTCACTGTTCCATAATCAGAATTATTAGTGACTTCATTCTAGAATGTTTGAGACACTGCAAGTCCCACTGAAGTAAGTGGAAATGCTGACCTTTCAGCACCTCTCAGGATTAGTTCCAGTATCTCTTGGATTAATCATCAGTAGATATTGCTTAAGATCTGCTTATTTTATTTGTGTTTTTACTTACTGAATGTATGATAAGGTCATAAATAATTGTTCAGACACTTGAAATTTCCTTGATAAGTCCAGTTACCAGGATAGTGCCCTATAACGTGAGCTTTCTTAATTCTATGCATAAAGTGGCTAACATACTTTAAGTGGAAACAATTAGACCTTTCCTACCCTTCCATTATGCCAATTCATGGCAAATAATGAAAAGACTGTGTGATTAGTTTGAAGCAATGGTACAGAATTTGCCATGTCCAGTACCTGTCGTAGAACCAGGGAAGGTATCTTGGTTTGGGCTGAGAAACCATGCTCTTTTCAATGCTCTGCGTATGGTTGAAAGCATTTAATTCTTACAAGACAGCATGGCAACAGTCTCAGGATTGCTGCACCTGGATCCCCGCTTTGTGGTCCGTTCTAGCAGTGCCTAGTCAAATCTCAGGGCTTTGTCCATCATCTGTCTTTTGGCAGGGGTTCATGTCCAATTCTCATGAACAGCCTTTTCCTATATGCTGTCATATTCTCTACAAGCCAGCCTGCCTAAAGGCCAGTGTCTGTACTGTACTGTGCTTTCTTTCTGAGGCAACTCAGCAGCATATATCAGAAGTTACAGATTGCCATACAGCTTTCTCAGTAGAATACATGTATTTTTAGGACAGAAAGCATACAGAGAAGACATACATAAATGGCTGTACATACACACTAAATATAGCAGAAATCATCGATTAGTACTACAGAGCCTGTGAAGACATCATTCTTCTAACCATTCAGGCTTGGGGCTCCATTGGATAAAAACATGTCTTTGCTGGGTCTGAAAGAAGGCCCTAATATAAACACAGCCTTTATAACAAAGTGCTTAATTTGTTTCTGATTCTCTTAAAAACAGAATTAATACATGCAAACTGCTGCTGCTGCTGCTAGTGTCATATCTTTTAAAGTTGTTTACAGTATCAGTAGCTGGCCTTAGAATCATGCATAAACTATTCATAAACTTGGTCCTCAGAGATATTGCATGAGGTTGCAATACTTGTCACTAGGGCATCAGTGAAAAACTGTGTCTTTAAATAAAAGCCACGTAAGATTTGAAATGTACATGTCATTAAGTTATCACTGAAGTGATTGATTTAGCTGATGTATAGTAGGTCTTATGTTGCAAGACGTCACTTAAAGTTAATGAAATAAAACTGAGCAAACATAACTTATTTGTTTCTTTTGCAGAGCTTATGAACAAGCTGGTATGATGTTAAAGGTATTTATTTACTAGTTACTCTGTTATGGGTAGTTGTATTTGTTTCAAAACAGACTTCTCATTATTTGTGTATTTTTAAAACATGCAATTTTCAGCTTGCAGTGTTAGATTACTGCAATACTTGCATTTTCATTATGGACTTTTTTTATTTTTTCTTCATGATTTTAAATGATTCAACATTCTTTCTCAGGTGAAACTGGGGACTTTTGAGTTTAGTATGTATTTCTTGAAAGAAATGTAATTAATATACATCGTTATAGAGCATATCTTTCACTTCAGGCAAATAATATTGGGTCCTGTTACCTAATGGGGCTACACCCCAAAGCACCAGGAACTTTGATTTGAATTTGAGATTCTTTCCTTCTCTTGTGAGAGGGGAAGGATAGTTTGTGTCTGTAGAATAATCAAGAGTACTGTATTCTTGTGTCTCTTTTCAAAACTCCACAGAGTCAGGAGGCTTGCTATGTGTCATTCCTGTACTTCCATATTGGCTCTTTCTCCCTCTGGACTTATTCTTACATAAAATTCTCCCAATAAAACTATCCTCACTTTTTCAGTGGTGTAAAATGACTAATGATGACAATGTCATTGTTAACTTAATTCCTGGTTGTTCTCAGGATTGATGGCGATGCCAAGGGCAGCCAATTACATGTGCTCTCCTGTTGAATCTGACTTTTGCAGAGGTACCTCTGCTAGGTTGAGGGGCAGGGAGGAGTCACTAACCATGGTATAGCTCTGCTCCAGGTCTACATTGTAGAAGGTATCAGAAATCAAAGAATTCTTGGAAGTGTTGTAAGTGAGGAAAAGCAATTCCTGTAGGTGGCATAAGCATATGTGTAGATCATTTCCATAAAAAGCTGCAGAGTGGCTTTTCTGCACACACGGACCAGAAGTGCTTGAAAGCTCTGGTATCACAGGCCAGTTTTGTGACCATTTATCAGGTGTCTCCAGTACTCATTTCAAGGCAGGTGTCATAAAGAACATTCTTTTCTGAGGTATTTTATTTTACATAGGTGAAACTCACTAGCTTTTGCTAATTTTGGTCTGGGACAGTTTATGCTGCACATAATATTTATTTCACACCAATTGGGAATTGCCATAAGATATGATTACCTTGTAGTAAATGTACTAAGGCACTGTTAATAGACTACCATTATCTATCTCATGATCCTTTACTAAGCTTACATATTATAGTTCCCAGTGACAGCTTCTGTATATCTTAGCACTCGTGCTTTAGCTCAGCATAAATTTATAGTCAACAAGAACTGGCTTTTCTAATATCGGTTGCCAGACCCCCAATAGTGACTTTGAGTACAAACACTCACCGAGCCAGAGCCAAGCACTAGAGCGGCCAGAAGAACAGTACAGCAGACACCAGGCGCTGTGCCAACAACCACTGGCTCCAGCTATGCAGCAGCATCCAGACCTGTGCCGACTTTGGTAATCTCAGAGGAATGTGCAAGGGTATGAGGAAGGCATTAGGACCCACCCAGAACAAGATGGCACCTCTGAAATCCAAATCTGGTGAAGTCATTGCTGACAAAGCCAAACAGATGGAGCGCTGGGTTGAGCACTACTCCGAGCTGTACTCATGCGAGAACGTTGTGGTTGATGCAGCCCTTGATGCTCTCGAGCTTCTACCAGTAATGGACGAACTGGATCAAGAACCGACTGTGGATGAACTGAAGAGAGCCATCGACAGCATTGCAGCAGGAAAGGCCCCTGGTCAGGATGGTATACCACCAGAGGTAATCAGATGTTCCGCGGACACACTCCTGGAACCCCTACATGAGCTACTGTGCCTGTGCTGGAAAGAGGGTGAGGTTCCACAGGATATGCGCGACGCTAACATTGTAACATTGTATAAGAACAAAGGAGACAGAAGCGACTGCAACAACTACCGTGGAATCTCCCTCCTAAGCGTTACTGGTAAACTGTTCGCTCGCGTCATGCTTGGCAGACTCCAGAAGATTGCTGAGAGGGTGTACCCTGAATCGCAGTGCGGATTCCATGCAGAGAGGTCTACTGTTGACATGGTCTTCTCTCTAAGGCAGCTGCAGAAGTGCAGGGAGCAGAGGAAGCCACTCTACGTAGCCTTCATCGACCTGACCAAGGCCTTTGACTTGGTCAGCAGGGATGGTCTGTTCAAACTGCTCCAGAAGATAGGCTGTCCTCCACGGTTACTCAAGATGATCCAGTCGTTCCACGAAGACATGAGAGGAACCATCCAATATGACGGCGCATTATCGGATGCTTTCAGAATCAGGAGCGGCGTCAAACAAGGATGCATGCTTGCTCCGACGTTGTTCGGGATCTTCTTCACACTCCTCCTGAAGCATGCCTTTGGATCTTCAACAGAGGGCATCTTTCTGCACACAAGAGCTGATGGGAAACTGTTTAATCTTGCAAGGCTGAAAGCTAAGTCTAAGGTGCGGGAAGTCCTCATCAGAGACATGCTGTTCACAGACGATGCTGCTGTAGTGTCTCACACAGAAGACGAGCTTCAAAAACTGCTGGATCAGTTCTCCAAAGCACGCAAGGACTTTGGGCTTACCATCAGCCTAACGTACTCGGTCAGGATGTTGCTGAATCCCCATCAATCAGCATTGACAACTATACATTAGAGGTCGTCCACGAGTTCGTTTACCTCTGGTCCACCATCACTGACACCCTGTCGTTGGACGCTGAGCTAAATAGGAGGATCGGAAAAGCTGCGACAACTCTGTCCAGACTCAGGAAGAGAGTGTGGAATAACAACAAGCTGTACACTCTCACACCAAAATGCAAGTCTACAGAGCCTGCATCGTCAGCACCCTCCTTTATGGCAGCGAGACTTGGACCCTGTATGCCCGCCAGGAAAAGAGGCTGAATGTCTTCCACTTGCGCTGCCTCAGGCGCATCCTTGGAATATCATGGAAGGACAGAGTGACCAACACCGCTGCCCTCGAGCAAGCTGGAATCCCAACCATGACACCCTCCTCAGGCAGCATCGACTCCGCTGGCTTGGCCACGTCCACAGGATGAATGATGGAAGGATTCCAAAAGACATCCTGTATGGTGAGCTAGCCTCTGGCAAAAGACCGCCCGGACGCCCCCAGTTGCGCTGCAAAGATGTCTGCAAGAGAGACCTCAGAGAGGTAGACATCAAGCTGGACACCGGGGAAGAACTAGCAGATGACCACAGCAGATGGAGGCAGGGGTTACACAAGGGCCTTCAGAAGGGCGAGATGAAGATCAGACAGCTAGCAGAGGAGAAGCAAGCACACAGAAAGCACACTAAGGACTTGCCAGACACCCACTACATCTGCAAGAGATGCAGCAAGGACTGTCACTCTCGTGTGGGTCTTCATAGTCACAATAGACCCGTGTGGGTCTTCATAGTCACAATAGATGCTGTAAATGAAGTCCTCAATTGAAACTTTAAAGGGCGCGATCCATAGTCTATGCCTACTAATGACTTGATAGCTTTGAAGCTTCCTGAATGGATTTAACCAGCAGTTGAAATCATCTTTTATGGGATAGAAAATCAATATGTAGTAAAATTAGGTAATTGACTACTACAAACAATTTTTAGGGAACTTACAATGAACTTCTAACTCAGATGTTGATCAGTTAAAAAGACTTTCAGAGAACCGTTACAAATACAGGTTGAACCTCCCTAGCCCAGCACCCTTGGGACCGGACTGGTGCTGAACCAGAGAATTTGCTGAACTGCAGTAGGTCAATGTTGTCTAGCAGCATTACCAACACTTCCATTGCTTATTGGACTATTAGAAGATGTTTAGGGATTAAACAGAGCTAAATAACAGCAGAGAACACTAAAAGCCAGGACTTGTGGCCATAAACAAACTTTTTGGACTGTGGGAAACTTGGCCACACTAATGGTAAGTGGATATCTAGCTAACTAAAATCATGCTGGATGATGGGTGTTGCCAAACCAGAGAGTTTCAACCTGTACTATAGAAAATGTCTATGTATATTTATTTCTATAAATGTGCACTCCTAAACAAATTGTAACATTTGGCTGGCTGGAAACCAAAATTGAAACATGACAAAGGTAAACAAGTCTGATTACTCTGGTTTTTGTACCTGCATTGAATGAGTACTCATTCAGTTATTTCATCATGTAGCTAACCCTGAGAACAGCAACATCAGCCAACTTGTGAAGGGCAAAGCAGGAGGGATCTCTAGTACCTTTATTTGGACTGTGAATATTGTATATTATTTTCCTGGGAGCTGAACATTCCAGATGCAGTACAGAATCCTTTAATTTGGTTTAGTTTATATTAGCATAGTTCCTTGACACTGATTTTTCCAACTTTTTCTAACAGGAAATGCAGAAACTTCCTGAAGCAGTTCAGCTGATTGAGAAGGCCAGTATGATGTACCTGGAGAATGGAACACCTGACACGGCAGCTATTGCACTGGAACGAGCTGGAAAGTAAGCCTGCAGCATTCACAGCTAGGACAAATCATTGGTGGTTTTGTTTTTATGGCCTTGTATCTGGATCTTTAGTCGGTGAAAACTTTACTGTTTGTGAAGACGACTAATGCTAGCTTGTGTTTATTCCAGGCTTATCGAAAGCGTGAACCCAGAAAAGGCTGTACAGCTCTATCAGCAGACTGCATCAGTGTTTGAAGTAAGCACTACCATTTTAATTTGAAAAAGAACAAAAATATTGTCAAGGAAATAAAGATTGAGTGGAAGAAAGAAATGTTCAAGGTCAGACAGTCTTATTATAATTGTCCACACAGATAGTTGTAACGTGAAGTTGAGTCTGAGCTCTTTCTTATTCTCTCTCTCACAGTAGTGGATGAATAAAGTTGCACAGGAGGTCACTTGGGTCATGATCAGATATTTACTATAAAGATGTAGAGTACAGCTTTGCTTTTTTCCAACCGGCAGACAATCTCCCACTGTACAGGATCTTAACTTCATTGTGTAACCAGTTTCCTCTTACTTCTTGGCCAGTCCAGAGGCAGTGAGTTATGAAATAGTGCTGTGGCATTGACCTGTATTTCATTTAAAAAACAGAAGTTGGGTAGAATTAAAGCCACAAACGCGTAAAACTTTTTTGTTTTTTGTTCTGTTTTAGAATGAAGAACGTTTACAGCAGGCTGTAGAATTACTGGGGAAGGCCTCAAGACTTCTAGTCAGAGGACGCAGGTAAAGCTCTCTGTTCTGTGTAACCTGTGCTTTCTTCTCAATATAATTGAAAACTTTGATAGCTGTGTTTCACTGAATCTATATACTGTTTCTTCAAAAGTCACTATCGGAAAACATATGACTGTGCCGATGTCTCTGAAGACTGAGGGGCATGTCTACACTGCCCACTGGATGGTCAGGAAACCATAAGTCCTGCAAGGGTCAATTTTATCGCCTCTAGAATAGATGGTAGATGATCTCCCATCCACACCAGTAGTCCACCAGAATGAGAATCGTAGCTGGGTTGACAGGAGAGAAAGCATCCTCCGTTGACTCACTGCAATGAAGTTATTCATGTAGCAAAAATTACATAGCTGAGATGGATGGCCCAGTGTAGATCAGGGCTAAGATCCATTTGGGTGCATCTACACTTGCATTCCTCTTTCAAAAGAGGTATGCAAATGAGATGTACATTTGCATATTTGGCCCCTCATTTGCATAGTCTGATTTCAAAAGAGCTTCTTTCAAAAGAAGAAAGCCAGTGTAGATGGCTTTATTTAATGGGAAGAAGGATTCTTTTGAAGATGGGGTTTACTATCGAAAGAGCAGCATCTACACTGGCTTTCTTCCTTCTAAAGAAGTTCTTTTGAAATTAGAATATGCAAATGATGTGCCAATATGCAAATAGGTACCTCATTTGCATACCTCATTTGAAAGTGGAATGCAAGTGTAGTAACCTTTATGTTTCTACTTGCTATACCTGATTGCGGAGAAACATGTCAGAGGTTTTTGGGTTTTTTTTTTTTGTGCTATAAAATTGTTTCTTTAATTTAGCGAAGAATTATTATGAATTATTGAGCACCTGGTGCACTTCATCTCTAAAGTTTTTTGAGGAGTAAAGGGACTTCAAAGTTGCCCCAGCACTTCGAAGTATCGGTGGGTGAGCCGCAGCTAGACGTAAGCTGGTACTTCAAAGTTGGCGCCAGGGAGAGGAGGAATTTGCTTAATGAAGTGCTGCATATGCAGTGCAGCACTTCATTAGTAAACTCCCAACACCCTAATCACCATCCTTTCTTTGAAGGAGGGTGGTAGTATAGACACAGCCTGTGACTTCCACAATCAAAGCAACCTCTCTGCAGGTGTCTGATTCTGAATTAAGAGTGAAGAGTTTGACCTTGAATCCTCAGAGTTATCTGTTTTTCTAATGCTGTTGATTAGTGGTATTAAGCTTTACCATTATTTAGCATAAATGCACATAACTACAACCTATAGCTGTCGTAAGTCTGTGGTCTAAACAAATTTTATCAATCCTCGAGTATGTGCTGTAATTGCAAGCAACAATTATAATCTAAAAGGAAACAACAAAATCCTTATTACAGGGGTGGAAGGACTATTAGTTGAGATGTTTACATTAATATTTCTGAGGCTAGCATGATTATTATATGGCACACTGTATCTGATGTCAGGGTTTGGAACATCATTCAAGGAACTTAAATATAATTAAACTTTGAAATCAGTGAGAAGCATTTTTTGTGTGCTTTCATTGAAAATTCAACCATCAAAATAGCAGACTTACATATTTTTGTGATCAGATCATGGAGGTCCTAATACTATGAATGCCGTTGATTCTACTTCAGAATGGTAGTACAGGAAGCTCTTTTATGTCCTGCATTCTGTCATCTGGAGCTCTCAAATAACCAGCATTTTAACTGTGAATATGTAAGGTTTCCCGTCAGTAAATACAAATAAATACAGCAAATACTGAATAAGTTTAGTGTACAGTACTACTGTTACTGGTAAATAAAGTACTCTGCATACATTTTTGTTTCTCATTATCTAATCTTGTTTTCCTTTAATGTTATGCATTGCTAGGTATACCTCTCTGTTATCCACAATATCTGAATATTTGGCAATCTCCTGGTCCTGGAGCTGCCAGATGTGAGAGTTTACTGTAGTCCAAAATATCAATATTTTTTGATTGTTTTGTGAGTTTCAATGAAAGAAACTCTGATAGGGAAATAAATTATTATTGCTGAGAATTAGGAGAGAGAGATGGAATCACTTAGACGTTATTTGAAATCTTTGCAAGTTTCAGTTGTTATAAAGTAAGTAGAGCTTGATTTAATTGAAGTTAGTTAGACATTTATAGCAGATAAACTGACAGCAGTAACTAACAATGTACAAAGTTATTTGGCAGAGAATAGTTCTTTGTCTGAAAAGACCCACAAAGCTTTTTATTAAAAACATTTGAGTGTCACATTACAAGTCTATTTCTCAAGCATATAAAGGATGAAAAACTGGGGCAGTCCTGTTTATTTCACTAATTTTATATGTAGGGTGTGATGAGTGTGATGATTGCAAACAGTCCTGTCATTTTCATATGTGGTTTAAAATATATCATGTGGGTGCAGGGAGAGAGTCTTATGAAAAAAATCAAGGTTGTGCCAAGCATTCTCAGATAAATTGATATTTTAGTAGCTGACATTTGTCCCTAACAGTCAGTGAAGAACGAGTGCTCCACTTTTGATGCTGACATTGGCATCTTTAGGAGCACAACTTTGGATGAGATGTATCATGAAGGTTCTGACCTCATCTGTCCTCTTTAAAGATCCATTCTGAACTCTTGGGTCATTAGCCTTGGTGTACTTCCTACCTAAATTTACTCTGCAGCTTCAGCTGGATAATGTGTTTATTTCTTGTGCAAAAGCTGCGGTGTATCATTGCAACATTTGAAATATTTGCTATATTTCAGCAGTGTGTGCATGTATAACTGCTTGGTTAGAAAAACGGGCTCTATGTGCATTTCTGTTCCCTGAAATATCCTTGCTCAGCACACTTGCAAATATCTTGTTGATCAGTTAAGCCTCGTGTGTTGACACCTGTAAGATGGTGAGCATCCTGATGGGATCCATTAAAGTTTAAACACTAGATTAGACCAGAGCTCAGCTCTCTATAGGAATGAACCCTATCTGCTTCCCTTATGCAACTTTGAGTATTCACAGTTCATTACCATGAGTGTATTTATTTTAAAAAAGAAGTAATATGCACTGAATTGCAGTTTCCTTGAATAAATTGAGTTAACTTCAAAGATTACTCCTTTTGTCTTCACATAAATCTGGGACCGGGCAATGACATGGACAGAAATGTTCAAAGTATAGTACATAAATTTTATTTGACCTTTGATTAACATAAAACTAAACTTTTCTAGTGTGTGGCACTGCTTTTTCACTGAAGCACTGGTTTCTAGATTTCTTTCTAGTATTTTGCCTGGTAACTCATAAATAACTAAGAATTTTTGAGAGTATTTTTATAACATTTGCAGTGTTATGCTGATGCTCTCAAAATTGGAGACCAAATTAAAGCTTTAAGATTTGGTGGTTCAGTGTTTAGTTTACTGTGCTTCTTAATACCAGTAGATTGAATGTGTTTACAAAAAAAAAAAGGCTTCTTTCAATGTGGAGAAAAAAATGATTAAGATTGAGGCATGAACTCTTTTAATAGGCTGCATGTGGACTACTGAAATATCTTTACAGCTGCTGTACCTTCTTTACCACCTACAAAAAACAAAAATGTGCATTTCATAGGACCCACTGGGATTTCTTTATGCTGGTTTTTCATATTTCTGGTTTTGTGCTTTGTTTTTTTTAGATTAGATGAGGCTGCGTTGTCTCTTCAGAAGGAAAAAAATATGTATAAAGAAGTTGAAAATTACCCAACATGTTACAAGGTAAAGACCTGAGTGAATTTTACCTTCCTGTTTGTAAAAAATGAAATTCAGAGAGGAAAACTGATTGGCCTATGCGTCTGTGGCACCTAAAAGTGAATGGCACCGTGTGCTTTTTATCCATAATAAATTTCTTCTGGATGGCTAGACCCTTCTTTCAGCCACACTCCTAACTTTTTTGGTGTCTGCTTAATAGTTTTGAAAATGCTGATGACAGCAGCAAAGATATTCTGATAATTTGTAATAGTTTTCTGATAAAGTTACTGAAAATGTTGAGAGAGATAATATTTGTGCACTAACCTGGAAATACAGTTAAATTGAATAATTCCTTTGGGCTTTGTGGAGTGGGAGAAATGTTAAATGTGTGTTTTTTGGGAGGAGGTGGGGATAGATATTTTGAATGCATTAACTTTTGAACAGAACGATAGGATTTTCTGACTAGATACATGAGCAAAAATTGGTTTGTTTCAAAATTCTTGTTAGAATAATTTTGTCTTTTCAGTTCTGAATTTGGAAACTTAGATGCAGATAAGCAGAATTGGGCTATTCAGATCTCTCTTTCTTTAGCCCTTTTTTTTTTTTTTTAAATGGGACATTCAGAGCTAGTACATATCATTTTTTTTCCATTGGGAATGTGGGGCAGGGAACTGTGTAGCCCAGTTATGTTGCTGGTTCTCGTATCCTTGCTACATCTGTTCTGAGCAAGGTACCCAATATTTGTATTGAATTCATAATGGACGTAAAATAGTAACCAAATGTAAGCTAAAGAATGATCAGTTATTTCTTTTATTTTAGAAAACTATTGCTCAGGTCTTAGTTCATCTTCACAGACATGACTATGTTGCTGCAGAAAAATGTGTCAGGGAAAGTTACAGGTAAGGCATATATTTGCTTCATTGTTTTCAAAAGTAATTTTACTTATGATGAAGATTAATTCTTCTCAATCTTAATTTAAGATCCATGTGGCAATTCTCTATTTCCCCAGTTTTTAAGCCAGTACTCAGTTTATGGTACAACATTGCAGTGGTCTTTGAAAAGCTACCATTTGAAAAACATTGTTATTGTTTTCAAATTGTCAGTTGTTGTTAGTTATTAATATACTATTGGTTTAATATGAATAACCTTAAAATAAACAATGGAGATATATTGATTTAGTGTTTGCTTAAAATTGGATAGTTAGAAAAATGCTGTTCAGTTCACTACTCTCCCCTTTCCTGTTCCTCCTTTCCAGATGATCTGCTTGCCTAGGTTTAGTAAAAGCTGAATAAACAATGCAGGGTTGTTGCTGTTGGAGTTCTTTCACTAAAAGTAAATTAACCACTTTAAGTCCTGCCCAATTTAAGCATTTGCTAGGAATGAAACAGGCAGAGAAGGTTTAGCTCTTGTAAAAATGCTCAGTACTTTTCGATTGTCTTCCATTGAATTTACTGTTTTGTTGCCATTTTCTTGCCACTTTGTATCTGAAAATTAGAAGTTAGGTGACAACTGTCATCTACCTTATCCCAAATTTAAAATTCCGTACGTGCATTGTGGAAGAAAAAGATGACTAGTTATCAAACTTGTGAAATGTCCATTTCCAACATTTGGAACAATGATTTCTGTCTAGCTCCAAGAAGTCAACTATCAATTTTTTTTAAAATGGATATTTGTTTATAATTTGCAGGGTTATATGATTATCTAGTCAGACGTATCTTCATGCCACTAGACATTTTTGTTCAGCCTGGGTTTTGAAACTTAAGAAATACCATAAAGTTCTTTTATAAAGACATACCTTACAGTTGCTTGTCGCTCTACTTTTAATCGGTGACCTGTAAATATAGACAAAGAATTGTATGCTGTGAGAAGACAAGTGATGTGTTTTAAATGAACTTGAATTTAATTTAGTATACCAGGATTCAATGGGAGTGAAGATTGTACAGCATTAGAGCAGCTTCTAGAAGGATATGACAACCAGGACCAGGACCAAGTTTCTGAAGTCTGTAATTCACCCCTTTTCAAGTACATGGATAATGATGTAAGTTAGCCTTTCATATGCATTTTCATAAACCTTTTTCCTGGTAAGGGAGAGAACTGTTTTGGCTGAAAAATGGAATTATGTTTGTCCTGGATTTGTTCCTCACACTTCCCAGCATGTCATATTTTTCTACTTTACTGCTCATAATTTATAAATTTCCGCATTCATCTCATCTGGAAGGTTTAAATGAATGAGCAGCCTCTTACGTTATTTGTAAGTCTGTCTGAAAAATTGCTGGGATATAGTTGAATAGTACTACAGTACAGTTTCCTTTTGTCCCCAGCATGGGCTGAAAAGTCTGTCACTGCTTCAGCTCAGAATCAGTGCACTGTTTGTGCAAGTACCTTTTCGCTAGAAATCCGTAGATAGGCCCTGAGAAATGCCAAGCATTTTCAGCTTCTCTTGCCATCAATAAAAGTTGCATGTATTGCTCAATTCTTAAGAGCAAGCCTGTAATTTTGCAGTGAGTTACCAGGGCCATTTGCTATTTTACAGAAAGATGTGGCTTTTTTAATTCATTTCAAGAAAATTCTTGCTGTTCAAACAAAACAGAACACATAAACAAAGACTCAACCCTGCATATTTGCAAATTGTAGAAAGAGGACTTCAGACAGAAACATAGTAATGGAAACTTGTGATCATACTAGAACAAGTTTTCTAACAATATTTATCATTTTTCAACTTGTATAATTTTAAAATCTGAAAAAGGATACCATCTTGACTGAAGAAGCTTCTATAAAAACTGATTATGTGGTGGTTAATGGATAAAACATGCAGTGCTGCACATTTAAAAAAAACTGTGTTCATGAGACTTGTATATTTTAAATTTCTAGTTATAGTACATGTTTAATCACTTCAGCATAGAGAGAATAGTACATACATTTGGTCTCTTTACACTGTTGGAGCAGAATATTCCAAAATAATGGATTATTGTCACTTCTGAATGTAATAAATAGATGGAAGCACACCCTGCTCACCTTGTTTGGTAGTGTAGTTCCATTTACTTCACTTTGATCCTTTCTAGAGAAAGGCAAGTAGGATTTAGCCCTGTGACAGTATGGACACTAAACCTGTTGTCTTGTTGTTTTCGTCTTCAGTATGCCAAGCTTGGTCTTAGTTTAGTGGTTCCTGGAGGGGGAACCAAGAAGAAATCGCCACTTACTGCACAGAATGAAGCAGGAGGATCAGCTGCAGCTGGCTCCCATGCTGATGAGGAAGATGATGAATATTCTGGTGGACTATGCTAGTTGTAAACATGTTTATCAGACTTGCTGTTTGTGGATGTTGAGCATATCCAAAGGTACCAGAATTACCAGTGCTTCATTGCAATCGTGATATTGGAATGCTAATATTTACTTGACGGCTTTTGGGTACTATTACAAAAAAGCATGACTGCCCACCTCTTGTTTGAAGCTTTTCTGGATTCCATTGCCTACATGGTAAACACTTCCTGAGTACACTGCCTTCCGCTGACTGAAATATTCGAGTAATATTGTCATTTCTTCAAAAACATGTCGGTTAAAAGAAACTAAATCAGTTTGGAGAGAAGTATTGAAACAAAATGGAATTTCAGTCATGGTATTGTAGGATATTTATACTGGCCCTTAAAGTTATCTATAACGTTTTTCTGACCTTCTCTCCTCCCCCCTCCCCCTTTTTTTTTTTTTTTTTTGGTGGTAGTTTTAAAGGTCATTCATCTTGTTGTGGTTTTGAGTACTTTGCATCGCTGAATAAAGATGAATTCTTTTTTACCAGATCAGAGATTTACACAAGTTTAGACCACAATGGTGTGGTCCATTCTATTTATTCTGAAAGCATTTTTACCACATAGAGGGATTTGATTTTAAATGCTTTATTTTTATAAGCGTTGTCCAAGGAGTGCAAAAAGGTGTGGAAAACTCTAAGATAACTGGTCTGAAGCCATTTTGTCAGTTTAGGTGTGTAGAAGATGTTTTTAAGATAGCTATGGCAAAATAATTGAGGTATCTTTCATCTAGGTCTTCATTGTTGAGGTCTTCAGTCACATGGACATGGTTTGAGAGGCTGTTTGAAACGTATGTGTTGCAAAGGAGAAAGAAGCCAATAAAAATCTATTTTTAAAAAGAAAACACTGAAGATGTACTATTTGCGAACTTTAAAGCCTCTGCAGAAAAATGTCAGTAAAATCTAAGTGAAGGGTAACATTTGGAGACAGTTCAAAACATAATTCTTCAAAAATTTGAGTTGTTTAATATAAATTTGGAATCGGCAGTGCTCTTCTACAGTTATTTTAGGCATAATGTAACCAGTAAATGGTCTGTTTTTGCAGTCTGTATCTTTGGCTAGGTTCCCATTAATAACCTGCAAAGTTGTTGTGATTTCCTTAAGTGCTTCAAATAAAAGCCCAGTGCATATTCTTTAGAATCCAGCAAAATTTGGTTATTCCATTCTATGCCCAGTAGGTGACCATAGATTTCAATTTTGCAGAATTTTGTGGAGAAGGAACCCATGAAGCTCTAGTATAGGATGAGGTCATTCAGAATCAGAGAGGATTCATGATTTGTATGGCGCACCATAACTCCTAAATTGCAGTGAGCGTTAGACCAGAAGCAAGGCTAATACTGTGGTTTCTACCACGTTAAGGCATCAAATTATTTCAGAAATTTGGAGAATCCTTGAAACAATTCTGTTTAAATGTACAAGTGTGAAAAGCCTCCTTTGGATGTATGATACCTGATTTAGGAATGTTGTGAAAAGCTGGGTAAACTTTCAATATGTACCATATTGGTCAATCAAGGCTTATATGACATACAACAGAAGCTCATTGATGAGCATTCTGTGTTATGCTAGGATAGGTGTGTGTGTGCGTGCGTGCGTTGTTTTCTTTAATGGTTCTGTGTGCCCAAATTGTGTAGTAGTTGACTGAAGACTGGACCTGAAATGTGAAGTTGTTTAAAAATACCCCTTCAGTAATGTGCTTTTCCAATATGTGCATTGTTGTGTTATACCATGAATATAGATATTGGAAATTTGCTTGCACACCTTGACTTCTATAAAATATATATAAAATTTGGCAAGCAGGAAAGTGTTGCTTTTCTGTCAAGACTGCTGTGAGCTCTCTGAAGAGCTGTGACTTGTCCTTTGGACAGTGCTAACATATATAACTTTAAAGGGAGTATCTTACCCTAATGAACACAATAATTTGTTTCCTTGACTGCTTGTGGATATACAATATTCATTAGAACAGAGGGCTCTTGTAAAATATCATTGACATTCCTAAGACTTTAGTGTGAGAACTTTACAGATTACACTGGGAATTTAAGGTTACCTGTAAACATGTAATCTGGAATATTTGAGGAAAGTGATTGTGCCATGTTTAAGTGAAGAAAAATTTGGGACTCTTGTGTGCTTGTGTGTGTTAAGCAAAATGTACTATAGCTTTTGTTTAAACTATTTCAGTTATAAAACACTAACATCTTGTGTAAGATAAGGAAATAAATCTGTACATTTACTTTTGAAACAAAGCACTTTTGTAGCATTAGTTTTTTGTGTTGTCTGAAATACCATTAAACACTAACCACTAATTTTTCAAAGTATCATGGTGAGATTTTACCTAGACATTTCCTTCCATTTGATAGAGGGTTTTTAACTAAAACTCATGTACTATTTAAAGAAAGTTAAGGGCAAAACTTCTTTACAATGCAAGCAAAGCTCCTGTTAAAATGAAGGGGACTTGTATGCATCAAAGAAAATAAGACTTTATTGCCATGTTGTTTTCAAGATTGAAATCTGAAAAGATGGCTATGGTTGAGAACAAAAATATATTAATGCAATCTCTCTTCCTCTATTTTAGGTAATGAAAGTGTATTACGAATGTTACTGCTAAAGTAAATGTAATTGTAAAAAAGATACCTGTATAATTTATATATTTTCTTCTTTTCAAAACAGTTGGTACTTTTTTGTAATTTATCACTTTATAATAATTTAAAGTGAAAATGTACTATTTTACAGTGAGAAAAAATATTTCCAAAAATGATGCCAACTATTTAGAAGTGAAAGTAAGTTTGCATGAAGATGCTGAAATATAATCCACTGTAAAGTCAGTCAGATGATCTGTAAATTACCTTAATATGAATGAATTTGTATACCCAGGTGCAGTGTGAAGTGGTCATACAATGTGAAATTGTGCTTTTTCCAAACCTGTGAGGTGTAATATTGTGTGAAGCTTATTTGTAACAACTCTGCAGATGTCATTGCCTCTTTTGGAAGAGGTTCTGTGTTTCATCAATATAAAAATAAAACTTGAAATTACAAACTTAGGACAACTTTTCCTGTAGTGAGGTCAGATGGACTTCCAACTTCAACATGAATTCCTTTGTTGGACAAGGGCAAGAAGCCATTTCTTCTCACATAGACACAATTGTAGCAAGTGTCATAGTGCTGCATGAAATATGGTAGATGAATTACAGCATATTGTGTATTGTACATGAATAACTTGGAGGGGTTAAGCCATATATGATATTGTTATTGGGGGGGGCCACAAAATTCTTTGGAGTTTAAAAGGGTTCCATGGCCAAATAAAATTGGGAAACAGTGGTTTATAAAGTAATGCTATAGGGAAAATATATTGTTGGGATAGGAGAAAAATTCATTTTAAAGGATATTTAGTACTGTAGTAGTAAAAACAAATCAAGTTACTCTTCACATGTTGAGTGTGTGGCTGAATTTTTTTATGCGTTTATCCAATCTTTTCTTTGCTATCCCTTTACATTTGGACAACAGTTACAAATTTGCTTTTGCCTTTCAGGTGCAGCTCCACATTAGATCATTAAGATGAGTTTCATGTAAATTCCTGCCTTTCTGCCTATTCTTCCAATCCCTTTTGGTGTTTGTCCTTCATATCTTGCTTCCCTTTCTCGAGAACCTCAAGTATTTGTTTTAAGTTCCTGTCGTCGTCTTCATTTTATCCTTGTGTGATTCCCATGTATTCCTGTGAAATTAAACTGTCCTTTCTACACTGTCTCTTAGATTTCAGGGCCAGGATATTGTTTTTTTTTTTATATAATATATAAAAATGTTGGAGGAAGGAAATGTCTCTCACTGTTTTGAACATCTCAATCCAGATGGTTCACTGTCCTAGAAAATGTGGAGGATTCTGCTCAGAAAACCAACTTTTGATGCTGGTAGTCTTATTTATAGATCTGTTTCTAGCTGCATTCTTTTATTTAATGTTGAAAGATCATTGAAAAGGTAATGGCTAGGCAACTCTGTCCATTTTTAAAATCTTTGGGTATCCTTATGCCTGGTCACTCAGGTTCTAGGCATGGCTGTGGAGTGAAAACTGCACAGCCTGAATTGCTCCCATCCTGGCAATGGATAGAATCTTCTGGATGAAATTGTACCCCACTGAAGTCATGGAATTTTGCTCTGGACTTCAGTGGGACAAGGAATTCACCCTTAATTCTTTCAAATTGGTCAGCAGCCTGTGATTTCACTGCATGAGGAGGCTCTGACCCATCTGCACATCCTGGTCAGCTTCCTATGAAGATGTGCAGGGTAATTGTGGGTAGGTGCTTTTCTGCCTTAGTAAACCAGGCTAGAATGAGACTAAAGTAAGGGAAGAGCCTCAAATTTAAGAGGTGAACTTAAAGAATTGTGTGTGCTGCAGTTGACTGGAACAAATGGACAGAGTTTGATGGGGAGCTTATGTTTTTAAGTTTCAAAATGATTTGGAAAAAGCTGTGGTGAACAGGGGACTCAGTAGGCATTTTAATGGTGAATAGCAGTAGACACTGCTACAGATTGAACCTCTCTGGTCCAGCAACATCCGTGGTCGAGCAGATGTTTTGCCAGACCTGAAAGCCCTAGTGGCAGAGGTTGCCAGTGTCTTGGAACGGAGCTGATCCCATGCAGCTTGGGGGGGCTGAGAAGATGGGAGCAGAGCCTGCTGGCAGACAGGGTTACAGAACCCAGCCAACTAGCTGATTGCTCCCCTGTGATGGCAATACGTAATCTATTGCTTATTCTCTTGTCAGGTTATAAAATTAACTATAATAAATCTGAAACAGGAGTAACCTGGAGCCTATCTGAGTCATTGCAGGTGGTTGCCAAAATGGGAACCTCTAGGGTAAAATTAATATGAAAATACTTCATGTGAATTTTGCATAGTCTTAGTTTACTATGTTACAGCAACCTTTCCCCTTTAACATAGTTTTTAAAAAATAGAGATTAGGTTTTAAATTCCATGCCAAAATATCATTAGCTGACCTCTATTTCTAGTGACAAATGGTTTTCCAATTTTCTGCATGTTAGAGTTTACTACTGTTATTCTGAGGCCTTCCTCCCACTGGAATCAGGACATCAAAAATGTGGTCTCATTGCGAATTCATCTCAAGCACGAGTTTCTCTTCCTCTCTTTTGTAGCCATCCTGAGGGGGGCAGAGCCCGGGGGAACCCTCCCCCATGTGCCCCAGGTGTAGGGTCCGGGCAGGCTCCCGCTGTGCTGCCCCTCCACTGACCCCATCCCGCTTCCTGACCAGCCTGCATGTGTATTATCTGGCACAGGTGGAACAGGCAGCTAGACGACGGCAGCACCACCACGTGACACTTTGCTGCACCCTTCCAGCCTACTGAGCCCTGCCCAGCTGCCTGCAAAGAAGTGGGCTCAGTGGGCTAGGAGGCAGCAGCAGAGCACCTTGTATTGAGCGTGGGAGAGCCAGAGGGGAGGCGATTCCCTGAGGCGGCTGCTGCTGTCTGCCTGCCTGCACCAACCGGGTTCTGCCCCAGGCAATCCTCTCTCCTGTTCATAGGACAGTGGAGCAGCTGCCACAGGGCCCCCAAAAGCACATTCTAGTGAACCATTTAAGATGATGCAAGCCCATTAAAAACCTCTTTCTCCTATCTCCCGCCCCCCGCCCCGGCTTCCACCATGGTCAGAGAAAAAGGGGTGGGGGGAGAGTGTTATAATAAGCTATAAATCTGGTGCCTTTATTAAAACCATGGTTTTTAGGTAGCTAGCAACATTACGAACATATTCTTTTTATCCTATGACTACAAGGGGGTTAATGGACCACTTCACTTGAATGGTCCCAGAAGTAGCTAAACCATATTCTATCTGTTTGATCTAGTATTTAGCTCTGACGCTGAGTGCATTTCTCAAACCTGAGGAAGAGCTGTGTGTCTCGAAAGCCATCCCTTACTGTATGAATTTAGTGAGTGTTTTTAAATAGTTTTGCTTGTACTTGGTTTTTATCTCATTTTAATTGTACATGGTAGACTAAAAACAGTTTAAGCATTGTACTTTCCACTAAAGCACTAGTATTTGATGGTCACTAGGTGGTGTTGCGGAGTGTGGAATCAGTGTTGACTTCATACAATGAAGCGTGTAAGGCTATGGTTATACTACAGTGACCCATCTGCTGAAGTTACTGTGGGAAGAGGTGTTCCAATAAAATGTCTGTTGACAGATCCGGTCTACACATAAAAGTGGATCGATCTTTTGACCCACTCTGTCAACGGAAGGACCCCCTGGAGCATCTACGCAGCTTTCTTTTGTCAGAGGTTTCTGTTGACAAAATGCATTCTGTCTGTAGCTGCTCCCAGAGTTTTGTCTACAAAATTCGCTAGTGTAACTGTAGCCTAAGTTTCAAAAGACGCTATTGCTTTCCTGCTGGGATATAGCTCACTTTTTAATTTCCTAGAGTGGATTGTTGATTTGGCAACAAAGATACACAGGAGGGACCTGTTGTGAACATCTTATGTGAGTCAAGTTCTGCATCCTTGGACAGATCAGTGGTACTTTGTTGTTGTGTGGAGAGTACAGTAAGAGAGGTTTCCCCTGTGTATTGTCCTCTACACACTGCCTCCCAGTTTCCGATCTTAATGAACAGTTTTGAATTTTTACATCAATTGGATTACCATGCAACTGAATTGAGGTACGACGTTGTTAACTCTACAGTAGTAACTGTGGTTGGATCTTAATGTTTCTGCAGATAATATTTCCACTCAGCCTTAGGGATTTTCTGCCATATGACTGAATTTTATACTGCAATAATATCTAATTTTGTACGTTTATGTGTGAGGCTCCACCCAGATAAAGCACCAGATCCTTAGTCCCAGTTTTGCTGTGCTTTAGTAGAGGACTCAGGAGTGGAGGGGAGAGTTACTGGCTGCAAGCTACCTTTTCTTCTCACTTAATCCTGGGCCTGGCTATTGGCTGAAATAACCCCCAGTGAGCTTGTCAGACTAACAACAGCTTGTAAGACATTCCTTTTATGATCACTCTGCCCTCTGTTATCTTCAGAGTTCATTGCACTCTGGCTATGCCCTAGCATGGCCCCTATGCCTAAACTGGTACTGTGAGGCTGCGTATTCCCTTTTATGCCAGTCACTGATGAGTCTTCCCCTGGTGTCACTCAGAGGCTGACTGCTTAGGGTAGTTCTCCATTTCCCCTACACCACTGGGGCTTGTTTACACTACCACCTTCGTTCGAAGGAAGGATGGTAATTAGGGTGTTGGGAGTTTACTAATGAAGTGCTGCCCTGCATAGGCAGCACCTCATTAAGCAAATCCCCCCCGCCCCCCCATGGCAACTCTGAAGTTTTAAATGCATCTTACTTTGAGGAGTCAGGAGACTGCGAAGTTGCCCCAGCACTTCAAAGTACTGGCGGTTACTCTGCAGCTAGACGTGTACCAGTACTTCGAAGTCTAAAACTTCAGAGTTGCCACCGGGGGGGCGGGATTTGCTCAATGAAGTGCTGCCTATGCAGGGTAGCACTTCATTAGTAAACTCCCAACACCCTAATTACCATCCTTCCTTCGAATGAAGGTGGTAGTGTAGACAAGCCCTTGGAGGAGCAGCCGCAATCAGTGTTTACGTAAATGAGTTTCCAAGTTGAACAGCTAAAAAGAATGAATTATGGTTCTATCATGCTCAGCTGGAACCCAGAGCACATGTTTTGGCATGTAGGGATAGAGTGGTTAGCCTGTGTGGACTTCGAAGGTGTGTTCTGAAGGCAGATGTGCAGGCATAGTAAGACAGAACAGAATATTTTAAGGCCTTGATAATAGGGAGATATGTGGTATCAAAGCTCAGAGCACAGAGTGGAGTACTCTATTTATACATTGGTACTCTTAGTATTTTTCTGTCCAGATTGGTTTAAATTGATAATTTTCTTTCTGGGGTAGGTCCAAAGAACGTCACTGAGGGTCATGACCCCTCAGTAGCTGTAGCTGTAGAGGGGCAAATCAGTCTAGATCTGAGAGGAACTCGATTTAGAAGCATCACAAAAGAGAGAGGTGGGGGCTAGTCCCCCATCAATCATTCAATCATCTTTGATTCTATCTTCGACAGGGTCAACTCCGTACTGAGAATTTGTGGCCCTATTCTTTTGAGGAAGACAATTGTCACAAATAGTAAGTTCTCTGTCTAGTTTTTATCTATCCGCCATTTAGTTGCTATGCATTTTTGTAAGAGACACTTCACTCTCAGGTCTTTACAAAACAAAAAAGTAGTCCTGTAGCACTTTAAAGACCAACTGTACAATTTATTAGGTGATGAGCTTTTGTGGGACAGACCTACTTGGACAGAAGAATCAGAGGGTCTGTGATGCTACATGATTGAAATACGAACAGGGGTATCATTGTTGCTATCCCTCTTATGCAACTGCAACAAATCTTTTACAAGGTTTGGCGTGTAAAGTATCCATTGAAAAATTGCAATTGATCGAACATCAATATCCTGTTTGTATACATGTATCGTTGTTTGTATCAAAAGTTATCAATATTGACTACTTGCCAGGATTTCAAATGTCTGTTCCTGGGGCAATACCCACTTTGTAAAAATCTAAATTGAAGCCACACAGCTTGTGTTGATGGACCAGCAGAGACAATTATTTCTCTCAGGCTCTGTCTAGGTTGCAGGGTTTAGTCAACAAAACTCGCAGAGCGTCCAAATTGTAAGGCGTGGTCTGTCGACAGTAAGTCAACAGAATGCAGCGCTTTTGTCGGTAGCTGTACCCCACTCGCCATGAGGAAGACCTCTGCTGTCAAGATCTATTGATGGAAAGCTGATCTGGACATTCTGGGGGCCTTCTATCAACAGAAAAGGCCTCTGGGATGCCATGCACAGCCCCAGTGGACACCCTGTGCACAGCAATCAATGCTCTGGCTGCCAGCAGCCCTTCTTATAGCTGCAGGGAACCCGGGGAACCCTGTGGCAGGAAGCCAAGAACGTGCAAAGAGCAGAGCTACACGCCGCTGTGTCCCACACCCTCACAGCTGCACCTTTGCAGAGAGCAGTGATGGCAGAGGCCCCACAAGATTCATCTTGGCCCACAAGGGAGTAGCTGGAGGGGTCCCAGTATGCACCCCAGGGGATCCAAGCAGCGTGCCCCCCTCCTAGAGTTGGACGAAAATCCAGGCCCTCCTGGACTTGCAGGCAAAGGAAGAAAGCCTCCAGGACCCCAAGAGCCGCCGCAGAAATGCTGAAACGTACAGCACAATGGCCACCACCTTGGCTGAATGGGGCCACCCCTGCCACATCCTGGACCAGGTCAGGGTGAAGGTAAAAAAAAAAAACAAAAAAAAAAAAAAAAAAAACCTCCAGTGGTATGTGCTGGTCTGGGATGCTGCTCAATGCTCTGGGGCAGGACCACCAACATGCCCATATTACAGGGAGCTGAACAGCATCCTTGGTGGGGGACATCACTTGCACCTGAGCCTCAGTACTGGGCTTGAGGCCCCACCACCACAGCAGGAGCCCCTGCAGGAGGAGGAGGGGGCATCTGAGTCCCAACTCCTGCCAGAGTCGGAGGCCAACAGCCTGGTTGTTGTGCTGGACCTGGTCCCCAGCAGCCTGGCCACCTCCCAGGCATCAGTGGAGCTGGGTGAGGGTCCCTCCAGCAGATACCTTGTGCATCACACCCCCATGCAGGCCACACATGGCTTTGCTCTCAGTACATTCCTGTCCTTTGGCCCAGGGAGTGTTGGTTGCTGCTTATGGTGGTGGGGAGGGTGAGCAGGACCTTAGGGGCTGTTGCATTAGCGACTCGCCATCTTCCTTCCGCACTGTCTGAGAGCTGGGCCACCTCCACCGTGCCACCAGGCAGAGGCTGCAACTGCAGGAGCCAATGGAACGCACACAAGGAGCTGATGTGGGACCACAACACCACCCTGCGGGCCATCCAGGGCATCATGGAGCACCAGCTCAGGGCCAACATGGAGTGGTGGTTGCAGGCCTGGGACCAGCTCCTGTCCCACTTTGATGCAGGCATAACATCCTGTCCCAGCTGCCTGTGGCTGCCCCTGTCCCCCTGCACCTGCTGCCACCCCCCACACAGCAGTCTGGATGCTGTCTGATCCCTTGGCCAATGGCCACAGTCCTTCCCCCTGCCCACCCAGACGCAGCCCCTCTCCATCCGTACCTCTCCCTGGTCTCGGTCCCAACCCAGCCCTGACGGGCCCTGAACCTATGCTGGGAGGTGATCCTGAAGCCAATGCTGCTTGGGGTCCCACTCCCCCTTGGGTTTGCAGCCCCCTCCCCTTCCATGTTCTTCTGTGGGTAAGAGTAGTTTCCCCTAAATTTGATATCGTCATCTGTGCCCTCCTGCCAGTTTGGGGTAGTATAATAATTTGCATAATATGCTACAGTTTGGGGTTTATTTTTTCTCACAATGGATGGAATATTGGACCTGCTTGAGTGTGTGTGATTTTTGCTGCAGCTTTTTGAGGAAGTATTGTGCCTGGGTTATTTGTTAAATATTTGCAGAAACGCAAAACACAATGTTAATGCTCCATAGATAAGTCAGTAAATGCAGAAGTAGGGTTTTGTATTTTCTCTTACACTTAAGACTTGCGATAGTTTTGCATTACCTATACAGGGTTATCTAAAGATGTGATAAAGTAGAAGGCAAATTATACTGTATTACTTCAGAAGCAGCATGAACACTTAATTCAAGATTGTGTTGAAAGGTGTGTAGACAGAGATGAGACAGTTGAAGTTGTCGTTTTGTGACTTCTGTAATCTTAACGGGAGAGGGGGAAGGGGAAAATAGCTTTATCTTCCATTCTTTTCTTTAGGATTTTCGTTTTGTTGGAGGGAGGGGATAATATAACTTCTTCATCTCAGTGTATTAGTCACTCGGGCTTTTTTGTGCCTTCACACAATTATGTTCAGTTGCAGAATCTTGGTAGTACTGCTCTAATGAAATAATGCCAGTATTCCGGTGCTGAATTCAGTTTTTAAGGAACTTTTAGGACCATTTAAGAGTGATATACAGATTGTCAAGAAAATACGTGACTTTTTAAAAAAAAAAATTAAATTCTTCATGGATTTAAAAAAAAAAAAAAGGTTTCTTGTAATATTTTTTCAGAGGAGGTGTGAGTGCTCACCAGAAGGCAGAATGTAGGTGTTTCTTATTAGGTATAACAGGCAGAGACCACAAAAATTCTATTGATTTCACCTGGATCCTGTATAGCAAGGTTTTTATTGTGTATCATTCTATTGCCAGTTGTATGTAGCTGAATATTTTGTCAAAATTGCTGTATGTGGTTGTGACTGAGAGTGCCAGCCCCTTTAAGAGCAAATACTGCTTGCTCCTGTATTACTTACTGTCAGAGGGGTAGCCAAGTTAGGCTGTATCTACAAAAACAACAAGAAGTCCTGTGGCACCTTATAGACTAGCAGATATTTTGGAGCATAAGCTTTCGTGGGCAAAGACCCACTTTGTCATCTCACGCATCTGCTGAAGTGGGTCTTTGCCCACGAAAGCTTATACTCCAAAATATCTGCTAGTCTATGAGGTGCCACAGGACTTCTTGTTTTTGTGGTTTCCTGAAACTCAGCCTTCTATGGCCTGGCAAACTGGCGCATATGATCAAGGTAGCCTAAGTAACTGGAGTGGCAGAGCTATACAAAGATCATCCTGCAGCTTTTAAAGAATAAGACTATAGGGAACAGGTGTATCTGAGAGAACTCAGAGCTGTTGTGGGGGCTCATTGAAACAGAAAAGGCCAAACCTCAGCTGGGTGTGGCTGTATATAAGGTTTCCTAATGAAGAGGCAGGAACTTGTGCTGGGGAGCGGTTAATTAGGGGTCAGAAGAGGACTGGGTTGAAACAGCAGTGACTTGGAATGATCAGAGTTGGCAGCTGTGTGCTTTAAAGTAAAAGCATCTGCTTCACAGTGAAGCACAGAGGGAACCCTTTCTTTCCTCTCTTGCATTTACAGTGGGGAGGGGACTGCCTATGCCTGAGAGAGAGAGCCTGGTGGGTACAGGAACTATTGTGTATCCTCTGGATTCATTCCTTTTGCCCTGGAAAGGGAGAGCTTTATAGTGTGACTGAAGGGGGCACTGATCTACCCCGGGAGAAGCAGCATGGCTGCAGTTTGGCAGAGAGAAGGTAAGAGATCAGAAGTGGGGCACAGTACTTACTGTTTCAGACAAATCCTGTGATGCATTTTAATCTGATCACAAGTGTTATCCTCGTCAGAGACCAAAAGCTTCACGAGTGACTGACATTTGTGGTGAATTGCATGCAAAAGGTGTATTTGTTGTGAAATATAATAGGGAAAACTGCATCTTTTTTTTCCTCACTGTCCTTATTCTGTGCTCCATAGCATCCCCTTGGTTTGTCAAATATACAACTATGTAAAGTGTCTTATCGGCAGGCCATACAAAAATTGGACAGCAAGTAAAAATATCCCCCAGAGGCTCTACTTTGTTCCTGATCTCTCATGGCTGTTGGGGTGGGTATAGGTGGAGTGTTTGTTTTCAATACTTCTAGCAGTATTTCTACTTGCAAAAATGGTATTTACTTGTAGTAGTTTAAGAAATATCTGTTTTAGAGAAATTTTAAAAAACTGGGGGAGGGCAGGGGAAGTATGTGTTTTACAGTGGAATCCATTTCCTTCTCCCTTCTTCTAGGGAAAACCAAACTTTAGTTCTGTTGGAAAAAGGATTCCCCAGTAAGTCTTTTCCTTTAATTTTTCTTGAAATTGTTTTTGCTGAAATCATTGCTCTTTTTAATGGCTAATTTTCCAGATTTGATTTCCTAGTCATTGGATGTCTCCATAAAGATACTTGTTCTACTCTCCCCCTCCCTGCCCCAGAACACACCCTCATGAGTGTTTTTAAGTCTAATTGGTTCCAATAAGTGGTAGGACTGGTAAGATGTCAGCAGAAGAGCAAGCAATCTTGTTACTAGTAAAGGACATCAAATACAATGAGAGAGGGAAAAGGGTGGAGGCAAATTAGTGGCAAAATTAGCATGTTTTGCATTGATTAGTTTGTGCAAAAACTCTCAGCTTGCATTATTGACTGGCTTTGGGTAAGAATTGCATATGAAATGAGTCTTAAGGATAAGTTAAATCATGCCTTTACTGAGTAACACGTTCATATTAATTGTTTACTTACTGTCAGTGCTTTTGATTCCTAGAAAAAATGGTGCTAGAACTCAAGCCCCAAAATTCCCCTCCACTCCTCAGGCTTAACCCACCCCCCACTGCAGCCCCAAACCGCACCCTCTCACGCCCAGGTAGTTTAAACCCCACCAGTTCCAATCTGCACCTCCCTTTGTCCCTAAACTCAGTCTCTCACTGCCCCCCCCAGGTGACTTAACCCCCCCTCCACCCGCAACCTCAAACCTCCTTCCCCCCAAACACTGACTCCACGTGCTGGTGCTTCTTTGCCATCTGCTCACTCTTTATAGTGGATGTGTGGCTCCCTCCAATACATCCACGTAAAATGGCAGGAGCAACTCCCCCTGCCTTGCTGTGCTGAAGGAAGGACTCAGTTTAATTGGTTTAACATTATGCTGGGTCCTTCCTTCAGCACAGCAGGGCACCGGCAGCTGGAAGAGAGCAGCAGCAGCAGCAGCTCTCCTTAAAGAGCCACATGCAGCTCCGAGCTGCCCACGTGCATTTTAAAAATGGCTGCACCATCAAAAAAGATGTCGGAATGCTGTTCCACCAGAGGGGGAAAAAACCAACCCTGCTTACTGTGACATGTTTAACACAGTACTTATAGTACAATACACTGAGAGACATGCAATGCATAGGTTTGGGCAAGGCTCGATTAAAGGAGAATTAATTGCTTTAAGAATGAATTTGATGGCTTTTATCAGTCCTTTAATTCATTTTAACATAGTGTTTTTGTCTTCTCTATTCCTAAAATGAAACACATTTTGGCTTCTCCCTGCCAAGTATTCCTAAGCACCCTTTCTCTGAGAAGTACTTGAATACAGCTATTTTCTAGCATCCAACTAATCTGTCTCCTAGCAGGAATTATCTTGTCAAGCCAATGTTGATCAGCTAGAGAGCTGTAACATTTTTGTTCAGTTCCATCACTCCTTTGATCTTCTTTCTCCTCTGTACTTGATTGTGTATAAAAGATATACTGGATTTCAACTGTGAGCCAAAACAATAAAGCAAATCTCAATATCATTGCATTCGCATGTTCTCCAGCTCAGCCAGCTCTGACTAAATATTGATACCAGACTGTCGAAACAAAAAAAGCAGCCCAGTAGCACTTTAAAGACTAACAAAATATTTTATTAGGTGGTGAGTTTTCGTGGGATAGACCCACTTCTGCAGATCATAGCCTTACCAGAAGTGGGTCTATCCCACAAAAGCTCACCACCTAATAAAATATTTTGTTAGTCTTTAAAGTGCTACTGGACTGCTTTTTTGTTTTGATAGTATATAGACTAACACGGCTTTCTCTCTGATACCACACTGTGGTCTAGTTGTTAGAGCAGCAGTCTAGGAATCATTCTGCTATTGATGCTGCTTGTTATATCCATTTATAGAGGCCAAGTAATCAGTCTGGGTCTCCTCTGCAAAAACTTTTTGGGTCTGGTAGCAGACACCAGGTAGTGCCTGCTATATTTCAAGATAACCCACAAAGAGAAAACAAAATGAGTTTGTACACTTATTGCTTCCATGGGTGGTTTGTTGACTTTTGATCATGCACTGAACAGCACCAAGTTGATGTCCTGAGACTGGTCTATTTTTGCTCCATGGTGGGTGTTTGAATTTCATTCCTTGCTTTGAGGTCTCTTCTTCCTTTGAAGGAGCAGTTGGCTATTGTCTCATTTTCTTCCTGTCACAACCTCCATTACATGTGGATTTGATGGTGTCTGAACTGGCTGTCTGAGAAGGCAAATTTGTTGTGCACTGGGTTCCCAGAACATGCCATAGTTGCTCAGCTTTCCAAGAGACTGAGAGAATGTATAGTGGGAAAGGGTAGAGCTGAGCTGGTCTTGTTCTGGAGGTAACTTAGTTCTAACCTTTCATCTTAGTTTTCTGCAAGTAATGTAGTCATAACCCTATATACCTGTCATATGCATGCATCTAGGTGACAGGCCACAGAGGGGCAGTTTGAAGACCTGGAATTACTTATTAGTTCAATAAAACTGTCAATTTAAAGCTGAGTGAGGAAGCACCTGAACCATGCCGTAGACGGCCAAAGGCACGGTCGACCTGGTTCTGTTCCCAGTTGAGGCAGTTGTTGAAGAGGTCCTGGGTGGGGTCCAGGTGGCTGGTGTAGGACCTCATGAGCCAGGGCACAAGTGGGTAGGCAGCATCCCCCATGATTCAGAGTAGCATTTGCACGTCTTTGAATGCTGGCTCCCAGCAGGGGATATAGAGGATGCGGGCGGGCACCTGGCATAGGCTGGAGTTGTGGAACACATGGATGTCATGTACCCAGCCCAACCACCCTATGTACGTGTCCAGGAGCCATCCTGGGTGGTTGACTAGGGCCTGCAGCATGACAGAGCTGTACTCCTTGCGGTTGATGTACTGGGCCACTCTGTGGGGATATGGGTCCTGTCGATGGTGCCGAAGCGGTTGGGGAACCCCAGGGCAGCGAAGCCGGCCATAACTGTGTCCAAGTCTGCAAGGCAGATGACACTCCAGATATCTTCTCTGGAAATACCATCACTGGACCTAACCAGGTTACTCTCAGAATCACGGGCACTTTCTCATGCTCCTCTACTAACATCATATACGCCGTCATGTGCCAACAATGCCCAGATGCTTTGTATATTGGACAGACTTCTAACTCCCTTAGACGAAGGGTTAATGGGCACAAAACAGACATCAAAGCACTCCAGATCCACAAACCAGTTAGTCAACATTTTAATGGAATGGGCCATTCTGTCAATAACCTCAAGGTATGTGTGTTACTGAAAAGGAATTATCGCAACATTTTGGAAAGAGAAACGGCCGAGCTGGCTTTTATATTCAAATTCGGCACATTAACACATAGTTTAAATCATGATGGGAACTTTCTGAGTCATTATAGGGGCTCGTCTGCATACTTGGCTCAATCTAATTCTTGACCTTACCCCCCACCCCTCCACTCTCTGATTTGCTCACCTTGATTATCTTTTTCTGATTTGTCCTCCTTGCTTACTGTTTTTCGTTCTCTGTGCCTTAAATATTGAGTCTGTTCTGGTCTGGCTATGGTCTGAAGAAGTGGGTCTGTCCCACGAAAGCTCACCTAATAAACTATTTTGCTAGTCTTTAAAGTGCTACTTGACTGTTCTTTGTTTTGACAGAGCAAAATGGTGTTGATGGCTGCCACTACCTGCATGGGGCAGAGACCAAACAGACATGTGATGGAGTTATGGGGGGTGTCCTTGGGCCCTGGTGGGCTTCCCTGCCCTCTCCAATCCTTCTTTCCCCCTCCCCAGGCTGTCAGGGTGCCCTGTTTGAGAGGCCACCCCCTTTGGCAGCAAGTCTGCCCTCACCATCCTGAAGCCTCACACCCCCGATCCCACTCTATGAAGGTACCCTTTGGACAGGAGCCTCCTTTTCCCCCCTCCCCTCCCCTCTCCTGGCCCCACCTATTGGCACTGGTGGGGTAACTCCAGACCTGCCTGCTCACCTGGGGGGGACGGCAGTACGGGTGGGGCCCTGGGGCACTGAGTATGTGCTCCTGAGCCTGGTGGCAGGGCTGTCCCACTGGAGGAGGAGGAGAATGACTGCAATCAGGGTGAGCAGCAGCTTGAGCAGCTGGAAGTGGGTCCAGCGCCAAGCCAGGGGGCTGCTCTGGCATCGTGGCTACCTGGAAGGATGAAGCTCTCTCTCAGAGAGCATGGGAGCCCTGCAATAGCTTTTCTGTCCCTCAAGGAGGTAGGCAAGCCGTCAGCATGGACTGGGAACACAGGTCAGTGGGGAAGGGTCCTTTAAGGGCACGCCTGGCTGGTGTTCCTGCAGGTGCTTGCTGTCCATGCAACCCTCTCCGTCAGAGTTCCAGGGCCCTTTCTGCCAAGAAAGTGGCCAGGCTATGTGGACGCTTTCTGTCGACAGAGCAGATCACTTTTTCGATCCACTTTTGTGTGTGGATGTGATCTGTTGACAGAGGTTGTCAGAAGGTCTCGTCCGACAGTGACTTCTGTCGGCAGATTGCTGTAGTGTTAACGTAGCCCTAGAAAGGGAATGTAATTTCTGACCAGATGGCTCTGGTCTCCCCACGCTGCTGATGGGAGATGCAAAGGGGGCAATTGTTCCTGGGCCGGGTGTTTTAAAGGGACACAGAGCTCTGGCTATTACTACCGCTACTTTGGCGGTGGTGGCTGGAGCTCTGGGCTCCTGTGAACTGCCGCAGCAGTGCTGCTCTGCTGTGAGAGGGGTGTGTGTGGTCCTGGTGGTGCTGAGGGCCAAATGTGTTAGACCCCACCCCTTCTGCCCTTGGCCATGCACATTCGGGGGCACAGAGCCAGGCTCCCCTCCCACTTTGCCCTGGGGCCTGCAGAGGCGGGGTCTACCGTGGATCGCTGGGACAGCTCCTGGTCTGGGTGAGTGAGTTAGCTCATTCTGCAGGGGCATAATCCCATTCCTTCCTCTGTAGTTTACTGGCTCCCTACAAGGTGCTGAGCCATTCACACCCTCTATAGAAGGCGGTGAGACCGTGTGTGCCAAAGAATAGCTCGCTCATAGAGTGCTACTATCCCAGTAGTCTAATTACTGTTGTGAGTAATTGTGGCAGAGATTTTCAAAGCTGTTTGAGGGATTTGATGTCGAATTCCCATTTTATGAAAACTAAAGTGTTCCTGGAACATCCCTGTTTCATTTTGAAAAATGTTATGGAGTTTTCATCTTCTCCTATGCAGTCATTGGCAATGGACAGGTCTGTACAAGCTCTGGTTTAGGCTGGCAATTTCAAAGGAGACACTTGTAATTCAGGGGGAGATGGGTGTCTCTTAGATGTCAACAAAGCCGAAGAGAATTAATCTCCTGGTTGATTGTTTGTTAACTTTTTTTTTTTCACATGGGGAGGAAAACTTGACACACTTAAATTGGATCTTTTTCTTGATATTTGGGCGTATTGAAAATAGACACGTCCTAGCTCACATGAGAATTAATGAGAGAACAGTTCTATGGGCAGTGCTCTGCAAGGGGCTGGATCCCAGAGGTCCTGTTATAGCCTTACGAATTTTGTCTGTTCACATTTGCAGCTGAGACACTTGAAGTGTTTAAAAAAAAAAAAGATAAGTGAAGTTCAAAGGTATTTCTGGTGATTTTTTCCATGTCTTTAAAACCTTGTATTACTAGCCTGGTCCCATCCATTGCAGCAGCATTTGGCTGATGGCACACCCTGGATTGTGATTACCAGCCTGGTGCGAAAGTACAGTCATTATTTCCAGGTCAGTGACGGTCTCTGGATGAGCTGTTGGTTTTCCTTTGCCACTTTCTCTGATAGGTTTACAGCATATTTGTGGCATAGTTAGGCCATGTCTTCCCATTTGTTGTGGCCACCGAAATCTGCGCTTCAACATCAGCGCGTTTGTTGTTTGTGCTGATAGAAAAAACAAAGACTGGGGGCCCCACTGCACTACACAAACACACTGGGAGCTTACAGGATGTGGACAAGACAAATACAACCAGAAATTAATAATCACGAGAAACCCTGTGGAAGTTATGACGATGGGGAGAGGTGTGTTAGTAGCAGGTGAGAACAGCTTTGATGTAGATTAAAGTCCTTTCCAGAATGTTCAATCTTAGCCCACGACTCAGTGAACAATGCACAAGCAAAGTGAACTATGGGATGGCAGCAAACATCATGGTAATTCCAGAATTTCAATTATTTATTTTGGGTGGGTGTAGTTTGGGGAGGATGTGCAGAATAGAAAGAAAAAGGGGGCAGAGCAAAGGAGAAGGTATGCAGATGGAGAGTAGAGTGGCACTGAGGTGAAGAGAATGTGAGGGAGCAGGAGGATTGACGCAAATGGCCAATCAACACAGGCCTGGGAAAGGCCAATCAAAACTATAGAAAGTTCCCAGAATGTCCAAAGTTACCTCTTTTGTCTGCTTCTGTAGCTGCTCCTATTAGGTGGAGTGGGTAACCCACACATTTTCTGGTAAAAAAAAATGTTTCCCAGGGCTAAAATAAATAAGTAATGGAATGCTGTCAGAGACATTTAAAATTAGATTGAACAGTATTTTATACCACTGTTGGCTGGTGCCCAAATCAATTGCAGGTAGTCACCAAGAATGGTGGCAGCAAGGAATACATTCAAAAAACCTCTATATTCTGTCCCCATAGTGCCAAATAGGAATAGTCCTATCAAAGCTTGTGTGTTCGTTGTGCTGCATCTCCTCCTTCAGCAGCCAGCAGCTTCTCAGTGACTTATTTGTCGTAATATTTAGGAACTCCAGCCTTGATCATGACTCTGTGCTAGGTGCTGTACAAACAGAACAAAATAATAGCTCCTTGGAGCAAGGACTGTTAAGTGTTCACTTACAACTAAAATGCCTAATTTTTTTGAGGTATTGTGCTTCTCATTTATATCAAAATATCAGTAACTTATTTAAGAATCCCAGTGGATATTTGACCTAGCTTTTCTGTAGATTTCTGTATGATTTCAAAAGGGAACTGAAACTGTAGAAGGTCCCAGAACAACATGTTTTGTCAGTAATGTTTCCGAAGACTGTTTGGGTTATTTCTTTTTTTTACAAAATTATTGCCTTGGCAACATTGGTTGGTTGTGAAAAAATAAATAGAAGTAAGGATACTGTAAGGAAAAAATCAGAGGGGTAGCCGTGTTAGTCTGGATCTGTAGAGCAACGAAGGGTCCTGTGGCACCTTATAGACTAACAGAAAAGTTTAGAGCATGAGCTTTCGTGAGTTAACTCACTTCTTCAGATGCTTCAGACCAGCATCTGAAGAAGTGAGTTAACTCACGAAAGCTCATGCTCTAAACTTTTCTGTTAGTCTATAAGGTGCCACAGGACCCTTCGTTGCTGTAAGGAAAAAATATCACTTTAGGTAGACTGTGGATTTGAAATGCTGAATCTGGATTTGAAATGCACTAACAAATTGTGTGTGCACATGTATTATGATTTCCTCAAAACCCCTTTCAGAAATGAGTTGTGTCAGGTGCTGGGAACCTGCACCAAAGAGAGCCATCATGCTGGTTTACTCTTGCAGCCACACCAGCTGTGTTCTTTTAGCCGAAGTTTAAGAGAAAAAATAATTTGCGTGTCTCTACCTCAAGTACCAGGGACAATGGCAACAAGGGGACCTTCCAAGTGAAAAAGAGAGTGAAAAAAGGATTATGATTTTTCATGTTTAACGTGAAGAGTTTCAAAAGTGACCACGTCAGGCTCATACATATGTATGTAGAAACCTGAGTTGGAATTGACAAGAAAGACTGGGAACTGACCATCTGGTACCTCCCAGCTGTTCAACACAGCACCCACATCTGGCAGCACACATTTTTTGGTGGTTCATATTGGCACATGCCTTCATACCTGTAACAAAACTTATTCTACTACATGGATATTAAAATTGAGGGAATACTACTATAGCCCATTGAATTCCAATATAAAATGGGGTCTCAACCACTGTAAGCACCTTTGAAAATCATAAAGTCGTAATTAAGTGAAATGATATTCCAAAGCATTGCGATCCCCTTGCCTTCAGCAAGAGATTGCCAGGTGTTTGGCACCTTTGAAAATCAGGTTTCTTATTTAGGAGGAGCCTCAATCAGAACTTAGCAGTCTAACAGTTTTTGAAAATACGAACAGAAATTAATAATCATGAGAAACCCAGTGGAAGTTATGACCATGGGGAGAGGTGTGTTAGTAGCAGGTGAAAACGGTTTTTATGTAGATTAAAGTCCTTTTCAGAATGCTCAATCTAGCCCACAACTCAGTTTTTAAGACATGCTTAAAATGGTCTCTGATAAGAGTTAAGATATGCTGCAGAATACATAATCCATTTTATCACTGCTGGCAGTATGCCGGCCTTTCCGGAAGAAGCAGTTTGAAGACCTGGAATTGCTTCATTAGTCCGATAACACCATCAATTTAAAGACAATGAGAAGTCCTGTGACACCTTATAGACTAACAGATTTATTGGAGCATAAGCTTTTGTGGGCAAAGATGCATCTGACAAAGTGCCACAGGACTTCTTGTTGTTTTTGCAGATACAGACAAACTTGGCTACCCCTTGAATGCTATCAATTAGTCCCAGTTGAATAGCAATGGCCTTTAATGCACGCTACACTATGCTTGCAAGGATTTGTAGGCCTTTCTCATTTACTTGAACTGGAATTCTGTCTTCTGTGGCTGTACTGAGTTTGGAAGGGAGGTGGTGCATAACTCTGTACAAAACATTATGGTGATTCTTTCAAAAGTCTACAACCGAACATTTACTTGATATAGCTTTGAAACTTTGCTATGAAGGAGAAAAATGCTGGCTTTCCCCTACCCCTCCTCTGTTTAGTATCTTACATGAACACGATACTGCAGTGTGTTTGCTTCTTCCCCCCCACTCCCCTTTAGTCTCTGCTGCTGCCAGATTGCTTACTTCTGGTTCCGAATGAGGGGCGTGGTTGACTGGTCAGTTCATAATTCTGGTGCTCGTAACTCTGAGGTTCTGTTGCCTGTTTAGCACAGCTCCAAGGGCAGTCTTGGTTTTAATTTCTCCTCAACACACTTAATATTGCCTTTGATTTTAAAGTACTGACAGGTGATTAGTTTGATGGATTTGCAGACATTAGATGAGTGTCATCAGATTATCTCTGATGACAGACACAATGTAGGTTGGTATTTAGTTTGTTTTTCCTATTGTTTCTCCCAGATAGCTACATTAGTCACTGGACATTCCTATTGTACCCTATTCTCCACATTGAGCAGGTTGGCAACTGGGGCCTCTCGTCTGTTTCTTGTACGTTGCCGTCCCACAGGTCATGCTCAGATGTGACTAGAATTCTTTTCTCCTCATTTGATGCCGTTAGGGATGTTTCTTCTTCAGCTGACTTCCCACAGAGTTCTAAGGGGTAGTCAGACAGCTCTCCTGCAACCCAGATTGCTGATCAGGGAGAACTTGCCCCTCTGAGATTAGATAGAAACTATGGGTTTTTTAAAAAAGGAAGCAAACCCTCAAGAAAGCAGACTATCTTTAGGAAAAATATCTGAAGATATGACTAAGATCAAACACATTTCTAACATTCATCAAGCTAATTTGCAAGGCCTGGCCCTTTAAATTGCATCTGGAGCGGTGCATGGCATGCTCTGGCGGGGGAGACCCTATGTAGTGCTGTCCAGGTGGCTCTCTGGGACTGGGGGAAGCCAGCCCATCTCTTCCACCTGAGGCCATGCCCCTTCTGGGAAGTCAGAACCACCTACCCCCACCCTCCCACATACACTTTGCCCAGGGGTCCAGCACATCTGTTGACACCCCCTCCTCCTGCTGCCTCCCCTGCCCCATTTATGCACATCTAATTCCTAGAATTTGGATTAAAAGTATTCCTGGAAATATTCAACTCACAAAAGATACCAGATCTAAACACTGTACTGAAGAGTTCAGTTGAGTGATGAATCCATTCAACTTCTCATAGGCAGAGAAATGTGATCTTCTAAAATCTTATCCAAGAATAATATTGCTGGTTATCCTTCACCAAATTACTGAGAGTGTGCTACTGTGAAACTCTGCTTCCCCCGACCCCAAATAATATTAGTTCAGGTTCTTTTCTTCTTACTTTTTATTTTTGTTAAATGAGTTAAAATAAATATGGTGGTTTACATTGCTGATGTCACCATTGGGCAATAGCATTCACACTATAATTCAATACTATGAAAGCTCTAGTGGTAAGATATAGACAGAACTGTTCTGCCAATAACCCACTATATACTTTTTTAAACTGGTTAATTTTTTTCCCCACAACTTTTTCGAAAGATGCAGAAATTATACACTCCCCAGTGTACTATCTTTTCCTCAAAGGGAAACCAGTTATATGCTGGTGTGCTATTTTGGGATGGCAGAGTGAGTAGTGTGGTGGGCCTGGGCCTAGGTCCTACTTCGGTTTGGATCAGAATCGTATATTTTTGCAGGGATTCCTGGTCAAAGCCAGATGCCCCAAAAGGGGCAACCACCAAGTGATCCATCCTGTGTCATCCAGTCCCAGCATTTGGTAAGCAGAAGCTCAACCTCAGAGCATGGAGTTGCATCCCTAACTACACTGGTTGATAGCCAGTTATAAACATATCCTCAGTTAACTTAATCTGTTTTTTTTAACCTTGCTAATTTTGAGCTAAACAACATCCCCTGGCAATGAATTCCCCAGCCAGACTACACATTCTGTGGAAAAAAAGGCTGTTTTCATTGGGTTTGTTTTTCAACCTGCTGCCTATTAATTTCACTGGGTCACCTCTGGTTCTCAGATTATTTATGAATATATTGAACAGCAGTACCAATGGCTGGAGGACTCTTGCTTGTCTTTCTGAAAATATTCTTCTAATCTTTATTTCCTGTCTTTTAACCAGTTAGTGATACATGAGGGGATCTTCCTCTCATCTCCTGACTACTTTTCCTAAGCATCTTTGGTGAAGGACCATGTCAAAGGCTTTCTGAAGGCTGTGTTCCTTCCTTTTAAGTTAATAAGCAACTTTACCACCAAGCAATAATTCTGATGGAGCAGCACAGCAGCTCTTTCTCTGGTGCTGTAGAGCCCTGGATTTGCTCCAGCTGGAGGTAGAACTGGGTTGCCTTCTTACACCTTCCCGTTGTGGTGTCAGACTACTGCTGATTCCCTAAAGAGAACTTACCAACTATTGTGGCAGCCAGAAATACCTGATGTAATTGTCAACCATTGTCCTCACCCTAGATGTTCAGGTGGCTTTCTTGATATCCTAGGCCCAGGCTATGGGTGCATCTTGAAGAGAGAGACTGAGACCTTGAACTTGATTTTGATAGTCTGTCAGAAGCCAGAGATGAGCACAGAGGACAGATTTGATGTGCTCTCAGGAGACTGTGTTGCTAAGAGGATGCACTGCAGTGTTCTGTACTAGTTGGAGTTTCCTAGACACTGAGGCTTCCAGCCCTTATAGATCACAGGGCTATAATCCAGCCAAAAAGTAACAGTGAGTGAAAACTGAGGCCAGATCATCATCTGCTAAGATGTGACAGAGCACTGGGATGGGAACTCAGAATTCTTCCAATGTCACTTTGACAGTCACCATTACTTACACAAATACACTCGGTGCTCCAAGAGCAGAGCTAACTGTGCATTCCGAGCAAAGACTGAGCTTGAGGGTCCTATGTGTTGCTGTGACTCCTCCACTGATGATCTTGTGGTCTTACAGCTAAGAACAGTGCATGTAACTCTTCTTCCAGGCACTAAGGTAGGAAAATAGCATTGTTGGAATATTTGGCATTGACCCTCTCACATTTCCTTTGGAGTAGCTTTGCTTTGTGTCTGGACAAAGAAAAAGATCAGCCAATTTATCAAGCCAGATGGTGGTAACGTTGGGTAAAATTATGTATATATTTAAACATATGCATTTTTAATGTCTGTCTCTAACCTATCTGGAACTACAAGGATCCTACAATCCACAGGCTCTTGTGCAGAACTTTTTCAGGTTTGTGTGTCTTTCACATCTAAACTATCGTTCTCATGGGAAACCCTTACATGTAAGGAGTCTTCTAAAATCAGTCAAGCCATTTTCACAGGTTATGAATGCAAAGTCTACTCTACCAAATTAGCAGAAAAGTCAATGGAGAGAGTGTTTAGGTGACTCCAGTTTCTCTTGCTGTGCCTTCTCATTGTACTTCAAATGATATGACATTTAGATGCCCCTTGTTCTTATTGTGCCATTATCCCATACATGCTTGATGTTGCTGCCCTTTACCCTCCAAGGAGACACGCCATTACAGACTATCGTGAGAAGCTGTGGAAATAACTGAAGAATTCTAGCATGTGATAGTAATTGATTAGTAAATTAATGTTTAACAGTCTAATGGCAGCAGTTGCTCCAGTTTTACTTCCTTAATATACATAACTGAGATTCACAAAATATGAAACACATGTTTTCTGTCTGTCTTTTTAATGGATAGTAGAGATGGCAAATGCAGGTGCTCGGGTTCATCTAATTTTTGGCAGGGCTGAATATGACAACTTTGTCCTCAGAGCAGACATTGTTAACATTGCTTCGCTGACTGGAGAGCAGCCACAGCCACTGGTAAAAAGCTTGTCTGAGATTTTATAAATCTTTGTTCTCTGTGGGCTCTGTTCACCTAGGTCAGGACTGTGACCTTAGACACCTTCATGATCTGCAAGTGGTGCAGAGACATCTCTCTGCACATCTCTGACCCTCCTCGCCTTGGTCCTTGGAGAGGTAGGTAACTTCTTGCTGGGCTGTAGCAACAGGAAATTACAGCCTCCCCCTCCCCTCATCTCATACCATGTTTCTGCATCCTGGTTATGTTGGATAATCAAACCTTGGCTCTGCCATTACCTGCTCCAGCATGCACTCAGGAGTTTGCTTTCCTCTGTTCACCATCCTACACTGAAGGTTTGAGGAGCCCATGAAGAGATGGTGTGTGTGCATGTGTGTGTAAATGTTATCAAAGTCCCTATCGTGTTCCTAATATTTACCACTAATGTTCCAGAATTGTAGTAGTGACTCAGCATTTAAAGATCGAGCTCTGCTATTATTACAGCCAAAAGGAATTTTCCCATATAGGTGCTAAGGATTACCCACTCTGACTGGCTCTCAGGTTGTAACTCATTTTCTTTTTATATAATCAGTTTCACCCCCTCTTTAATTTCTGCCTGAAATCTTTTCTATTAGAGGGGAATTTTTTTTGTAAGTGTGATGTTGCAGTCACCCCGACAGAGATCTGGACATAAGAAATTGGAAAAATGCACGTGTTCTCTCTTTGAGAAGTGTGTTTAAAGTTTCTTTTTGAATGTCATCTCAGTGTCAGCGCTTGGTCTGGACACTCCAAATGTGATTTATCCATCTTTCAAATTGAGTGGATTTTTGTGCTGTTGAGAGGTTAACTGGAATGATGGACTAACTTCACCTCAGAACTGCGTGAGGTGCTATAATACAGAGCTCTAAAATACTCAGTAGGTCTGCAATGAACTTAAATGTTCCATGTTCCTAGCCTGTGCTCTTATAAAGTCCAGGGCTGAACCGGAAGAATTTGAGGCCTGACTGTACTGAGGCCAGAAGCAAAAGGGTCCCTGATTTCAGCAGGCACAAGATCAAACCCTTTGTGACTCTAGGCAGTTCAGTACTACACCTTCAGTGTGGGCCTGCTCACTCTTTTCAGATCTGCTTCTGTTGCTGTGTAATGCCTTGCAGCTGGCACTCCTGGGGAGCACAGCAGGCCTCCTCTCTGCTCTGTCAGGCCTCCTTCATTCTCCTTCATGGCATTTGGAGTAAATGTGTTTTGATAACTGCTGGGCACCCATATATCTTGTTTGCCTGGCTGACCTGCTTGTAGTGTTTAATATCTCGTCTTCATGTGCATTTGCATCATATGTTCTATTATTATTTGTATTTCCTCTCCTCTCCCACATATTCTGCATCTGATCTCTGCCATAGGATGGCTGTTCGTTAGGACATCAACATTCATGAAATCTTTATTCTCCATGGCTTGTTCTCCTCTGAAAGGCGGTGAATTTCTCTGCCGTTTTTTGTACTACGCACATGGCCAGCTCTTGGAACAGCCTGTTGTCACAGTGAAAGGTCCTAGACCATTTGTTCTTGCTTGTCTGTTTTGTATTCAGTGGCTTTGAAAAAAGTCATTAGCCACAGCTTCCTTGCAATCTTCTTCTCACCCCTAACTCTTGAGTATGTTAAACAGATTCTGTTGACTCAATTACTTCTAAATTGACTCTCCCATTTAGTATGTCCTGAGATGAGGTTGGGTTGTTTTTTCAATAATTCCAGGCATTTATAGTAAATGTAGATATTTTAACACCCTCACTGCTGTCCTTTGCCACACTCTTTGTGGCAGCACAACGTGTAAATGTCCAAGGAATTCAGCATCTTGAATCTACGTAAGGTGAGAGAGACTTGACTCCTGCTCACAGAGCATGCATTCCTGCTTTTAAAGAGCAGTCTGACTGACTATGCCTATATGGCACTGTAACTCATGAAGGCACAGTTCTCTTTATGACCATTGGAGAGCAGCAGTGCACATAAGTTAACCAATTGATTACACCATATATAAAGCGTCCTTACTACCGACAGAACATGGCTGGCTAAATTGTATTCTCCAGAACAGTTGGTTTCCCTCACGGCAACTTTATGTTAAAATGTTTATCTCCTGTCATAAGGTCAACATAAAAACTGGTGGTAGTTACTCATGGAAAAACTCCTATCAGACTAAACAGAGGGGGAGCAAGTGTTCCTTCAAGCTCATGTTTCTTTAAGAACTAGTAATATATGACAAACTCCTGTATTTCAACAACAATTTTAACTTGGAAGGCAACAAACCATATTATGCTTAGTATTATAAGAACATAGGAACATAAGAATGGCCATTACTGGGTCAGAGCAAAGGTCCATCTAGCCCAGCATCCCATCTGCAGGCAGTGACCAGTGCCAGGTGCCCTAGAGGGGGTGGAACAAAGACAACGATCTAGCACTTTGTTTCCTGCCATCCATCTCCAGCCTCTGACAAGCAGAGGCCGAGGACACCATTCCTACCCTTGGCTAATAGCCTTTTTTGTACCTAACCTTCATGAATTTATCTAGCTCCTCTTTGAACTCTGTTATAGTCTTAGCCTTCACAGCCCCCTCTGGCACGGAGTTCCCCAGGTTGACTGTGTGTTGTGTGAAAAAGAATTTTCTTTTATTAGTTTTAAACCCTGCTCAGTCTCCTCTTTTCTAAACTGAAAAGTTCCAGTTTCTTTAACCTCCCCTCATATGGAACCCGATCCAAGCCCCTCGTCATTTTTGTTGCCCTTTTCTGAATTCTCTTATTGCCCTAGACTTCACAGCCTCCTCCGGCAAGGAGTTGAGTGTGCACTGTGTGAAAAAGAACTTTCTTTCTTTAGTTTTAAACCTGCTGCCCATTAATTTCATTTGGTGTCCTCTAGTTCTTATATTATGGGAACAAGTAAATAACTTTTCTTTATTCACCCTCTCCACACCGCTCATGATTTTATATACCACTACCATATCTCCCTCGGTCTCCTCTTTTCTAAACTGAAAAGTCCCAGTCTCTTTTATCTCACCTCATATGAGACCCATTCCAAAGCCCTAGTCATTTTAGTTGCCCTTTTCTGAACCTTTTGAGGTGAGGAGATCACATCTGTATGCAGCATTCAAGATGTGGGCATACCATAGTTTTATAAAGGGGCAGTAAAGTATTCTTTGTCTTATTTTCTAGCCCTTTTTTAATAATTCCTAACATCCTAATTGCTTTTTTGACAGCCGCTGCACATATTGGCCGTTCCTACATACACAGGCCACTTCCTTCAGAAGTGGCCTGTTAATATACGGAGTGAAATATGCTAATGAGGCATGGATGCAAATTCCCCATGCCTCATTAGCATAATGTCACATGATTTGGAGTCGGGAAGACTGTTCTTCCGGACTCCAAAACGCCGTGTAGAAGCGTGGCCCCCTGGGAGGGCTTCTAGAAGGAAGTCCTTCTTCTGGAGGCAACTTCTTCCCAATTTTTGGAAGGAAGACTTATTAAACATTGGTATATCATGGGAGGAGGCAGAATTATTTGCAGCCAACCGAAATTGCTGGCGAGCACTTGTTGCCCAATGTGCCCAGATGCACAGGTGGACTTAAGTCTAAGTCTCATTAGCATATTTCACGCCGTGTGTTAGCATGCCGCTTCTGAAGGAAGGGGCCTGTGTAGAAATGGCCATTGAGTGTATACTTGGGGTTGTATATTCCAATGTGCATTACTTTACATTATGCTCCACCCAGATGAATTTCCAATTCTGTATTAAAGTAATAAAACTGAGTTTCAACTACATGGGAAGAAATATTGACAGTAGTTTGAATTAAAAAATGAAGTGAACACACACACACACACACACACCCCATCAGATCACAATTTGCTGAGCTGTATGGATGTAGGATAGGTCAAAGACCACTTGATATATTTATTTTTCTCCACAATTCTCCCACCTGTAACATTACAGATGTTGGTTTTGTAGACCGTATTGGGCCCTGAAATATTATTCTTTAAGATGAAGAGCAGAATTTCTTATTTTTTCTCAATTTTTCCTCGCGGCCCTGCATTTTTTTCCTGACCATAAATGTCTTGTCACATTCAGACTCTGTTTTCCTCTACTTTAATTCCTGCAGTGCTTTGATTCTCCTCTGTAAAAACTAGAATTGGTGTGGTGGAAGTGCCGCCAAAGGATGAGGAAATGAATGTGGTGCAAGCTGGAAGGCGATGTGGTGCGTGTAGCTTCCCAGTTCCTGGGGTAATTTTGGGCTTATGGCTCCATGCTGCTTCTGCGCCATCCTTCTGCTGTACCCAGAATGTCCCTGATTTTTTACAGTGTTGGGAAAGATGCAGTCTCTTGCGTGGAGTCTCTTCTTTCCAACCTCCTTTTTTTGCACTGTTCTTTGGACCTTTCACATGCACAGAAAGGAACAAGATTTGGCCCATAGTCAGATGCATCCCTGGAGGTTCTTCTGCTCTTGGAAAATGTTGCAAATCCCTGACCATACGTGCGCTCAGTCACCACCAATGCTGGTGCTAACTGAATGTGGTGTTATGCCAATGTGCTAAAGCTGACATTGGACGCTGCCTGATGCCACAAAGATTCCCATGAGCAGTGCTTGACATTCCTCTAGCATCACAGCTATGGCTACACTGCAAGGTTTAGTTTTTTTTCCCTTCAAGGTTACTTATTTCAGCCTTCTAATGGCTAAATAAGCAATGTTGGGGGAAAAAAAATCACATTCACACAGCCACAGTGGTGAGAAACAAAGCGGTCTCGTTTGCAGCCACAGTTCACAGCCACGGCATTGCAAAAGGAGCCGCATGTGAACCAATAGGAGATGTGGCTTGGTGTCTGTCTCTCTCTCTCTCTCACACACACACACACACTCACACACACACACTCACACACACACACACACTTTTTGACCTTGAAAGCTGAGGGCAACGTGGTCTACAGCGCTGGAGTGTGGGCATTGCAAAGGAAAAGTCGTCCTATGCCAACTTATCCTGCTGCACTGTATGAATACTTTGGGTAGAGGCTTTTGACAAAAAGTTCTTGGGTTTTTTTTTTCTTTGTGTTAATTTTTGTATTTTTTAAATCTAGTGGAGATAAGCCCACTGTCTCTAATGCTAGTGCAGCATAAAGCCTTCTTGCGCCTCTCCTTCTAGCTAAGCTATAGACTCCATTCTTGGTGTGCTCCCTTTTTTTGTGAAGCTATTTTAATACTTGCCAAAGGGCTGAGCCTAGCTGTGTGACCTGTCTGCTTTTTCCCCCTTTGCTCCATGCTCAGTGTGCAGCTTTCCTTGTGTGGCTGAGAGCGAAGGAGTTGGCAGGTGTGTGCATTCAAACTAAGTCTAGCTCCACTCCATACTTTCATTACAGAATGCTTCCAGCCAGCATGAGGGGGGTCCATGTAGATGATTTAGTCAAGTGGTATTGGCTCCAGTTAGTGCGACTGGTCAGTGTTCACATAAATCAGATCATTAAGAAGCTTAGCTTGCTCTGCCTATGCAATCCGTAAATAAATTAGGTACATGCCAATGATGACAGCAAAGAGGCTGGGTTACAGGAGTAGCGTAATACACATTGTATGACCAGGTCTCTGGCAGCTGCGTAGCCTTGTAGCTGGGTCACTGTGTGTAAGCGGTCTGGACAAGGAAGGCACTAGCTCCCTGTGCTCCTGGACCAGAAATTCAGAACCACTCTTTAGTCAAATCCTTAAGTTTGGGGCATGGCCCTAAGTGTTCAGATTTCCACCACCCTGCCTTTTCTGGGGCTTCACAGTAGGTTTCCCCCCCGCCCCCGTTGCCTTTTCCCAGAGGGGCAGACAGGCTTTGGCTCGTGTCAGCCTGCTGACCCAGCCTCCTTGCTAGTCAACACCAAAATGAGCCAGGCTCCTTTCTTTCCTCCTTCTTCCAGGCCTGGCATTGGTTGCAGGTAAAGCAGGGTGCAGCAAGCTGGACCCAGCAGCTCTCTTTACCCTCCCCCCCGCCCACCCAGGAAGCGAGGGCCCCCTTTATCTACTTTCTCATGCATTGGAATTATGAATTTCCATTCACAGATCCAAGTGTGGGTGTCCCTCTTTTGAATGCCTAGTTGAAAAATTCCTGGCACCCCCCGCCCCAATAACCCTCTCGTCTCTGACCTAGCACCATTTCTGCTAATCCCTAATCAACTGGCTAATATTTATGTGCTAGCTGTCCCCCAATTAAACACTGCACAACCTCACTGCTTGTTGCCTTATTCAAAAGGAACTTGTTGGCACTGTGAGCAAGCAGCTTGCTTCTTTCATTAATAGACCATTTTTTTGTTCCTCCCCTTTGTCTCAAACGTGCTGAAAAGAAGAGGGCCTTTCCCTCTGAAAGTATCCTAAGTTATAGCCTTGAGTTCTCCACCAACACTATGCCCGCCACATCTTTGAATAGTGTGCAATCAGCAAAGGCTGCCTGGGAGTCATGCAGAGCATCTGTTAACATAAAGGGTGGGTCTGTATGAGTACTTGAGACTACATTTCCCCCTCTCCCCACCCCCCTCCCCGCCCTTACTGGCACATGACTAAGAAGAATTTGCTTCACAGGGTTGCTTTGCTCGTAATATAGCAAAGCTGATGTCAAATGTCTGTGGTATGCTACTGTAAGAATTGGTGCAAAGGGCACTTGCTCTGTGTTACTCACATAATGGCATATGCTGTTTTCTTGAATTTTTCCACTGTGTAGCTGGTGACCCTGCTTAATGGACTCAGCTGCTTGCCGTTCATGACTGGAGCACATGTAAAGGTAGCCTAACGGGCCATCACTCTGTTTTGAATACTGCTGCAAAACATAATATTTATACCCTTAAGCACCTTAGGTGCTAAATGGGCAGGCAAGGTAATGTGCTAAGCTGATTAGCTTTAGCAAGGCGCTACTTTTTAATGTTCATCCTGTTGAGGTACAAGACGTGCTGGCGGAACCCTCCTATAGTAACATTACATATTACTGTTGCATTCACAAAGTATTTGCTTCAGGGGGGTGAAAAAAAAGAAAATTTTTTGCAAGGTGCTACACACCTCCCACCATAATTTTGAGACCCTCTGCCATGAAAGCATTTTGTTTATACCATTTTTAACAGGCACAGCAGCTTGCAGCCTGGGCAGTGGCATCTGAACGCCTCAAGCTGAGTCATTTACACAGGGTGCAGGTAAATTGGCTGGCCTACAATAATCACTTTGGCTATCATAGAGCAACAGTGGTGTTTTTCAGGTGACCAGACACTAGATGTACCTGATAAATTTTTTTTTTTTAATCTATACCAAAAGGCCAATTTTGGACATTGCCCAGTAGCCTGAAGAAGCCAGTGAAGGATTACGGGTAACAAGCTAGTACAGTGGCTCCCTCACTACCCTCCCCTGTTCTGGCCTACAACATGCCTAATTTTCAACTCTTTAGCCAGGTAATGTTCCCAGTGAGGTTCATGGGACTTTTGCCTGATTGGCAACTGCTGTACTCCATTGACTTCTTGGTGTGAACAATGTGCTCCTGTCTCCTAGGCTTCTTGACGGAACACACAACTCTGCAGAGGGGGAGCTCCTTGCTGATCCACCGGAAAGGTAGAAGATGATTGAGGAATCAACCTATGGTGCCCTAAAAGGGGACAGTATGCTCGTACAGACAAACTCCCTGTCACCGTTGGAGCTCGGTGCCCTGGTTCCAAAGGAGCCCACACAGGTACTCCAATACAGGGGAGAAAGAGAGAAGTCTGTGTAACTGGTAGGGTCCTTGGTCTGACTGACCTCCTTCGCTGGTGGATAGTCAGCCTTGTTCCTTACAGAAGAGCGAAGTGGTGTATGTGATGTTATACCCCATGTGCTTTATGAAAATATGCTTATATGGCCAAGAGCTATAACTGATACACTTTATACAAGATGGCTCGTGTATGATAGCATTAGAATGGTTATAGGTTAGTGAATGTACTAATCCAATTTGTAAGCCTGTAGCCTTTCTATAGCTGAAGTTAGGAATATTGACCCTGTTTGTATTTCAAATTTTCTACTTTGGGTGTTGCCCACAACTAGGCCTTCAGATATAACATTGGAAAAACTAGACAGGGCCGACGGCCCACTAGCCCAAACAATAGACTGTGACAGAGCATAGTTTTCCTGTGGCAACTCCATTCGGCCTATGAGCAATCGCTGCCCTCCTCCGTCGGAGGCAGGGGTCTAAGTCCCTTGATACCAGAAATGCTCTTCCCTTAGTGGAAAGCCATGGTGTTTCTAGTGGACGATAAAGGGTTCCCACCTTACATAAGAGCTGTTTAAAGCAGGGGAGTGACATCAGTGTTCTTCTCTGCCTCCCTACCTAAAGGGACACTGAAAAACACCTGGAAATAAGCAGCAAAGTTGGGGTAGAGAAGGGTTGAGCACAGATTGGCATGGCATTCAGCTCATAACTAATACTATGTGAGGTCTTAAGGTCTAGGCCAGTGCAGCTGCCTTTCAAGAATCTGTAATCTGCTGTAACAATATATAGGGTGAGGAATTACAATTTCTTTGTAACCAGTTTCTTTAGTGACTTGAGAAATTTGTGTTTTGTAATTTGCTTTAATGTTTGCTATCTCTTTAACCCCTTCAAAATCCACCTTTTGTAGTTAAGAAATACGTTTATTTATAATACAGCCTGTTTGTACAACTCACAACGGTGGCGGGGGAGTGGCAAGAGGCTGTGTGCACCTTCCTCCACATTGAGGGAGGAGGCACATTTCACATAACTTTACATGCTATGTGAGCTCGTCACCTGAGCCTGTGGCAAGTTCCTTAAAGGGAATCTTCCCAGAGCAGACATCATTGTCCTTCTGCACATGTGTGCTTGATAAGCTTGGTTCAAACAGGAAGAAAAGGGGGCCCGGCTGGCAGAACAGGTGGGCTCAGCTGGCATCCCAAGAGGGATAATGTGTTATACTGAGACTCCAGCAATTTTGGGTCAGATACTAGCTGTAAATTCAGATAAAAAATTAAACCATGAATTAGAACCTTGTTGGCATCTGAATACACTCTCTTCCATTGTGTATGTACAAGGGAACTGAGTTAGGGTTGCTTTGGGAATCCATGATTCTGAAGTTTCTGGCCTTTTGCCAATTAATTTTTCAATTTTTGATTAACCCATTTAATGATAAACAACTGTGGGGGGGGGAAAAGCCTGTTTACAATTATTTACACAATGTACAAATACATGATGCTTTTTAAATTATGCAAAGGATCAGATCTCTCTCTCTGTCTTCCCCACCCACCATCTTGCAATCCAACCACATGCACGAACAATTCCTTGACAAGCTTTGAATGCAAGTAGGATTCAAATACAGTACCAAAAAAATGAAAGAGGAACTGCTGTGGAGTGCCAAGAATTATTTTTATTTTCATCTGCACATTTTGATGACATATTACATTTAACTTCCAGGCCAACGGACAACATATTCTTCTTCTGAAAACTGTCCATGTGTTGGCCAAGCTGGAAGGGTTCCAGAGCTATCTGCAAGGGTTGTGCTCTTGGTCAATTCTGAATATCTTTCAAAGCAAGCCTGGAAGCTGCAGCAAATGTAACTAGCCTTTGCCAGTTGGTTGCATTCATCTTTGGCACAGATGAAAGCATTTCAGAAAGCCTGAGCCAACCCTCCAGTTTGACTAAAGTTTTAAGAATAAATCTCTATAAAGTGCAGCTGAATTATATACAAAATGAGTTTAAAGTGTCCTCCAGCTGGCTTAATATGTTCCTAACTGTTGACTAGGAAAATTAACACCAACAATAATGTGCCGCAACATATTGTGCTGTGCATGGATACAAATTCCCACATAAAACTGGCACTGATGATCTTCGTTATGTTAAGCTCTGAGGCCATTCACCCATTTATCATTTTAATGGCCTCTACATAACTTTAGTAAAACCATATGTTGTGTTGCCTTGACAATGAAAATGTTAACAGCCAGCTCACCAAACATTTACAACACATAGTTGAGCGAGAAGTCTATGTGAAGAAGGCAACACTGAAAGGTTAGTCTGCTGTCTTTGTAGGGGATAGTCTGGTAAGGAGAAGCTAGAAGACTAATATTCCTTTGTGCAGCGTTATGGTTGTGGTGTGTGATCTCTGAATACAATAGTTGTGGCAATGGTGTGTCTGTGGGCAAAGAAGTAGTTGATAATGCACTACCAGCGTTGGGCAACATCATCCCATCTGGAACAAATAATGGGCATTTGCTTTTTTGGTGAGACATCCTTTTGATAATTACTAGTGAATCAAAAAGACAAATAATGTTGCCTTATGCACGGTCGTTCACAGGCAGAAACATGTTTCAGTGCTCATAGCCGACTTGCTTATTCAGATACATTGGGCAATGGAGTTTGGTGATTGCTAGCTCACGTTTAGGTTACTTGACAATATACAAATAACTGACAGAAGCAGGAAGCACTGGGTTTTTTTCTTACCACAAAGGGAGTGCGCTTCTCACCCCTCCTTAAGGGGGATGGTGATTTTGGTTTTACACACCAGACTCAACATTCAATATAAAGTTTCTTGCCTTGGTTGTTACTGTCTCAATTTTAATTCCTAGTATGATTCTTTTTCTTATAGTGCTAGTGTTAAGATACTTTTAGAAGCAATTTTCTGTTGATCACTGATTTTTTTTAAAAAAAATATTTTCCCTAAGTATTGTGTTGCACTGCAATCTTAAAGCAAGTAACCGGATAAACCCAGCTGATATAAAAAGACCTCCTTGTGCACTAATGGCATTGTAGATGGGCTGACATTGGTCCTGCTTAATGTGATGATGTAGGCTATTAAGTCCTTGTTTCTTCATAGCCAGAGATGAAAGGAAGAGACATGGAAGCCACCTAGGCAAAACTTTTTGAGTTCTGCTGTTACAGTAAATATCAAGTGCCAGCACTTTGCCGTTTGCAAAATTGGGGGGAATCACGTATGCGATGTTGAGCTCTAGAGGGCAGTGTTACGTCTAGCATGCAATATCTCACATCAGCACTAAAACTGCCTGTGCTTACATCTTGTGAGGCGAGTTCAGAGGGAATATGACTTCTTTTGGCAGAGATTGAATTCTTAATGGTGACCCCTGTTTTCCTTGGTCACTGCTGCTATCTGCTTACATCATTCCATCACATTCCAAATTTGACGGATTTACAGAGTTCAGGTCATGTGTTTTGTGATGATATTATTCCGGGGATAATCTCAATAAACCAGGAAATACCACAATGTTCTCATTTAAAAACAATTAGCAGTAAAGTCTGTACTTTGCTTTTTTTTTTCTTTCCTTTTTGCTTTGCAGTTCAACCTTAAACCTCTACTGTTCCCACCCCACAAAAGTCCCTCAGCATGCAGCTGGCTTGTGAAGGACCTATGTGTTATACTTTGATTCTGTGCCACTAATGTCCCTTCCATGCCCCCCTTTTCCTGCATCCTTTTGAAAAGAATTTAAACAGCAAGGAGGTAGCTGGAGTGAGAAACTAGTCTCTCAGAGCAGGTCCCCTTTATGTCTGGAAAAAAGGGTGGTAACCAAGGTCACCTTTGTCCTGATCTAGCTCTGAGCCCTTCATGCCCAAACCTGCTCCATTTTCAAGCTGAATGTGTTTGGTTTCTCAAGAGCAGCCATGGCAAGTGATTATTTCTCTGCAGTGGAACGTTGTGCTGCTGCAACTGGGCAGGTCAGGCCTCCAACGTCTAGGCTCTACAACAGATTTAGAACCAGTCATCTGAAAAGGGTCGTCAATAATTCACTGAGCTACATCACTCTTGTAGGCACAAAGCAGCAGAATTCATTATCCAATGTTACCAGGGCGCTTTCCCCAGGTGTCTTGGTACAAGAGGGTGAAGACCGTGTCATTGTGAATACCCCACATGGGTGCTGGCCCTTTCCTCCATTGGGTTACAGTGTCTGTTCCCTCCTGAAGATGAGGTGGTTGTCTGAAAAATAAATGAGCCAATAGAGGTAGGAAGGTGTGTATGTTGAAGCAAAGTCATGTGCTACAACTGAGACTATTATATTGAACTTACAGTGCAAGGTGAAGGCCCAGCATGTAGTGTGTGTGAGGCGAGGCACAACATAAAGGGGACGGAAGATAGGATTGCCCCACCTGTCTCCTCTGCCTGGTGCCCCTCTCCCTTGTTCTGCACCCAGCATGGGGCTGTTATGCTTCTCCCTGACCCATTACCAGTGGGAAACTGAGGTTTTTCTGTGCCTCTCCCCACCCCTGCCTGGCCCTGCAGCCACTCACCCTAGCAGCTGGGTTGGGTGGGGAGTCGAAAGGGGACACTTTTCAGGGGGCTGAAGCTGACTGCTCTGGGCAGTATAGCAGAGGCCTGGCTAGCAGCCCACTTCCCACCCAGGCCCGGCTGACAGAGACAAGGTTTGAGTAAGCTGGAAACGCCCAGGGTGAGGGTAGTGAAATTTACCTCACAGAGTCTTGGCAGCTGGAAGGGCAGGGGGGACAGACTGCTGTCTCCTCAGGCAGGTGCTCTCTGGTGGCTGCCACTGTGCAGGGAGCAGCCAGCAAGAGAAGCAGCTCATCATGACCCATCCAATTGTTGTGGCGGGGAGGGGAAGAAGGGATTTGACGCTTCGCCGCCCCCAATGCATTGCCTCTGCTAGACCCATCTTCTTTCAAAATCCAGGCCTCCACCACTTGAGCTAAATCCATTAATGCAGGATGTATACCATGCAACCCACGTTTTATATGAAAACACAGCTGGACTACACTGCAGTTAGCTTGGATGTAGGTCGTCTGTCGTGTCTGACGATGATGTCTTGAGCTTGCACAGGCTCATCGGTTGTGGACGTGGCTGAGGAGTCCAAGCTTTGAACAGCATGGGCGTTCACAGTGGGGCCAAGGGAATTGTCCTGGCTCTGTTGGTGCGGCTGCTGCTGTTGCTTTCTTCTGCTCATGAGCATCAATGAGGCGTACGCATCGCTGCTCTTCAAAGGTGTCAAGTTAGCTTGTATAATGACCCCCTAAGGAGCTGTTACAAATCTGCATAACTTTGTGTTGTGTAAAGGTATCTCTAAGTCTCACTGGCTGGACCTACCAAGACTCAGCCAGCTGAGGATGAGGCCCTGGGCTAGAAGAAAGCTGGAGGAAAGCAGGATGCAGTGGGAGACCCAGAGGAAGATCCTGGGTTAGATAACTTCTCATAGTCTGGTGTTACTTGTGGGTCCTTTCAGAAGGCTTTGACTGGAGAGGGTGATGGTGACTTGGAAGGACATGCCCACTATGTAGAGGGTTACAAGGAGGAAGGCACCAAGACCAGAGTAGGAGAAAGAAATGAGAGGCCTCAAGTCTGGCATTTCCTGGCAGGGAGAAGGCAATAAGAGATGGTTAGACAAAGGCTGGGTTAGAGCTATGCATCCAGATGTGCTGGTTTAGTGTATGGCAAACTTGGACTGTCTGCTTGAGGTTTCCAATGCTCTCTTGGTTACAAGAATTTATGTGCCCATCTCAATTGCATGTTCATAGGTGAAAAATTTTGATGCTTTTAGCCTGGGACATGTGAGTGTTTTTACAAATGGCTGCTGTCAGCCTGGCATGTTAGTTTTAAAATTCCATTTGTTTTTGCAGGTTCTCTGCACACAGCTGCCCACCTGTGAATTCAGCTCTTAAAACTTGTAATAACAGCTGCACATGATAAAGGGTCTATCAAGAGATGCAAGAAGGAGAGAGAGTTGCAGTACTGCTAGATAAATGCCTTTGGTTGACTAGCTGAACCCAATACCATGCAGTTACCTTATCCTGGTCAGACTTTCCAAAACCTCTATTTCAGGTTAATATTTCTAACAGCGTGAGAAGTAATTTCAAGCATAGCAGAAACTTCCTTAACTTTCTTACCCAAGTAATTTCCTGACTTGCAGCTCTCATCACCTTATTTCCTGTCCCCTTACAAGTCACATAGCACCCCGTCACACACACCCTATATAATAATGCTCATCTACCCAACAGTCTGTCTGTGAAGTTCTTAATGGTTTTTAAAGCTTTTTTCAGATGTTTTCCAGGTGAAAGGCACTTGGGAGGTAAAGTGTCTCACTCAATAACTGTGAAAGGACTACATAAAAATTCCGTTAGTAGAAACTGAAAAACTAAAAGGCACATAGAGAATGCCTTGCCCCAGATCTGAACAGGATGCGGGGGCTGGGAGGTAGGGTGGCTGCAGGCTGAAGGCGCAGGACTAAGGCGCACCTTGGGCCACATTTGGCCTGCAGGCTCTGCCTGGCAGGGAGGAGGAAATGCCTCCGTGAGCTGCGGGGAAGTGGCTCTCCTTGGACTGTCTCCAAATGACTGTGCATTCGCTGATTTACTCCATTGGGCTCGCTGGTGGCATACAATTCTAAAAAGGGAGTGTGTAAAATGCCAACATTGTAAAAGGATGGAAAGTTATATGGGCATTTGGCAGCATGCCGCTTACCCATCTTTCCTCACCTAATCTGTCAAAATATGGTGGGTTGCAATAATAGAAACATATTGACTTTATGGTCAGCTCCTCGTACCGTACAAAGCCAGCGGTTAGTTGATCAACTTCACTGTATGTCTGTCATGCAGCTGGGCGCACCCCTCTCCTGGCCCAGCTGGACAGACTTGCACTAGGCAGCTGCGAGCTAGCGTGCTAAATATAGCACTGAAGAGACTGCGGCACCAACAGGATTAGGCGAATCCACTGTGCAGTGGCTAGCCTCAAATTGTGCCATGCACACATCTGTGGGTGGAGTTTAGCTTTGCAATGCAAACATGACAATGGCCTTCCATAGCACGCAACACGCACTTTCCCAGGCATCAAGCTGAAGGTAGTTGTGCAGTGCTGGGGACTTCCTGCAGCGAGCATTTCCTACACTGTGGACAAATTCAGTGCCCAACTGCTTAAAGGTACAAGAACTGAAACTGGCAGAAATAGAGTGGGAACATAAGAACAGCCATACTGGATCGGACCATAGGCCCATCAAGCCCAGTATCCTGTCTTCCAACAGTGGCCAATGCCAGGTGCCCCAGAGAGAATGAACAGAACAGGTGATCATCAAGTGATCAATTCCCTGTCACCTATTTTCAGCCCCTTGGAAACAGGCTATGGACACTGTCCATGCCCATCCCGGCTAATAGCCATTGATGGACCTATCCCCCGTGAATGTATCTAGTTCTTTTTTAAACTTCACTATAGTCTTGGCCTTCACAACATTCTCCGGCAAGGAGTTCCACAGGTTAACTGTGTGTTGGGTGAAAAAATATTTCCTATTGTTTGTTTTAAACCTGCTGCCTCTTAATTCATTTGGTGACCTCTAATTCTTGTGTTGTGAGAAGGAGTAAATAATTCCTTATCTATTTTCTCTGCACTAGTCATGATTTTACATACCTCTATCATATCCCCCCCCCCAATCATCTTTTTTCCAAACTAAAAAGTCCATCTCATTAATCTCTCCTCATATGGCAGATGCTCCATACCCCTAATCGCTTTTGTTGCCTTTTTCTGACCCTTTTCCAATTCCAATATATCTTTTTTGAGATGGGGCAACCACATCTGTACACAGTATTCCAGATGTGGACGTACCATGGCTTTATAACATGATAATATGACATTCTGTCTTCTTATCTATTCCTTTCTTAATCATTCCCAACATCGTGTTCGCCGTTTTGACAGCCGCTCACACTGAATGGATGTCTTCAGAGAACTATCCACAATGACACAATGGGAAGGACTCGTTGACCTGCTATGGACCAGCTACCCTAATGAGAGTCCTAGCATAAGGTTACAGGGGCTACGGCTGGTTTGTTTCTCTGGGCAGGGTGGAGAGAGGCCATGGCTACGGTTCCACTCTTTTTTTAGGGACTAGTGCCTCCAGCAGCACTATTTAGTGCCAGAGAAGCACAGGGACTGTACCAGTTGCCTACATCTCCCTCATGCTTCTTCAGCTGTGCAGACTGGCCTTAAAATCTTGCACTGGAGAACATGATACTTTTCTGAAGGTAAAAAATATTTTCTTGAGAAATACCACAAAACAGCCACCTGCATATTTAAATCATTGGTGCCACTGATTCAGAACTAATGGGCCTGATTCTCATTCAGTCACTTATATGCACAATACTCAGGTAACATGCCACCTTATCAGCAGTCTTCTCCAAGTGGCGGTAGCGTTTGTCACTTCCTTTGCACAGGTGCAAATGACTGCACAGGTTGGGTCACAGAAAGCCATCCACAGAACCGTGCTGCATGTCACGTGTGGTTCTGTTTGTTGTCCAAAAAGTCGTCACCACCACAGAGAGTGAAACATGAGTACTTTTATGAAATATGTATAGCTAAACATGCCTGTGAAAAAATTTGATTAAAGCAGCTGGCTGCTTAGGAATCCATTAGAATCACATGGAGTCCCACAGGTAAGCTGCAAGTATGAAACTTCATAAGAGACAACTTGTCAGTTTTGCTTATTTTTTTAGTTTGCATACATCTGTTTGAGACTTGAATTGAACAAGAAAGCTTAAGGAAAGGTGCCTTAAAAGCCTAGAGAAAGTAGAAAAACCTACTGTGCCTTATCTGGTAAAGCTGGGCTATTTGACTTTAATGCACATGGCTGATTCTGCTCTTTCACAGGCTAGGTCCCTAGATTTGTATACAGTTGTTTAGGTAAAGGCCTTTGTCAAGGCTGTTCCCCACTCTGATACTCCGAGTGCAGAAGGTTGGGGCCTACAAGAGACCTTAAAATGATCTTGGCTTAACAGGCTTCTGCTTAAAAGCTTCCCAAGGTCACAGATTGCCTGACCCTGGGAGGTAGCTGCCACCACCCAAGTGACAAAACTCCTGTTTAGAACCCAGGAAGGCACACTCAGAATGTCTCCCTATGGGGTAATCCCAAGCTCTTAACCCTCCCTTAGGAGGGTGCTTCAAAACCAAAATGAAGAAATTAAAGTGCAGTCTCTGATAGCTGACCTTTCAGTCTTAGGCACACATGTAAACAAGACCTTTCTGCTGGACACAGAAGTCAATCAATGACTTTAAGGTGATTTATTAACAAAACAGAAAAATACATGTGATGTGATAAAGAAGACCTGGTTGCCGGATGTTAGGAGCAACTAAAAAAGGGTAGATTAAAGCACAGAAAATTACTTCCCAGGAATTCAGTTTAAAAGTTACCATGTATAGGGAGGTATATCAGCCAGCCTAAGTGGTCCTGCACCAAACCCAGGGACAGGGGTGGGGGCGGGGGGTGTACTAGAAAGCCAGATGGCATCTAACTAAACATTTCTTTTCTACTTACATATCTGTATGCCCAGATATCCTTTGAGACCTGGATATTTACTGAATCCTCCAAGCCAGGTTCAGACTTAAACCATCTCTGTCTCATTCTGCTTTGGCCCTACAAAAGAGACTGTCTCAGCAAGTAGCTGCTTCAATTCAAAAATCACCTCCCACCCCCACCCTCGCTTCCCGTGGGCTCATCTGGCTGCTTGACAGCAGAGAACCCACTATCTCTGGGTTTAACCTTTACAGGCATTCATTCATGACAGCTTACCATTACAGTCCATTATATCTGGGATCCTGTTTGAACGTGATTCATGATAGTAAAGGGCTAACACAATACTTGATTACAGGGGAAGCTGTTTACAGCTCCCAGCTCACCCCCTCAAGACTGGACTCACTTTCCCCAAACTGGTGGCGGGCATGAACTCTTTCACAAAACTATGGTACAGCTAAAGTGCTCAATGACAGCCTTTGTAGCGTGAGCTGGAGGTACGACTGCCATGGCTGGACTTCAGTTCATAACCGATCAGGTAGAAAGCTTGTTTAGCTCATTTATGAAAAAGCAGTGGCTGTTCTGCATGTCTAAAAGGCTGTCAAGTTCATTCTGCAGTCAAGCATCTCACTGGTAAATAAGTGCCCGTCAACAAGGAAAGAGACACAATAGTGGTTGGTTGGTCGGTCCATTAGGGAAATGTTAAACAGCAGCCACATCTCACCCACAGCACCTTTTTCTTCAATTTAGAAACAGGAAATACGTAGGACCCACGTATACTCTAAGACTATAGACTCACCTGCTGGCCTTGAGGTGAGGCAGAACTAGAATTAAAAGCTGCAAAGTAAATTGCTCCAAGGAATGTTCAGCACAATGAGAAATCCTGCCAGCCTATAGAACAACTGCCACCTTTTCTTTAGGGTATAAGAAGAAATCAAATAGCGATGAATTCCAGTCACTAGTTGATTTTATTGTTACAGTATAACCAAACAGCTTATCTTGCTGTGTATTTCATAGCATCCAAAAGCGCTGGGAGTGCGTAGTATGTAGTGGACAACATGTTCACAGAAGTGCTCAATAGAAGGTAAGTGTGTTGTAATTTCGAGTGTGCTGAAAGTTACCTTGCCATTTTTTTTTTGCTTTCTGGTGACTGACAATATCATCATAAATAGCAGCTAATGGTGATTCATTTGTCAGTGATTTTAACTCTGCTGTGAATATTTTAACCATCTGAAGACTTTCTCCATATCATGTAAAGAGGAAGAACAAATACTTCTAAAATGACTTTGCATCATGTGCTTTATTTTAAGTCATTACTGAATCAAAACTACACATTATAGCCTTTTTAACATACTCTACCCACTCAATGATTCTGATTTTCAGAAATGGCATTTTTTTTTAAAACATGGAATTAAACCTACATTGCAATCAAATTTTCATGCTACAATGTCCTCTAATGAACCATTTGTATTACCAACAAGAGTAATTTAAGAAAAGGCCATTTTTCAAGCTCATATGTACTCTACATTTGGGAACTTAAAAAACCCGTCTCGGATGTAAAAATGTGAATTGGAATATGTAAACATTTTTGTATACCTGAAACACTGGAAGGAGAATATCAGTTAACAGCAAAATCATTGCCTTAAATCATCAAAATGGGGGGAAAAGCATGTATGGGAAAGCACAGAGTAGCACACACATTATTCAGTCTTCAAAGGGATGTAAGAAATGAATCAGTTCCTTAGTCATTCAGTTGGCTTGTCTGTCTGTCTAATGGAAAGCAGTATGTGTGGGAAGCTGGCCCAGCAGAACATCCCAATATTTCACCATAATTATTAAGGTTTAACTAAGGGCTAAAACCAAGGTTTTGTTTTTATTTTTTTTTTTCCTGAGAAAAGTCATTGATGTTTCATGGAAATGTCTCCTGGGATTGTACAAATAAAATAAGGCAATTAAAGAGAGTGTCATTTTATAGAAGTGTTTTTCTTTTTGCTTAGAGGGTTGACCACAGAGTCTTTGGTGCATGAAAACTTCTGCTCTTCTAAAAATGGATATGGCTAGCATTTCTTCAGCTCTCACTGTAGGCTTCGGGCTTGGTCGTCCTGAAGACTGATCAGATTCCTCTTATTAGATCTCAATAGTCCGTCACATATAACAGCATATTGCACAAACTGTAACACTCCAGAAGAGGTCCAGTGAAGTCATCTGAGGGATCTTCCTTTTTTTTCCCCTTTTTTTCTTTAATGTCTGGAAGATTAACTTATCCAGACAAAGCTGCAGAACATTTGGTTGATTTAAATTACAAAGCAAAGATCCCCTGATTTTCAAGGAATGGGCACTTAAAAAGACAAACGAACCTTCTTCACAATTGATCCTTAATTTGAAAGGCAGCACGGATTCCTAAGAAAGTTGCTTCCAGGACTCAATCAGTGAAAAATCGTTGCTACCTAACTATAAAAAGCTTAGCTCTTATGAGAATATTGTGCTTTTTTTAAAATTCAGATGAAGTCAACTTGATTTGCTGCGTGACTCCAAAGAGATCAATTAGTTTTTTCCCTAGTCCATTTGATCATAGTCTCTGGTGAGCGGTACAGGAATATTAATTTGGCATACAAGTCTTCCTCTAGTTCCAGTTCTCCAGTCTCTCTTACTAAGAAAATGTCAGTACACAACTTCAAGATACGGTCCACATTTGGTAGCTCTTCGAACATGATGGAGTGAGAGATCCCACTGAAGAACTCACGGACAAACTTCCCTATTACCAGGACAACTGAGGCATAAAGTCCCATGATACTGCAAAGCAAGAGAGGAAAGAGTTCAAAGATTTTTTCCTAATCTGGATCTAAGCCGCAACGCAGGCAAATTCCGATAAAACTAAAGAGGTGCTGGGTTTATGAAACATAACCAGTTCTATTAAGTGAACTTTGTTACACACATCAGGACTAACAAGGTAAAAAAGGATCAAGTCTGTGGAATTCCAAATGTAAACATTTCACATAAAACCATTTTAAAATGACATACAATTAAAAGTGTCAAAGACCCCACCCCGATGGAAAACATGTGAAGAGAAATCTTCCTGATGTTCCCTTACTACAGGTTCCACCAAATCAGAGAGCACTTCCAGCAGGTTTGCCTTTCTGCTCAGGTTTCTCTACTAGAACTTGCAAAACACAGAGATAGGCTGGAGGCTAGGATTAACTAACTCTACAACGTCTGGGACCCCCTGACTTCTCTCTGGGGCCAGTGGAGCTGAACTGCCAATGCCTCCTCCCTTTGGACCCTCCAGGAAGGAATGTACCACGACCTTAACAAAGAGAAACACCTCAGACTGAGCTAATTTCCCTGAAGACTTGGGGCAAAAAATAATGCACATTTTAATTTTTGGTCTTGTCTCCCTCGCGTTCCCAATTGTGGGTTCCTGCCTGCAGAGTGTTCTTTTGAAAGGTGTATGGCAGGATGGTGAGCAGAAACAAATAACCAGCATGGTGTAGATCCCTTTCTGCATGGATTTTATGTGGGGTGCACAAATCTCTATGAGAAAATAGATAGAAGAACCCCAGGGTCCAGAATTTGGTCTTTATGAATAATTGAGAATGACAATCCTATTTTAAAACAAACTAGTTTAAAACCAACTTCTTCTTGACCAAACTGCTAAAACCTGAGTACATGATTCTTATTCTGCCTAAACTAAGGAATACTGTGCTTCCAATAACCTGATGCTACAGTGATGAGGGCCACTAAAACAGAAGAGGTTTACAAAATCATGAAATTTGCTCCCTTCTAAATGCAGTTTTTCTTGTGTGACTGGGGCTAGGGACAGGGACAGTACTGCTCCTCTACGATTTAGATATTTGTGATGTTCTCCCCTGTTACAATAGAAACACAAAACACTGGTCTGCAAGAGATCAGTGTCTCAGTTCACTGTTCATTATTTGTGATAAGACAGTACTGTGGTTTGAAGTACAAGATTCTCTCTTACCCATAGCCCGCCAAGAATCCAAGACTAGGAGGGCTAACTTTGTCACTGAATACAAAGAGTTCAAGACTTTTTTCTTGACTATATCTTTTCCCAAGCTGATTTAGAACCCACCACTCACGAACCCCTTCTTTAGACTGAGTTTTGACAAGAGAAACAGTGATGTTTTCCATCCTTCCATCTATTGAAAGAGAAAACATTAACACAAAACAAGCATATTATCAGTCAGACTCGTTACATCAGTTGCTTATTAGTGTGACAAAGCGACAGTGCTACCTAAGAATAAGTCAATTGAAACAGACTTTTAAACAGTTTTAAATGGTTTATAGAACAGCACTAAAATGGTTCTCTAGTCTTTAGTCCTGTTGAATTCAATGGGACTACACTATGCTTGTATCTTCGCAAGTTCCAGTGTCCTACATTGTGAGCTAGACCTTGAGAAAGGAAGAGGAGAAAATTCATTAAGAGGAACGAGTTAGTTCACACCTCTCAGAACCATTAGGTAAGGCTGACTTCACCTCCATTGAGAGTTCTGCTTCATCTGAAAATTTCCCACTGAGATGAGTGGGCTACTCCACACTTCCTACTCTACAGAGTGTTAGGCCCTTTTCTTCAAAACTGAAGGAAAATGTAGAGCCTGGGCATCCCTTTCATTACACTTGCTATCTCCCACTGGTAGAAGTGCTCCTCACAGCCCAGCTTCCTCCCTCAAGCCCTGCTGGGGACATAGGCCAGAAGGAGGACAGACCTGAGTGGCGGCCATGTCTCCTTGTGCCTCCCCTCAGGCACACTCTAGTCATGCCCCCTCATTATCATCACCTCCCAAAGAAAGAAGGGAGATTCGCTATCTGAAAACTTAAGTCTGTACAGAGTTATGACAGAGCAGCCTCATGGCCTTCCAGAATGTGGAGTGCACCTGTACTTAAAACCTCTGAAAAACAGGAATTACAAAGCAGAGTACACATCAGCCCTGCCTCACAACTTCCACAGCAAAATGTGCCATTTTCATGCGTGTTGTGTCATGAATATCATAGCCTCTCATTTGTCTGCATGCACATGATCTCCCTTTCACTATCTTAGAGACACTGTACTGACCGGTGCAGAGATTACTTGCAGCAGATTGCCACAATTCACCTGACATGAGGAGAGGAACAAATGCAACCCAAGGGCTCACAATCCCCTGGTTTCTGGGGGCCCGAACAAATGTTGGTTGCAGAAACAAGGGAGCACAATTTTCTATTCTTGCCCCTGGGATTTGTTGAGGTCTAGAAGAAAACATGACAGTGCATTACAGGACAGAGGCAGTCATCAAGAAAGAGGCCTTAGTTCAAAGGCCAAGGGATCAGAAAGGATCATAACGTATGGTGATTCTAGGGTAGCGTGGAAAGCACAGTAGTGGTTGAATACAGGCCAGGAATAGCTCCCAAACCTATCATGGTTTAACAGTTTCTTCTACTGTGCCCAAATATTGTCTCTTTGCAGCATTTCACAACATCTGGAAGGCTAGAGTACTGCAGTGTTCACCAGGGTGTGTCGAGGCACCAATCAAAGAAGGCAGAGTTAAGGTTACAGGCTGGGGCTAGTTTGTACCTTAACTGCATATTTTCCAGTTTTAAGCAGTTTCGGTAGAGGTGCACTCAGCCCTATGGAAGAGTATAAGGCAACCTTACCAAAGTTTAACTGCATTAACAAAGGGTTTTCTGACTTGTGTGTACAAGGGGGCCCTTTGGAATTACCTTAGTGCTAATACTAATTATTACAATCATAATGCATGAAAGACCATGTGGATGCCTCACAGTATGAATTTTGATCACTCACTTCAGGCACGAAAGTTTAAAAAACATTGCTATTAAAATTTTTGGTGCCTCCATGTTCTCCACTGAAAAAGTGGGTATAAACAATGCTTACACAACTCTAGCAAAGTGCTTTCAGAGCCAGGGCTCTCCTTACCCATATGCAGAATAGGCAGCTGTGTAGAGCACCTGAAAATCGGGGGCACCACTGGGTCTTAATGTCCACCCATCTGCCTCTTATCCCTGTTGTGTGGCTCTGCTTCCTCCAGAGAGGCTCAAGTTGATGTAAAAAGTGAAAAAGCCTGCCAGAGCTATTATCAGAACACTGAATCTGCGAAAGAGCCATTCGAGTAGCAATGAAGCTATTTGCCAAGCCCAGGCACATACTGTCAGTTTCTGAATTTACTGTGTCCGTCAACAGGGCCTGTTTAACATTTTCTTTAAAATATTTCGTTAGTGTCTTGAAGATTATAAAATCACATCTCAAAAATAATTGTCATCCACCCCTCCCGCCAGGCTGCCAATATGCACAGGGACAGCAGTTTAATTGTACTCCATAGGGCCTCATAAATCCTAAGGATGGACCCCTTCAGACCCTTAGTTAAACACTCTAAATAAATGCTAAGTGTTTAAATAAAGCTTTGAGGGTTTTTCTCCTCTGAGATGTGCTGAGGCGATAGTCCTAGAGCCCAATACCCTCTTCTTACCCACACAATAGGTATAGCAGAATAGCAGGACAACTTTCCTTGCTATTATTACCTAAACAGCTGTGTGTGTTTAACAACGAACATACCTTTCCATAGCTGCTTTATAGGTTTTGCCAGAGAATCACTAGGTGCCTTGATGTAGTATGGAAATATCATTTCTAGGTTCCTACAAGAAAAATGAGACTGGATGTAATTCCATAGTTTTGTATGGCTACAAATTCACTTAGACATTCCTCTAGTTCAGGGGTGGGCAATAATTTTTGTTGGGGGTGGGGCACTCCACAAGGTTTGGGAAGTTGTCAGGGGCTGGCTCTCAGCCCCTAGAAGGGGCACGTCCTTAGGCATATGAGTTGTGGTGGGAGCTAGAGAGAGAGAGAGACTGTGAGCATATGTGACAGAAATTGTGTTTGTGTGACTGTGCATGCAACAGAGACTGAGTGTGCATGTCTGTGTGGAGTACCTGTGCGCATGTGAAGCAGACAGTGTGTGACACTGTGTATGTCACAGTGAGTGAGTGTGTGCGCGTATATATACAGTGACTGTGTGGCACAGAGACTAGGTGTGACGTGTGTGTGAGAGAGAGAGAGAGAGGGAGAGAGAGGGCGCGCGAGCTCATGCTGGCTGTTGGAGAACTCTTAGGAAGAGTGCACTGCCCCTTTAGGAAGCATGCACTCATCTGGGTCTTCATTCACACCTCAAGCTGGAGCTGTTCTCCTGTGTCCCTTTCCCTGCTGCCTGCCTACAGAGATGGGGTATGGGGAAGGGGAACACCCTGACATGGCCTCTCCCCTGCCTCCCTTGTACAGCTAGCAGGAGGGGCAGGTACGCGTGTGCACTCTGCTCACCAGCTGGATGGGCCAGACAGAAATGCTGGCAGGCCAGGTGCAGCCCATGAGCCGTGTTTTGCCCGTCCCTGTTCTAGTTTGAAGGAAAGTATTTTGCTATGATTTTTTGACTGAATTCTCATTTCACATCACCTCGAACCAGTGTCACTCTGTTGGGTTTGATGGACTTGCCAGTGACGTACCATCCATGTTTTAACAAAGTATTTCATTCAGAATTTCCCCCTGGCATGTCAGTCGCCCTGAATGCCAGGCATGTGCGCACACAAGGAGGGGCTGGGGAACACATTCCTTTGTTTCTCACTGTAACAAAAACACTCTTGCTACTGGCACGAAGAGAAGCAACACATCACCTCTTGCTAAATAAACCTAAATGAAGTGCATCTGATGCAAATGTTTTTATTTCCCCATAGCACAGTGTTCAGCTAGTGCTAAGCTCAGGGTAGAACATGAGGGAGTGGGTGTATATTTTATAAAATTCCTGCCTTCTGAGAACAGGAATTCTAAGCACACCATTTATTTCTTGCCTCAAACAGATCTGCAGTCCTAGACACTCCCGGAAATGCCTTTACTTTAAAAAATACGAGAAAAAAATGATTGAAAAACCTGCAGCCACACAATACAAACGTATATGCAGCCACATATCTGTGCAACAGACCTATGTACAGCCTGAACAAAACCAGCTCTCAACCAGGCATTTAGCTGTTGCTTTGCACTGACTCAGCAGCAGCCATTTTAGGCATCAGTGTGATGCTCCTGGAATCTTAGGGCAGACCTACATTAAAAACGCTGCACAGCTACAGAATGATCACTCTGTGAAAAGAATTCCTCCCCGCAGGAGGTGGGTATTTTGTCTTTTATTTTTTGGTATGAGATCATTCAAGAGCATAGCAACTCTGGCTTCACTGTGGGGGATTCAGTGATGACTGGGCATCTTGACCTGTCAGTTCTCATCCTCAGAAGAAACCTGGGTGGCACTTTCAAAAGACAAGCTTGGAATTTAAATTCATAACGTTGCTAAATGCTAAAAATCATGGCCTGAACTGATACACTGGATTTATGGCTTATCACCACAATTTATAACACAGGGGTGGGGACATGCCAAGAATTTGGTAAGTGGTCAAGAGCTGCACTCTAATTGGAGGGGGCGTGGGTGAAGGAGGGGGTTGTGACCTGAGGTGAGGGGCTGGGTTGCAGGGCAGGATTCTGATCTGGAGTAGGAGTACAGGAGAGCGTGCAGGGTCTGGGAAGGGGCCGTGACCCAGGGCAGGGGTAAAGGAGAAGATGCAAGGATTTGGGTTGTGACCAGGGGATGGGGGGGTGCAGTGTCTGGGACGGTGTACAGGTGCAGGATGGGGGTGCAGAAGGTTTGAGTTGGGCAGGGGCAGGGGTGTAAGAGGGGAAGCAAAGGGGTGGGGGATGGAGGAGCTGCAGGCTATGTCCATAAGGCACTTACCTAGGGGGCTCCCAGCCAGCAGCCCAGTGGAGGCCTCAGACTCCCTGCCTACTGCACCCTCACATGCCACTCAAAGCAGCTGGCTGTGGAAGTCATATATGTGTGCGCATGCTGTACACTCCTGGGGGGGGGGTAGGGGAGAGGGCCCTCTGTGCACCGCCTGAGCTGCAACCATGGCCCAGGCAGCTCCAATTGGATGGAAACCAGCCAATGGGAGCTGTGAGATTATGCTGGGGGTAGGGGTCAGTGAGCGAATGCCGCCCCCCCATGCGCACACAGCATGTAGAGTGCACAGGGCCTCCCGGGGTCCACCATTTGGAGTGGTGTGGGGTGATGCAGAAGACAGGGAGCCGCTGGAGGCTCCTACTGGGCTGTAGGACAGTGGCAGGACAGATCCGGCCATTTGGCAGGCTGGATGCAGCCTGTGGGCCTTTTTTTGCCTGCCCCTGCTATTACACATTAATATCTCAGCCACTTCCCACCCACTTTCCTCTCCTCCTTATGACGAGAGACGTCACCTTGAATATTCTGTTGAAATGTGTGTGAACTACTTATGCTAAATAAGCAGTTCCACCTTGCACGCATGACACTCATTTTCCAGAGGTCTGTTTCCCAGACCTGAAGAAGAGCTGTGTGTGGCTGGAAAGCTGTCTCCCTCAGCAACACAAGCTGGTGCAATAAAAGATGTCCCCTCACCTCACTGCTTTTGTTCCTGTAATGTCTTGGGATTGACAGAACTGCAACACCACTGCATATTATCTTTGAAGTAACATTTATTAATGTAGGGCTAGAATATCCTTGACCTTTGTGTGGGTGCTAGGAATAGTCATCTCTTTGTAGCCATTGTACAAAGGCCGGGGGCTCTATCAGTCCTTGCTGCCAGGGAGGACACGGTATGCTGTACCTTCCATACACACTCCCCCTGCATGCTAAAGAGCACAGTTCCTTTCCTAGTTGTGCCAGGGCTGGTGCAGGGTGTAGCCTTCACTCAGAGTTTGAGAAATGCGCTCACTTGGGTGGCATCTGTCCGATTTGCTGTATACTCAGCAAAGGAACTATACTTCGCAGGTTTCAGTTGAGTGGTATATGCTATGCTAGTAAATTCCATTATAGGTAACAACTGTGCAACTTAACATGCTTTAAGAGAGACATCTGTAGGAACAAGTCAAGAACATAACTTACACATTCATGTCTGAGTTATTCCCAGACATCATTGTAGCAATATTTTCTCTAGTTTTGTTTGGTAGGTTACAAGACAGCTTATCCGATGCGAGTTCTGCTTTTGCACCAAGAGAGAGGTTTCTATAATGAGAAATGAAGAAGAAAGCTCAATAGTGAAGCTCAATTACCAAGCAACATCCAGTCCTCCAAGCTGTCTTTAGACTAGAAACACATATACACATATCCAGTACCCACATGGTGTTGATGCCCCTTCCATGATATCCTGTCAAGTACCAGCCTACCAATACCGGATCCTCTGGTTGATGTATAGTGGCTTAAACCCCTCCTGTTATTACTGATGATGGTTTTTGATAAGACAACGTGACTATAATTTTACTTACTGTGTCAAAGTCAAAATAGAAGCCTTACATAGGAACCTCAGTGGTGGATTGTTTTTGAACACAGAGGCCGGAATTTGGCCGTGGCAGCTGGCACGTGACACCTCCTTACTTGACTAATCACAGCTACATCTAGAAACCTCTCTGGGTGTTTCTAAAGACTTTTATAATCGGTTAGCTTGTGTAAAACTGAAATAAGAACCTAGTATTCATCCCCTCCCTCAGACACCACTTATAAATCAGGATATCTAAGCTGAGGGTTCCTAGGGCCCTTGAAACAAGATGAAAATGTATATTTGATTATTAAGAGAAAATGTTCCCCTGGTGATTCTTTCAATGGAAGTGGCTGAATCAGCCCTGTCACCAGGGAGAGGTGAATGGGGACACTGCTTACCTAGCTCTCTCCCACCACTTTCTCTGCAGCCCCTTGCATGCCAATGGGACGAGCCAATCAGAGTCTGTCCGACTGCCTCCAATGACACAGAGGAGAGTAGTTCTGGCTGCTTCATTGCCTGCTTCCTTGTTGGGCTGTGGGAGCTCCAGGGAGAGCAGTGTAAGAGCTGGACTGAATCTGCCTGAGCCTAGGGTAGCATATAGCAAAGGCAGGCCACCCTCACCATCTCCCCGCCGTTCCACCCCAACACCCACCCGGTCACTGAGGGTGGCGCAGGAGAGGGAGGAGATTATAAGCAGAAACATCAACAGCCAATTACAACACAGCTCCCCGATTCTTGCTCCCAGCCCAAATCAGAGCGGCCCAAAGCCTTTTCTAACCTCCATCAGCTGGCAACAATCCCCACTAGCCCACCTGACAGCCATAGACAGCTGGAATGTACTGTGACTCAGTCATAGCCTCTCCTTTCCCTCCACGTCTCACAGGCCCTTTCTGCCAGGGGCCACAGGGAGGGAGTAGGAGCTGGCCATGTCAGCTCTCTGGCTGATGGGGACTCCTCGATGCTGGGAAAACCCCCAACTATAAACTTGTGGGGGGCAAGTAAGTCATAGGGTACATCTACACAGTAAAGTTACTTCAAAGTAACAGCTGTTATTTCTAAATAACTTTGCTAGCATCTACACAATGCAACTGCTATTTCAAAATAGTGGATAGTGCCTATTTCAAAATCGCTATTTCAAAAAAGGGGCTTTAGACAGGGAATAGAGCCCATTTTGAAATAGGCTCTATTGCATGTGGAAGTGCTATTTCAAAATCTCTTCTGGAATAGCTTATTCTGAATAGCACTGCTGTGTAGATATACCCCGAGAGTAAATGGGCGCAAGCCTCAATGAAGGAAATGGACACCGTGTCACCTTTCATGTAGCTCTAGAATTTCAGGTCATTAATAATGCTGCTTTTCATCTTATATCTTTCTATTTAATTCCTGACAGCAAAGAAGGTATGACCAATAGCTTGAGTCTATAAAGCCTGAGTAAGAGGACTGATTGCTTTTTTTTTTTTGTATCTTAATTGAATTTTCCTATTAGTTATCTGCTTATAGCAAATGCTTGACCCTTGAACGTGTTACATTTACATAAATATTAATGAGCATGTTGTCTGAAGCAGATTTCCTATTGCAGTTAAATCACTGGTTTTGGTTGGGATTTTCATGTTTTTTTGTTTTTGTTTTTTTAAAATTTTACATTGGGATTTCAGTTTCTTGGTGCCCAACCTGAGGCCCCTTAAGGTTACTGGATTTTCAAAGGACAAAAGCTCTGTATTGTTTGTAAATCAGGCTTCTCCAAAAATGTTGCAGGTTGGGCCCTCACAACCTGAGGAAGCCAAGATCTCTAATCACTTTAGACAATCTTGGCCAAAATTATGTGTACTTGTTTTAAAAGGGTCTTTTGGTCATCGAAGCTCCAGTGTGAACACAGTCACAAATGAAGCAGTCTTTATGTACTGCATGTTAAAATGAGATCTGCTGTAGACCTTGTAAAAATATTTCATTGCTAGAAAAGCTCAAATACCATAGTCCTACTCTTGAAACTGCTTGTCCCTTATGTTCTTCCATGCTGAACCTCAGACCTGTTTGCTCCCGCTTTTATAGTTTTTGCGTTGGAGGTGCTCAGCTAGTGCATGGCCAATGGCATTCTTCATGAAGAGTTCTACAGCAAGCTCCTCTTTTTAAAAAGAAGGGATGCAATTTGTTGCAGCCAGAAGGGTTCATTTTTGCCTGACAAAGATCATTCCCCTCACCACCTCCTCCCCAGCCATCCACTCAGCCTTTCTGACCCAGTGAACTGGGTGGGAAAATAGACATCTCTCTCTCTCTCTCTCAATCTCTCTCTCTCTCTCACACACACACAGCAAAATACTTCCATTAACCAGGTGCACTAGCTCAAAAATCAGTCAAGATCATCACACTAATTACCTTTGAATAGTCCACGAAAGAACCAGAGTGAACTCAGCAGAAAAATCCCGGAGACCTTGAATCATTTTCTCTCTACTGGGAGGGCTGATGGTCCACAATGAATTTGAATTCCCTTCTAGTTCTGCTACAGTTATATCTTCTCTTCCATAGCCTTCTAGAAACTGCAAAGCACCCTGTAAATACAAAAAGGGAAAGGAAAATTTCATCTATATGAAACACATAAGTATTCTCTGGGTCAGCCAAAACCATAGGTGTAGTACAAATTATGAGTTCAGTGATTTGCATTGATGGTTTTCCCCAGACACTGGGTAAGGCATAAGAGGAAAGAGGTTTAACAGCCCAGACCAAAAGTTAACGATGTGAAAAAACTGCATTGCTAGCGAAACAATACAACTACCTAACTTGGTGGAAAACGTATGCCCACATGGTCCTGAATAAACTTAAACATACACGTTCTATGCTTTTGTTTCTAAGGTTTAAGCAAGTATAGCTAATTGATTACCCAGAACACATTTTAATTTGAGGTAATATATGTTCTAGTCCCAACCTATTTTGTGTGGTGTCTCAACCTTACTTTAAGCAAGTTCATGGAAGCTCCCCACAGCACAAGTGGCTACCATTCTATGCAATTTGTCTGACAAATTCTATGCTAGGTAGATTACCAGACATTCCATTGGCCCACACAGTAATTTGAATACTAACAGAGAGTTAGCTGTGCTAGTCTATATACTACCAAAACAAAAAAGCACTCCAGTAGCACTTTAAAAACTAACAAAATAATTTATTAGGTGATGAGCTTTTGGGGGACAGACCCACCTCTTCAGATCATAGCCATCCCAGAACAGACTCCAGAACATACCAGAACAGACTATTTCACATCCTGGAAATAGTTTTAGTGAAAAACTGGCTGCCATTCAGCCTTTCATTCAGGCCTGCCTTTGAATGCTTTTCTCGTACCAAGGGAACTGAACATAGCTTTGCGGACACTATTCACTTAAATGAGTAGTGACACTTGGGGATTGTCATAGGGAGGTCCCCAGCCCAAATGTATATACAGCAACTGTATAGTCCCATAGCCCCAGCCCCAGGAGCCCAAGTCTGCGTTCCCAGGCTAGCTTTAGGTATGGTAAACCCTCAGAATACATGGCTTCAAGTTGCACGTAACTCTTTTTAACATGAGTTAAGCACATCTTGAAGCTGCTCTGTGGCTTCAAGCCTGCCTAGCTGCCTGCAGTGCTATAGATCTCTTATTGTCACTCAAGCAAATTTAAACAGTAACTTTGGCTGGTCTGGATACACTGGATGTAGATGCACAGATTCTTAAAAGGGGAAAACATTTTACATTTTACTTACAGTATTACCCGAATATTCTCTTTGAAATGAATCGAACTCAGTTTGATTCAAATCCTTGAGCTGGTTCTGCTGAGCACTCATTGTAAAAATAGGCTGGAAGATAAAAGAACACATCCATGCCAAATGTACTTCATTGTCTTTCTGTGTTAAAATTGAACCATTCTATGAATTTCAGTTTAAAGACTGTCAGTTCTCAGTGCCATAAGTAGATATTCTGAAGGATGGGAGAAAAGCTCATGCATGAGATCTAAAATCTTGTAGAAGTGAAGCTCTGAATTTCTTGTCAAATTTTCTTAAATGGTCCAATTTTGTAGGAAAACAAACCACTCCCAAATGAAAACATTTCACCAAGTTTTGTTCCAAATTGGTCCTAATTTTAAGCAACCCCACCCGACAACGTGTAGAAAGTCCATTATTTGAAATTTCTTTCAGGCCAACATCTATTTGGATTGGTCTGAGCAACTATGAAAGAAAATAAATGGAAGCTATTCTGTAGGCACTATCGCGCTTCTTACAGCTGTCAATTTCAATTCACTTCTCAGAGAAGTGTATTCCCATGGCTGTATATGAAGTTCTCAAGCTAGTTTTCACTTTGGAAACCTTGTGTGTTCATTTCTCTAAATGCTACAAGTGCCCCTCAGCAGCTTTTAATCTGAAAATAACATTTTTAAAACTTCACAAATGGCCATGGAGACTAGCTCATAAGAAAGGCAAAGCCCAGAACAGCCTATCTAAACATTCCTTTCCCCTGTAGATCCTTTCCTGGGGTCCTATTAAAAATTTAGGATAAAATCTTAGTACTGAAGTTAATTAGGAGTCTATGTCCCATTTTCAATGGTCACTTAAGTCCAGATTTTTAAAAAGGTATTTTGGCATTGCTTTGCTTAGCATTAAGAACATAAGAACATAAGAATGGCCATACTGGGTCAGACCAAAGGTCCATCCAGCCCAGCATCCCATCTGCCGACGGTGGCCAATGCCAGGTGCCCCAGAGAAGGAGAACAGAAGACAATGATCAAGTGATTTATCTCCTGCCATCCATCTCCTGCCCTTGTTATGAAGGCTAGGGCACCATACTTTATCCCTGGCTAATAGCCATTTATGGACCTAACCTGCAAAAATTTATCAAGCTCTTTTTTAAACCCTAATAGAGTCCTGGCCTTCACAGCCTCCTCGGGCAAGGAGTTCCACAGGTTGACTGTGCGCTGTGTGAAGAAAAATTTCCTTTTATTAGTTTTGAACCTACTACCCATCAATTTCATTTGGTGTCCCCTAGTTCTTGTATTATGGGAAAAGGTAAATAATTTTTCTATATTCACTTTCTCCACACCATTCATGATTTTATATACCTCTATCATATCGCCCCTCAATCGCCTCTTTTCCAAACCGAAAAGTCCCAGTCTCTCTAGCGTCTCCTCATATGGGACCCGTTCCAAACCCCTAATCATCTTAGTCGCCCTTTTCTGAACCTTTTCTAATGCCAATATATCTTTTTGGAGGTGAGGAGACCACATCTGCACGCAGTACTCAAGATGTGGGCGTACCATAGTTTTATATAGGGGAAGTATGATATCTTTTGTCTTATTATCGATCCCTTTTTTAATAATTCCTAACATCCTATTTGCCTTACTAACTGCCGCTGCACACTGCGTGGATGTCTTCAGAGAACTATCCACTATAACTCCAAGATCCCTTTCCTGATCTGTCGTAGCTAAATTTGACCCCATCATGTAGTACGTGTAATTTGGGTTATTTTTTCCAACATGCATTACCTTACACTTACCCACATTAAATTTAATTTGCCATTTTGCTGCCCAATCACTCAGTTTGCTGAGATCTTTTTGTAGTTCTTCACAATCCCTTTTGCTTTTGACTGTCCTGAACAACTTGGTGTCATCTGCAAACTTTGCCACCTCACTGCTTACCTCATTTTCTAGATCATTGATGAACAAGTTGAACAGGATCGGTCCCAGGACTGACCCCTGGGGAACACCACTAGTTACCCTCCTCCATTGTGAAAATTTACCATTTATTCCCACCCTTTGTTTTCTGTCTTTTAACCAATTCCCGATCCATGAAAGGACCTTTCCTCCTATCCCATGACCACCTAATTTACATAAAAGCCTTTGGTGTGGGACCGTGTCAAAGGCTTTCTGGAAATCTAGGTATATTATGTCCTATATATATTATGTATATTATTGTAACACCCAATTGATTTACGAGCCATGGGGGCTAGGTTTGTAAGGATATTTAGGCACCTAACTCTCACTAATTTTATTAGGTGTCTTAATTTCTTTACAAATTTGACCCCAAGTCACATTTTCAAAAGTGATCCAGGTAACTCAGGTTTCTAAATTCCTGCAACTTTCAGTGACACAAGACATCCCTACAAACTACAGTAAGTCGAACGTACAGAATAATATAATACAAAGACATACAGAGTAATTGACTTGTCTTTGTGTCATTTACCTGATAGCCTCCTAGGGTTATTGTGATTGATACATCCAGAGGCTTGTTGGTGACTCCCGCAACAGACTTGATCAAAGACATGAAGAGCAGGGGGAACCAGACAATACAAATCAGCAAGATGACAATCATGCCTCCCATTCCATATTTCACAACTTTCTTTTTCTTCTGGCCTCTTGGCTGGGGGTATCTCTGGAAAAAAAAAAGTCATATGGTAAAACAGGCCCTGTGTTCATCAGTTGGACAGTTTTAATATGAACTCATGAAGAATACATAATTACCCCTTTCATGGTTCATGAGAAACCCCTGTTCAAGCCTAGGTTCTGGAACTTTTTTAACTCAGAAATTGGGCAGGTGTTTGATTGAAACTGGGTTGAGTTTCAGCAAACACAGAGGTGAGTTTTCAAGTGAACCTGCATGGTTTTAAGGTTTGGGGTAAAAAAAACATGCATAATTCTATGGGGTTGTATAAATTCCCAATCCCAAATGGGGCATCACTGGGCAGGTTCATTTGACTGATCTGCAACAGACGGCACGAAGCCTTATGAACCAAAACACAAAAAAAAAAAAAGTTTGCTTAATTCCTTGCTAACTGAAGCCATCACCTTTCACCAAGCTGTACTTCAAACAAAATTTTAACATCAGATATATTCAAAGCTGTCCTATTTGTGCTTAATGTCGGGGAGGGGAGGGTAGCTGTGTTAGTCTGTAGCTGTAAAAACAAGAAGTCCTGCATGCATCTGATGAAGCAGGTCTTTCCCAAGAAAACTTAAGCTCCAAAAAATCTGTTAGTCTATAAGGTGCCACAGGACTTCTCGTTCTCTTTGTGCTAAAGCTCTCTTTTGGCTTGCCTCACTCTGCTTCTCAGCTCATGTCTCTTGTCTTTAATCTCCACGCCTGCTCTTTATCTTGCCCAGCACCAAGATCTTTGCTCTCCCTTTCCTCAATATGTCCACCATTGGAGACAGAACCTTCTTTTCTGCTATTTCTGGGGTTTAGAACAATCTTCTTGATCTTTCCTTCTCTTTTCCTATCATGTCACAAAACACATCTCCCTTCCCCATCTATGATTTCTCTCCCCCTCTGCTTCTGACCTCATGATTGAATGCTTTAATGGATTCACCAGACTGCACAGTCTTTGCCTCACTATGATTTATTTTGCGTGCGTACAAGATGTAGACTGTACAGAGGTATGGTGAGGGGGGTGGGAGAATAGCTTTTATTGGACCTGCTTCTGTTGATGAGAGACATGCTTTTGAGCTAACAGAGCTCTTTGGGTCTAATAAAGGTAGAGCGTCACAGCTAAATAGAATGTGAAACAGATTGTTTAGCATAACTAGTGAGTCTTACCCACTAAAGCTCATTACTTAATAAATAAAAATGTTTGTCTTTAAGGTGCTATAGGACTGCTTACTTTGCTTAGTTAACACATAGTCTAACTCTTCCAGGTGAAGTTGCCAGGTAATGCCTGTACAGTAACAGGATAAAAACAGAGGGCTAGTGTGTTTGTTACAGATTATCCTGGGACCAACACAACAAGAAGGGTGGAAACTCTAAAGAGCGTTTTGAAATAGAATGTGTAGGAAAGATGGCATCTACCGACTAAAGTTGTATCGCCCACATACGCTTGCCAGAAAGCTGCCTTTCAGGAAATTGTACTTGTTTTACAAGTTGAATGCATAAGGCCCTAAGAGAATATTATATTTGTAATGCAATTCTGTATTTAAAATAAATCAGTTACATTTTAAAAGTATTGTGTTAAACCATTTGTCTCACACTCCAGGACACTGTTTTCATTAATATCTTATTGCACTCAGAAGGACTGTATCATTTATCTGTACAAGGTCATTTCAGGCACCTTTAACACTATTACAGAGCAGCTCAGAGAGTTCATAATAGCCAAAATACTCAGAAATATCCGTCGGGGGAGGGGGGGGAGGTACCTTAAACTACTCTCAGATATTACTAGTTATTTTTCTCTTAACATACAATTTTTAGAGATATGCAAAATCCATCACCAGGTGTGGCAATGTGTGTCATTCAGATACACATCATGACTTAGATGTGGAAACTTGTATATTCTCAAATTATTCCATAGCACAGCATAAACTGTTACTATTATACTAAAAACAACACACAGAACAAAATTGGAAGTGGATTACTTCCTATACCTTTCTCTATTAATTTCTGAAACGTCATGCAAATCAATTCATGGTAGGAATGTAACTAGCATAAAAAACTCTAAATGTCAGGTTTGTGTGGATATCAGGTTAATTTACTTGTAATTAGGTGGCATACCTTGAAATCAAGTACAGTCAAGAGGTAGGATTGTAATAAAACTAGAAATATGTCAGTAACACTCAAATATATAGCCATTTTATTATTTTCTGAATGGTTGGGTTATTTCCTATGCCTAAAATAACACTTAATTTTGTTTTAAAATTGGCAAAACAACTCAACATCTGGATGCTGTTTTTACATGGGTAACACTGAGTCTAGGATTCCTGATTTTTACGTTAACTGAACCTTAACTCATTGAAACCAGCTGAGTCCAGTTTCCTAAAAAATGGCAGTCACAAAGTCATAAAAGCAGAGGTATAGGGGCAGTTCTGTGCACTTGAGGATGGGTAAGTGCTTGCTGTGAGAGCCAGAAGAGAAGAGCCTTGTGTGACTGATGGGAAATGGGTCTTTGAGTATATGCAATGGTTGGTGGCTACATGGTTCTGTGTGGTTTGAGATAGTATGGAGGAAGTGAGGAAAAGTGATATGAGGTTGTACTGGGCAGGGTGTGTCTGTGTGTGTGGGGGGGTGGTGCAGTGATTATACGGTGGATGGTATGGAGGAATAAGATGGCGGCTGTATGGCTGTAGGGGGTGGATATGGAGCATGGAAGATACAAGGGGTCTGAGTTAGGAGACAAAGGCCGCATCTATACTACCAGATAAACTTGATATTATTAAATTTGATTTTATAATGTTGGGTTTTATAAAATTGATTTTGAATATTCTTACTTCCCACAAAATCCAAACAAAGTCGAGTTAGTGCTGCCACATGAGAGTGGCCAAACATCAACTGTTGCAGAAGTGCATTGTGGGAACCTATCCCACCAGTTCCCACAGCCCCACATTCTGTGCCCTTCCCTGGTAGTCGAGTTAACTGTCTTAGATTCAAATTTATCTTGTAGCGTAGACATTAGCCAAAGATCCTCGCTGTGAACAACAAGGAGGAGGAAAAGTGGAGGATGGGAGACCTGGGGAGGTGGAGTGAGGTCCAGTTATGCCACAACCTGAGATTTTTTTTTCCCCCAGAGTCCACCACAGTCGCGCACAGATGAGTGAGATGAACTGTAGGAACTTTGAGTGGATGCACACGTGCATCTTCCCTTGCAATGTTTAAAGGGGAAGTTGGTGGCCACCCCACCCCTAAGTTACCAAGACACAAGTACCTACTATTCATGGTTTTATTCCTATGAGAAGTAGAGTTAGAACAAACAGAGGCATAGATAGTATCTGTTCTTCATTTCCCAGAGGTGGTGCTGGTAGTAGTAGTTCGCTTATGTACATATAGGAATGTCCCTTGTATCATCCTAAGAGATCGTGAATAAACTTTCATGGAAATACTGAACAATCCTCTCTTGATGGTTTCTAGGAAAGGCAGCTTTATTTCCACCATGACCCTCTGGCATGAATTTAGCATTGCAGTAAACAGACCAGAAGCATAAGGGCCTGGGCAACTTAAGGATACTAGCAGCAGTGTATTCTTTGTGCCTTTGCTACCCTCCGGAGTAAGATATCAGAAAAAAGTCACCACTGCCGTGACACCACTGCCACAAGTACCCTCAGTGAGTATCCATGGAACTAATGCACACAGACAACTACACATGTACATGAATAATACACAACCTGAGGAGGCCGTATTCCAACAAAATTTGTAATGTAAATATGCCCCCAGTCCTTTGGCTACTCCTCTACCAACTCTGGACAACCAGAGTTCGTTTGCCTACCATGTCTTATTCTTAAATCCATCCCTGAAATCTGTGTCTGAAAACTGAGTATGTACTTTTTGCAGGAACAAATTACCACGATTCTCACGTAGAACTCATAAGGATGAAAGGAAAATTAGGCACAAACAAAAAGTTACTTGCTGGAAAGCCATTCACCTTCCCATCTGCACTACCTGCTGATAAGAGCATGAACATTTTTGCACATGAATCTTAGGCCTCTATGAAAGAAATGTGACCCTCTGAGATACATTTTTTTCATTTAGGAATTCACAGATTGGCAGCTTTCCTTCATTACTGCCATAATTAACTTTGGATTAAACAAAAGGCTTAAAGCACTTGCTTAGTTTTTGTACCTTTTCAGATTCTCGCCAACACTTCAAGATAAATATATGAGCATAAATGTCCTCCACACAGATCCAGCTGGAAAGGCTCAGAGTGGTATCAGTCCAAACCCAGTCCATCACTGCTCTCAACTCAGTCAAAAATGGAACCAGGCGGAATCTGAAAGGAGAGACAATACAGTACAGAAACAATCTTAGGGTGGGGTATAGAACTGTATCCAATTAAGATATACAGATATACTGTATACAAATAACTTTTAGCGATTCTTGTTATTACACAATGGCTGTGGCCACACTTGGCCAAAACTTTGAAATGCCATGCAAACAGCCATTTCGAAGATTACTAGTGAGGCGCTGAATTGAATATTCAGTGCCTCCTTAGCATTAGGACACTTCCAGCTGCAGCACTTCGAAAGTGTCACTTTCGAACTCGTGCTGCTCGGTGCAGCTACATGGGGTCCTTTTCGAAAGGTCCCCACACATTTTGAAATCCTCTTATTTCCCTCCGCTGAGAGGAATAAGGTGATTTCAAAATGTCTGGGGTCCGTTTGAAAAGGATCCTCATGTAGTCGTGCCGAGCCACGTGCGTTCGAAAGCAGCACTTTCAAAGTGCCGCGGCTGGAAGCGTCCTAATGCTAAGGAGGTGCTGAACATTCAAATCAGCGCCTCACTAGTAATCTTCGAAATGGCCGTTTTCTTGGCTATTTTGAAGTTTTGGCCAAGTGTGGCCACAGCCATTGTGTAATAAAATTACACAAACATTAAAACATCAAAAAAGCTTAATGGAGGGTTTCAGACTTGAAAATAGAAAACACAAATGTGCAAACAATTGCACTTAGTCATTTTCTGGGCCTGTGTCGGTACTATTGACATTCATCATATTTTAATGACCCCATAGTGAATTTAAACGTGCACTTATGTCACTTTTGATCAAGCCTTATGGAAGTGATGGAAGTGCACAGATGCAAATTTATGGGATAGATTCTCTCTTGGGTCAAAGCCTCACATTCTTCTTGCCTGTGATATCTCCTAAACTGGGACAGGATGGTAGAGGAAGATATAAGAGCAGACTGCAGTTCATTTGGAAGGGAATTCTCTGCTGGACATTTGCTTTATGGTGCTTTTGCACTGCCAGACTGACTCAGGAGGTTTAACCATGTAGAGATTTGTCCTTATGACTTTACTGCAGGATCAGACAGGAGCAGCTGAGCTATGAGTATGCAAAGTAGCTCTTGCACATTTGAATACTCTCTGAGGATTAGAAATTATTTAGTTACCTTTTAAAATATTTTAATTGAAGTGATTATTGAGCCACCTTACCACCTTCTCCTTTTTAGTCCCATTCAAACCAGAAACACTGATATAGCATGAAGAAAGCTATTTCTGTAATATTTCTAGCTGGACTGTAACCGAGACATACTAAAAATCTTGGAAGAGAGCCTGGATTATTAGAACAAAGGGATTACGCTGTGAACTGTTTAGCTGGCAAGCACAGAACTGCAAGACTTTTTAGACTCACGGTCATTAACAATTAGCATGAATTGTAAACAAAATATAAAAGATAACTAAAATGTGACCAATTTAGTCAAGTTTAAATTTGAATCTCTCCAACATGAAAGTCCCACTTCAATAGGCTGAAGTCTGCATGTAACTTTGATGTGCATGTTTCATCTCACCAAATTTTTGACATTTAAAAAAAAATGCTCCCTACTTTTACGTGACAATCATTTGTGGCTCATGTTATAGCTATTTCATAGTATACACGTGATGGTAATATTTATGCACTGCGCTTGGAGTAACATGTGCTTTCATTTTCTCACCTGACTTCTGCCCACTGATCCATTTCTCCAAGGATAACTACTACTATTTCAAATCGCTGAGCAGGTAGAGACAAACTATTGTTTAAAAATATCCTTTTTACTACAACAAATATTTCCTTAACCCTCCTATGTGTCATTCCCCACTCATGAGAATCTTGGCATGATGTGCAACTCCAGTGACAGGCTTACAATCACATAGCTTATTACTTTTCAGGGTTAGAAAGAGAATTTTAAACCTTCATAAAAGTGGCGAGTCCAAATTTTCCAATATGACACAAAGCACTTGCTTCTGGACATGAAAGGTCTAGACACATAGGACACTACAGTGATTTGTGCGTAACCTTTGCAAGGTAATTCTTAGAATTTCTAAAAATGAATTACATTTTTTACTCTCCCTCAGAGGTCTGTACAGTTGGGACCTTGACAAGGAAGGTTCATGGATTTGAAGGGCAGATAACGGTTCTGAAATCATCTTTGTCTTTAGTATGCACAGCATATATTGGAGTGGTATGATAAGCAATAAAAGATTTTACTGGGACTCACTTGCAATGACCCTCAGAACAAAGTCATGAATACTGAAGTTTTCTGAGTGACAATTAAACCTTCACTCCATGTATCCACAAGAGTGGATGAGAGAGAGTGGGAATTGACTTACCCCTGAAATAAGAAGAGATTTACATAGTTGTAACTCTTGGTGAGGAAGTTGCCAAGAACACGGGTTGGGTAACCACAACGAATCTGATATGCTGATAACCCAAAATAAACACATTTCACAAAATACCAGAGCTGGGCAACTGTGTTTTGGCTAAATTTCCTACAATGAAAAGATAAGATAAATAAATTGATGGGCTTTATATCTATGTTCCATGGAATTCATCCAAAACTGCTCTGCTTCTCATTTTTAAAACATGTAATCAGTCTTTCCTTTCAGGTGGCTCCGTGGCTGTAACCCAATTCTAGAGAAAAACTACACTAGAAAGAGTAGATATTTAATCACAAAATTAATATAATCATAGAACACTAGAACTACAAGGAACCTCAAGAGGTCATCAAGTCCAGTCCCCTGACCTCACTGCATGACCAAGCACCATTTACATGATGATCCCTGACAGGTGTTTACCTAACCTGCTCTTAAAAATTTCCAGTAATGGAGATTCCATAACCACCCTAGGCAACTCATTCCAGCGCTTAACCACCCTGACAGTTAGGAATTTTTTCCTAATGTCCAACCTAATGTCCTCTGCTGCAATTTAAGCCCACTGTTTCTTGTCCTCTCATCAGAGGCTAAGAAAAATATTTTTTCTCCCTCCTCCTTGTAACACTCTTTTAGATACTTGAAAACCCTTATGTTCCCTCTTAGTCTTCTCTTTTCCAAGCTAAACAAACCCAATTCTTTCGATCTTCCCTTATAGGTCATGCTTTCTACATTGTGCACCACGTTTGTTGTTCTTCTCTGGGCTCTCTCCAATTTGTCCAAATCTTTCTAGAAATGTTGCACCTACAACCGGACACAGCACTACACTTGAGGCCTGATTAGCACTAATTAGATCCCATAAACTGTTAATCAATTGGGAAGGAACTTTTTAGGTGTGCATCTCAAAAGTGGAGTAATCTCTCTTGGAATGTGCTTAAGACTGATTACAGCTTAGCAGCCTGCTGTGAACTCAGCACTAAAAACGGTGCTTGGGGATCGAAATCTGACTCAATGCTCTCAATTGGCTATTTCAGTAAATGATTGTAGATAAAGAACTTTCATAGTTGCATAGAAATCAGTTTAATTTCAATTGACTATGCCAATACAAATGCAGATTCAAGATCAGGATGATGAGATGCATATTTCTTAACAGCAGGATAAATACCAAGATGGATTTTATTGATTTCTCTTATAAGCAACAAATTACACTAACAAACCCAAAGATTATTTTTCTCCTACTTTTCTAAACTCAATAATTACTGAGATAAGCGATCGTTGCAGCTTTATTCAAAATGTATAGCTGTAATTGTCATATTTCCCAAGACCATTAGTAAACATATTCAAGGACTCGGCATTTTAAGAGCAAGGAGGTATTTTTTTTGTCTTTTCTAATTACATTTGTTTGTATTCTTCACCTAGGATAAACTATTTACCCCCAGTGAACTAGTCCATCATGATTTTCAAGATACAACTCAACTCTCTTGGAATTTAAAGTTTGCACTTTTTCCATGAGTTGCTGAGACATATGACGTAATATTCAATAGCTGTCATCTGTAAAAAGGTTGCATATTTAATGTTGAGGGTGTTGAAAAAAAGAGCTAGTGCAAGAAACAAGAGGGTATTCATTAAAGCTGGGTGGCCTCAGTTTGCATTATATCAGCTCTGATGACCTTTAAGGAAAACACTAAATTTAGTGCTCTGTGTTGAGATAAATTAAACTACAAAATTAATGTCATAAAGACAGTTCCAATTCAGTATGTTTTTATATAGTTCAATCTTTTCCCATTCAAGCAGTTCTGAATTTGTGGCACAATTTTGAAAAGATACTAAACCAATCCACTTATTAATGAGATCAAGAAGAAACTTGTTTGTGGTTCAGCCTTTAGCTGCAATGCACTCTAATTAAATCAGAAATAAACTTGAAAAATTGTTATTCAACTCTTATTGCTTTATTTTTAATGAGTTTACCTTTCCGTCACTCCAGGCAGGATAAAGAACATCCAAAAGTGTATCCCAAAAACGAGAATGACTTGGAAGATAACTTTTCCCATGACAGTCTTTCTGAGATACAGTGCTCGATCTACAACCATGGTGCCAAACTGAATAAGCACCATCACTAAGAATGCCTCTGGTACCTGGTCCTCTGATAATGATGAGGTGATATCTGCTGCAGCAGAATGTTTCTGGGAAAAAAAAAAAAACATTACAATAACTTCAGCATAACAAATTCCACATTGTATTTCGTCATCTTGTGGACAAGATTCTGAAAGATTTATGGAACAAGCCTCTAACAACATACCCCAAAAGCCCAAAACCCAAACACAATGATGATGAAGTCCACAGTATCAGCGAGGAACATCAGCACATAAACATCAGTCACAGCACTGTATTCCGGGTGAATGAGATTGTAGAAAAACTGTCTGATGGGCACATATATTTGAAGAGTCCTGAAACAACATACACCACAAGCTGAATTAAGATAAGTACATTGAAGTCAAGTTCCTATGCTTAAAAAAGGAAGGAGTGAATATTATTACTTTGCTTAATTATGTACTTCATTTTTGGTTCAGGGTACTTTATAGAAGCCAATCATTACTTATTGTGTGGGCCGTTTTTGTAATGTTGTGCAAACACACCCACAAGGAAATTCACTTGGTTTACCAACTCATTCACACAGAACAAGTTAGCTTTCAAATGGACTTTGAGAGCCAGGGTTGCCATGTTTAGATGTGAATTGGCGACCCAGAGTGAAAGCACTTGTATCTTATCAACCGTCTACTGAAGCATTCAGGCCTCTGATACAGCTGTACTTCTATAACTTATTTTTACTCAGGAGTAACATATTTTCTTTCATTAGGAAAATGTAAAATTATGGTGACATAACTATCTATTCCAAGTCCCCTAGTGAAAACTTGCTCACTTTTTAATTGTAAATGCCTTTGCTTTGATCATTTGCTCTCGAAACTTTTCCATAAGAAGCTCTTTTCTAGATTTTTGCTTGATGCTTAATACGCTGCTTCCCTTCTGACTGCTGTTTCGTGTACTGGTGCTTCCTGGGAATGAGGATGGGGGAACAACATAGAAAAAAGCATCCAATTAAAATAAAAATTTAGCTAAAAATAAAGAAAGAATAAAATCACAGTACATAGTCAGGTAATTATGTTGCACATTTAGGAGGTTTTAAAATGAACCCTTACACATTTTAAAAATACATACATATAGTAAAGTCTTAAGTTTTTCCACAGAATTGACAACAGGATGAATCAAATCTTGATTTAATATGACTATAAAAAACAGCAGGTTGGTACCAAAACTGATATGGACTGGCCTGCTTCAGTTGTCAGGATGGTAAATATTTACATCTATATATCTCCAAACTATAGGTTGCATTTCCTTGGTCCTGCATGCTTGGGCCCTGACCGGTCCCATAAAAAAAGTTTGCTGGACCAGGGAAGCTTCCCTGTCACTGGCTCCCAAGCCACCCACCCCGTCCCTTCCCCACTGCCACTGGGCTGGCTCCCCTATGTGATCCTGGGCTGGGGCCCCAGCCTGAAGCTGTCCATGCTGCTTCCCTCACACCCCAGGCTGCCAGGGGAAGCTGGTTTCAGCCCATGCTGGGGATACAGCTCTAGCCCTGCCAAGGGAAGCCAGCTCTGGCTCCAGCCCCAGGAGGCTGTCGTGGGAAGCTGGCTCCAGCCGAGTGCTGGGGACACAGCTCAAGCCCTGCGTGGCTGCCCCTGGCCCTGAAGGGTTGTAGGGGGATGCCAGCCCCAGCCCTGTGTGGCTGCCCCCCTCCATGGGATTGCTGGGGGGACACAAGCTCTGTTGCAGCCTCTCCCAGGGCTGTCAGTGGAGGACATGGGCTGAATCCTCCTGCCTGGCTCGCTGGTCCAGTTGCCCGACCAGAGTGTGCTGGCTTTAGGTGTTCCAACCTGTATAATAGAGTTTTCCTCTTCAGGAGGCAGAGAAGGTAGTCTGTCACAATATCAATACCTTTGTCATTTCAGGTACCACATAAATTCAGATGTTAAAACAGTTGTTGTATTAAGTGTTTTCTGAGCTCTCCACAGAAATGCACCCAAGGTCTCAAAACAATCAACCGAGGAAGTGTGTTTTTCAAAGAACAGGAGTACTGCAGCACATACCTCTCTTTGACCTATGTGAGGAAAAACTGGATCTGTGTGAAAGTTGTGACCCACTGCTGGAACTTTTCCTCCTGATGGCAGTCTGCTGCTCTGGGAAGTGGACATGTATGGACTCCACAGAAGCTGCCAAGTTCACTGACTTTAAAGAGTCAGCAGAATCTCTCCTGCCTGCTGTCAGTGAGAGCTCATCATCATAATCCTCTTTACTACTGCAGCTTTCTCCTTCATCATCTTCATCCCATAATCCATGACACTAGCAGGGAAAGGAGGAAAAGCTTGTCACTCTTGTATTTCAGATTCTATGACTAACTTCTATTTTGATATTTATAAGGCGCAGATCCCCTTTTTTATTTGAGGCCATCGAAGTTTGTTTGGCTAGAGGGATATAATAAATCTCTGGAAGTTACATAGCAATTAGTAGGTTTTCTGGGATAATAAGGAGACAAAGGGGACTCCTAAATAGAAAGCTGATATCCATTTTATGGGAAAAAATCTAATTAGAGCTATTATAGTTGTGCTGCAGACGGTACCAGTTTGGAATTCTGCAATGTATGTATTGGGCAGTACCTTTCTTTGGTTTCTGAGAAAAAGTTATGGATGAGCCACAACATATTTTGATAAAATCAGGGATTTCATGAAAACATACATCTTCCATGCTACTTTCCTTGCTTCAGTTCACCCCTATACCTCAATTCTCTCCTCCATGTTCGTGCCACTTCCATTAGAAAAGTGACAATGTCTATCCATGCAAATGTCATCCAAGTATTTCAGCATAAAAAAAGAAGACAATACTTTCTGAGCACAAAAAGGCAATCGCTGAAGTTAAACTTCAGATGTCATAGATATTGTTCACATATAAGAATTTTAGTTGGTTGGTGATAGACAATTAAGTGGGAAAATTCTAAAGGACTAATATAGGTATCACTCATTGCTATAGAGACACCAATCACAGGCTACACCACAGTAATACTAATCCCAGAACATTTCCTTGCAACAAACCTCAATGCCTAATTTGTCCACGTATTTACTCTGGAGATACCATCACTGGTCCTAGCCATGTTCATTACAAGATCGGGGACTCATTCTCATGTTCCTTGACCAATGTTATATATGCCATTATGTGCCAGCAATGACCCTCCACAATGTACACTGGACAAACCGGCAAACACTTTGCCAAAGAACGAATAGACACAGAGTAGACATCAAGTATCGGAGGGGTAGCCGTGTTAGTCTGGATCTGTAACAGCAACGAAGGGTCCTGTGGCACCTTATAGACGAACAGAAAAGTTTTGAGCGTGAGCTTTCCTGAGCACAGACTCACTTCATCAGATGCTGGACCAGCATCTGATGAAGTGAGTCTGTGCTCAGGAAAGCTCACGCTCAAAACTTTTCTGTTCGTCTATAAGGTGCCACAGGACCCTTCGCTGCTGTTACAGATCCAGACTAACACAGCTACCCCTCTGATACATGAATGATACTGGACAAATTAAATACTTTCTGTTCTTGGGTATACCCATCCATATAATGGGCATAGTAACATTTTACTTAGTACTGTTTACATTAATTCATTGTGCTGAGTCATTACAGGAAAGACTATGACAGGGAATAAAATAAGGATGGGTGTTTTATTTCCATTTACCTTTAAAATGGATCGATGGAAGAACAAAGCCAGGAGCTGAACAAGGTCATAGTGCACATAACCCTCTTTCTTTTCAATACCAATAATATTGGGTGGATGGTAAGGTTTATCTTTGGTGTAATCCACATGTTTATTCCAGGGAAAGAAGCCAAACTGAAAGAAGTACTTGATAACAATGGTCACCTGTACAGAAACAGTGTGTTGAGAACAATTATCCAAACACCATTCAACTGACAGAACAAGCAGCCTCACATTACTAACATTAAATACCATGTGACTATTTCAGGGTTTTTTAAAATGGGATTAATTACTGCATTACTGCACAGTTAACTTCCTATAAATACAAAAGGCAGTAAGGGCAGTATTTTTAATTTCACTAGATAGTAGCTGTTAGTAGATAGTGCCCTGTATAATGAGAAGGTCAGCCCAGTGCAGCACAGGAAAAGCAAACAATAGCCTCTCACATATCACTCCAATGTCCAAGAATGTTATTTTTACTATATATTTGTATTATAATGCCCAAAGGAAAGACGTACAAACACAGAAAAGAGACAATTTCTGACTTGAGTGGCTTATTATTCACTTTTAATTTCGTATAACACTAATTCTTCCCAACGGGTTTGACAAAGAAGGATGTAGGAATAATGGCATACCTCAGTGTAGACAATGGCTGTCATCCAGAAGCGTTTGCTAGGCCTGGGGACAGACAGCATGGCCCAAAGGAATATAAGGATGGGAAGCACAAGAGTAATCATGGAGGCAGAGATCATGTGATTAAGGATTATCACAAAATAACACACCATTTCTGACCGGGCCACCAGTGTATTGTACAGGGCATAAACGAGAAGCAACAGCCGAGGCTGACCACTGTAGAATTTCTCTGATTCCTCCAGCTCTTCATCGTGAAACATTCTGTGAGAAAAAGAGTTCCGCAAACAACATCAATATGAAATTCATGAGAGCTGATTTTTAATATTACTGTTTTCTTCCTTTATGAGGGTTCCAGATTCTGTTGGAAAATCTGTAAACAGGAATGGAATCTGGTATTCTAACAAATATATGTAATATAGCCTTATGTTAAATAAATTCACGTAACATTAACAATTTACGTGACAATTTAATGTAAACCATTAGGAAGTGCAAGTATTCATGTCTTAAATACCAAACTATTAGCTTGCTATTAATACCAACTCATTGCGCATCACTTGCAAATCATGTTCTGCTAATGAAACTTTGGATCCAGTTCTGGTCTACTAATACCAGGAATCAGGAATAAAAGTCAGTAGAGTTACACTCATATGCAATTAGTGTAAGTGAGATCAGAATGACTGACTTCTATTTTGGCCACCAGATGCATTTTGTCTCTTTTGACTGTTAGGATATATCAAAAGAGAGAAAACAAAACAATTTGATGTCAAAAAAGTAATAACATTATGACAGGTGCAAAATTATAACATGAACTCACATAAATTTAAATCTCTCTGTTTTCAGAAGTGTCATTAATTTATCATTATTTGTATTACTGTGGTGCCTAGGAGCTCCAGTCCAGAGCCAGGACTCCACTGTGCGAGGCACTGCACAATAACAGCTTAAAAGAAGAGCTTTTTTGTTTTGTCAATGCTTTGTTGAGGCCTGTGGAAAGGTTTAGTTAAATACTGGAAAAGCAAAGTGAAATGGTAGCATAGAAGAAAAAGGACTTGATTTGCCATGCCCACGTGGTGCCTTTCTGTCTAGGTGTAACTGAGGCGAGCAGGTCATTTCTGAGCTTTGAGATTTTCCATGGAAGTCAAGTGTGCTGAAAGGAAGGAGTAAAGAGACCTTTCCCATCTCCTGTGGCCCACATAAGGGCTTGGTAGAATTCCTCCTTCCCATCTTTGGGGAGAAGGATGTCACAGAGGAAGATTAAGAAAAAAGCTATGGCTCTAGCCCCGAAGCACCGGCCAGCAGAACTTGTTGGCTGCATGGTAAGGAGGGCAGCAGATTTTGTGCTCCCGCCCTGCATGCCAAGGAGCATCTCCAAAGGTTAAAAGGAAATCTACTCCATCAATTCAAGTCCCCCTTGAAGCGCTTAAAGCAAAATCAAAAAGAAAAATCGTACCCAACTAGAGTGGGAGCAATTTTGGGGAAGAGCCCCTTTCCTTACAACTAGCAACCAGAACAATGACAAAGAAAATCTCCTTCCAAAAGTAATCGGGTTAATTTTAGAAAGGCCCCCAAATCCAGGACAATTAGAGCAATTTCAATTGCAGAAATGCAGTGGAAATGAGGGCAATTAACTAAGCATGTAACGAGGGAGAAATGGAGATTTTCTCCTTGCAGACTTGGGATAACTTTAGAAGGAAGGCTCTTTCCCAAATACAATTAAAGCAAATATAAACAGTCCCATCTCAATAATTAAAACTAATTTGTGAAACAAAAATCTTTAATAACTATTAATATGTTTAACCATTTTAACAATCTCCCTCAGCAGCAGTTAGAGAGAAAACACATGCCAGAACAGGAAACACAGTATTTAGGAAAAACTTCAAAGACTAAGTTTTTTCTTCTCTATCATGTCTTACTTGTTTAGAAGCAGCTCACTGGCAGTCAGGTCGTGTGTCAATGGAGGGAGGATTGTATCATTTAGCTTGTCAATTCGACTGTCATCTGGGCTCACCATCATGAGGCTCTTGCCAGCAGAGTCATCTTGGGAACTGAAGGAAAGATGCTCAAAGCTGACAGCTTTGCTGTAGGAAGGTGGAACTTCAGCATTGCCATCCACAGCAGAGTATGATGGCACATCAGTATCAGGAGTGTACACAGCTCCTTCTGAATCCAAGCCATAATCTTCCACCTCATTCTCTTGCCTTGATGTAGAGCCCGCCCCTTCTTCTTCATGCTCCCCTTCTACTTCTTCAATGGTTTCTGTTGTCCCCTGACGTGAGTACAGCAGGGTGACCTGGGTAGGTTCACTGTCAGGAACAGGAGGAAGAAAGGATTTCTTGCTTAACAGTTACTCAGAAAACTGCACTAACTCTGCTTTGAGGCTGACGTATTGGCATGCCCCCACTCTGCTCCCAAACTTTGAAAAGGCACTGAAATTGGAAGAAAATGTACTGCTGTCACCTTTCCCTTACATATCCAGAACATTCTGATCCATGTGTGTGCTGCATGATGGTTTGTTGAGCTTGCAGTTGCAAGCCAAGACAGGACAAAATAACGTTGACAAAGAGGGAATCTGCACACAGGTTTCTGAGAACAAACAAATTCTAAACACAGTTAGAGCACATTTCTACATTTGTTCCAAGTGTGCTGCATGATGCTACAGTACCATATAGGAATGCATATATTTCACTGCACATGTAACATTTCTAACGATCGCAGCTTTATCATTTCAAAATTGCAGCTTGCAAGCAAAAGTCAGTTGGACACACATAATCCATACCCTCACATTTCATGCCATATCTTTATGAAAGGATAGGTCAATTGCACGCATGGAGTAGTGCCATCCAGAGTAACTAACCGTTAGAGTAGCAGGCTATTATCTATTATGGTATCTTACCTTTGGCTCACTCTACAGTCTTCCTTTTCTTCACTTCTTTAGCTTCCCTGCCTCCTTCCTCTTCTATGTGGATTTCGGGTCATTGTTCTTTTTCAGTATTATGAGCTCATCTACCTTTCTGCTTCTCCACCCTGTTTGACTAAGTCCTGCCACCACTATGTGTTTGCTTCTCAATGCAGCTGCATTGGCTTAACTGAGAATCTGGCCATCCCCCTTCAGCTGTTTTGCTGTCCTTGCTTTGCTTCTTGTCTTCTTTTGGTTATGCCCCACTCATCTCTGATTGCTCTTTTTACCTCTTTCTCTGCTCAACCCACTTCCCAGCTCCAACAGTCAGATAATATAAAGGAACACCACCATGGGTTTTATGGCATTACATAATATTACAGCTCACCAAAGAGACATAAGTTGAAATACTGGCCATACTGAAGCTCCTCTGAACTTCTTTCGGATTTTACCCCATATATGTATATAATAAACTTGTTATTGTAAGAGTTGGTGGACAATACTACTGCCTGCCAAAATTCAATACAGATTTCCAGACCCTTATCCTTTGAAACCACTTTCACACCTATGATAGATATGTTAGGTCACCTACTTACTTCTAGTGAGAGTTTTCAAAAGAAAACCATGATGGTAGCTGTTGCTTGAATGTTCATTTTGATGATTCTTAATAGTAATAATTCCTTTAAAGATGAGTAATGGAGTGAGAATGTAAAATGCTGAATTTCAATATAAATCAGCGCCAAGAAGTTGGTAAAACAGTGTGTCATATAGAAGCAGAAAGATCTCATGTGCCATAACTTTTTATTTTTGTAATGATATTTGAAAAATTCATTTTATAAACTGAAGCCATATAAAATACAGGCCATTTTAGTTTTGATTTGCAAAACAGAACGAACAACTCTGGGACAGTTCTGCCTTTCTCTGTTTATTTATATTGCTCGTTATTTTTTCTTAATTTCCCCTATCTTAATTCCAAAATTTAAGTGTCTGTAAATCATTGGAAGAGAACTAAAAATATATTTAACATTTCTTTCCTATGAAGAAAGTAACTAAAAATTAAAGGAGTATGGCCAAAAAGTTTATACCAGGTGTCTAAAATTAGATTTCTAACTTCATACTTAGGTACTTGATTATTTTAAGCGCTGAGCCCCCATACAGTTTACTGAAATTAATGGAAGCTGCTGGGGACTCAGCAACTTTGAACATCAGGCCCTTTTTATTCAGGTTACTATATATAGGTGTAGGTGTGAACTTTCAGAGGTCAAAGTTATGTATCAAGTCATAATGAATAAAAAAATGACTTTTTAAAGAAAAGCAAAACATGTGATTTATGATACTGTCCTGTACCTCAAAGTCTTGTCACAATGTACAAGGGAATAAAGCTTCCAATAAGCATGCAAACTGTTTTAAACACAGACACCTGCACACATATACAATGCCACATGTAGAATGGCCGGGGTAAATGAGTGAACAAAGCATGCATGAGTTAAGCACCTTGACACTATACTGCCACTGTCAGCTGATGAGGAGGACATATCCATGCTGTACATTTTACGAAGCCTAGGTCGAGCGCGCTCACTTGTTTTAGGAACAGTGTCTGGTCCATCTAAATCATCAAGGGTTGACTGCCTTGAGAACAGCATGGTTGCTTCAGTGTAGCAGCTAGCAGCGCAAACAGTTATAAAGACAATGTTAAATACCAATGACATTACTTCATACATAAGTTCAAGTAATGAATGTGCTCGCCATGCAGCAAAACACAGACACAGAAAAAAGGTTCAGAGAGAAGATAAGGACCTGATTAGAGTCACCACAAAACCAAATTCTTATGTACAGCCAGTTTGTTACTATAAAAATATAGAAGCCACAACTGCTAGTCATCAAATGTAACCACTACTCATATAGATATGGGAATCAATATAGTCTCACAGATCCCACAGTGCTTAGAGACAACTTTGTATAAGTGAGAGTTTTCACTTTTGTTTGGTTTGAATAGAAATTTTCAAAATTCAAACAAAAATTTGAAAGCTGATCTCCCATGTACAACTTTTATATAATTAAAAATAGATTCTGTTGAATTTTTACATATAGATGCAGGCCAGATTCCAAAATGAAGCACTTTCAACATTAAAAATCCCCCACATGTTCTACTTACAGAAAACAAAAACAAAAGCAAAAACAAACCAGCTTTCGTGTACTAGCCAATCCTCTTTCGGTATGGAAAAACAAATCAGTATTATTTGATCCATGCCAAATATAATTACCATTGCTTTTGATTTTGTATCTAATATACTATGGTGACTGATAATCATTTTAAGAAGATTTAATTTAATTTAAGTCATTTTAAATAATGAGGAAAACATTTTTCAGAATTTGTAAAGCATACTATTAAAGAAAGGACATTTTCGGGTAAACCCTTATCTCCTTTCACTTATCACTACAATGGGACAACAGAGGCATATACTATACATTCAGGATGCTACTGGATAAAATGAGAAGTGGAGATGAGTTATGAAAAAGACAATGCTGATATAAATACAAACATTAGCAAAGGGAAAGAAGCAAATACATTAATGACATATGGTAGGACACCACAAGGTATGTTGCTGTAATTTTGGCTGAAGTACGCAGATGTGCATGAATTTAGTCAGGGGAAGGAACTGTCTGGAGTCTGAATCCATGCAATCACCTCTCTGAGTAGCTAAGCTTTAGAAGTGAGAAAACAAAGCACCCAAACAATAAGGGGAGGTCACCACTTAGAATCTGACCATGCACCACTAAAGTTGGGGGGAATTTTCCCATTGACTTCAGAGGATACAGTACTGAGCACCACAAAGATGCACACTACACATGGATCTATGGGGCATAATCTCGCTCTAATTATTTAAACGAGGTGCTTGATATTGAGTTCTATAGAACTGGCAGCAGACTGTGTAGTTTTTTTAAATGATATTTTAGTGTCCTTTTTAAACCCAAACTGCATCTCACCATACATGGGTCAGGTGAGGCTTGCCAAGGGATTCTGGCCCCACAAAGAGGCAATAAGAACCTTGTGAGATTTTTTTTTTTAAATGTCCCAAAAGCAGATTAGCCCTCTAACAACCACTCAAATCACGTACTTTTGAAAATAAGGCCTGGTGCTTTTTTTCCACATTGGTGTTTAGTTAGCCCACAATACAGTGACTACCTTGTACAGTTACAAGGTCCTCTCTAAGTGTGTATATCTTTAAGTAACAGTGGAGATATAAAGAGAAGGGAAACTAAGTAGCTTTGGCTCCTGTGCCATGCACAAAATAAGACCCTTATACCATCAGTACCCCTGATTTCAATTTCTATTGAAAAAATGTATTAGCTTCCCTCAACTGTTCCCCACCTTGAGGACATGCTCCAGCTCCTTTTGAAGTCAAGGACAAAATAACTACTGGTTTAACTGGCTGTTAGGATTAGGCCCAGAATTAGTTTTTGCAATGGTTTTAATTACATACATTTTTAAGGAAATATCAGCCCAGTGATGAGAAGGAAAAATCTATCACTACTGAGCAGCTGATCAGAACCCTCCGGGGTTTGATAGCTGCACAAGCTCATACTCATAGCACGGTAAATTTGGTTCAGAATGTGCAGGAACCTATAATATAGGGATGGCCAACCCGTCAGGACCCAAGAGCCATGGATAGAGTGCAAAAAAGCCACATAATTATATATTTATCTATCTAGAGATAGAGATCTTTAGATAGATAGATAAAAATAAATATATCATACATAGCTCAATGCCCTCCCCCACCCCCAGAGTCAGGCACTCCAGCCCCCACTCTAATCCCATCCCCTCCCCTTCCTCCAGAGCCAGGCATCCCCAGCCTTCCACTCTACCCAAATCCCCCTCCCCTCCTCCAGCACAAGGCACCCACAGTCCCTCCCATTCTAATCCCATGCCCACCCCCAGAGCCAGGCACTGCCAGTCCCCCATTCAGACTTGATGCTGGTGACTCACTGGAGTTGTTTTTGCTATGGATGCTGCCAGGTGCTCTTCCCAAGCGCTGGGGCATGTGTGCAGAGTGGCGGACGGCACTCCTGGTATGCAGCTCCGAGCAGGAGCCACATTTAATTGCTCAAAGAGCTGCATGAAGCTCAAAAGCTGCCGTTGGCCACCTCTGCTATAACAACAAAGAGTTGGCAAGGAAGACATGCATGATCTATACTGCAAAGTATAAAAGTTTGTATTTACACAGTCACTAACCAGTACATAAATTTATCCAGACATAAACTTCCAGGTTATTTTTCAAACTGACATCTCTGGATACTTTGAAAATCATCCCCTTAGTTCTGTGTTAAACTCCATTGCCTACAATGGCCTCACTTGGGGTGCATCTATACTAGAGAGTGCTTTGTAGACAAAACTTGCAGAGCATGTACGTACAGAATGCATTTTGTCAACAGAAACTATAAACAAAAAAGCTGTGGAGACACTCGGGGGGGGCATTCTGTCGACAAAGTGGGTCAAAAGATCAATCCACTTTTATGTATAGACAGAATCTGTTAACAGAGGTTTTATCAGAACATCTCTTCCGTCAGTAACTTCTGCAGATAGATGCTTCTTGTGTATAGGACTTCAAGTGCCATCAGATGGAAACTCTGCCTAAAAGAGCACCAAAAATACAACCAAGATCCAGAGGACTTCCAATGTTGACCAGAGAAAATATTTTTTCTTTTAAAAATTAAAAATTAATAAAAAAATAATAATTTTACTGATAGGACCCTCCGACAAGCCAGCCAGACTTTCTGCCGTATAAGTGCTGGGTACGTTTTTTTAAGAAAATAGTCAGGCAAACTTCTGTAGAATTCAACGGACTTTTGCCTGAGTATAAACTGGGTTAAGATTTAAAGCTTTTGATTCAGAACTAAACACACAGGTTTTTTTCCACCACTAAGCACCTTAGTATAGACCAATCAAATATATGATGAACAACATCCATGAACATGAGGTCCTCTGACTACCTAGAATGAGAATTTTTGTTCTTAGACCAACAAAAACCAAAACAACAGCTTAATTATAGAGGAAAAGCTCCCTCAAAGTATTGAGATACTGCTTAATCTTCAAGCAAGTAAACAGGGATTACTTGCAGTCATTCTGAGGCTTGGAAATGAACTGACATAACAGTTAAAAATATAATTCAAATCAGATTCAACAGAAGTGAAAAGGTCCAGTAGGAAAGAAAGTTTGTTGGCTAATAGGGAAATAATATACACGTAACAGTGGGTTTCACAAAAATCATGGATTTATGTATAACAGGACATTAAGTATAAGGCCCAAATTAATTCTTAAAGATGTCAATTGGTATTTTGCCATTCACTTCAAATGGAACAGAACTGACCCTACAATTAGGCAATATGGACACGTTTTAAGAAGCAATCTTGTTGACAGGACTAGCTGGGGTCCCATGTGACAGCTTTCATGGGCCCCCAGGCAAGGTATGTGTGGGGCCCAACTCCGTGACCTCAGAAGTGGGTCAGGACCTTGGGTTGAAAGGTGTGGGGCTGGAAATACCAGTGAGGCCCTCAGCCTGCCCAGACCACATCACTGGCCTCTACTCCTGAGCCCTCAGAGCCACCCAAAGCGCCTGTCGTAGCACTCCAGCGCTCCATGGCTCCAGCCACTGCTTCTGTTGCAACAGCAGTGGGGAGCCCCAGGCCCCTTTGAATTGCCAGGCCTCAGGGCAAATGCCCTTTTTGTCTTCTCTCCCCCAGCTGACAGGCCTGGGACGAGCAGGGATTGATGCAAACTCTGACAAGACTTTGAAAGAGATTTTTGAGATGAAGTTCCCTCACTGTTTGGGCAATGCAAAGTACCATTCATTTGTGGTCTGTAGCACTTTGTAGTGCTAAAACAGCTCATGAGGCCTCTTCGTAATCCCAGGAAGAGACAGGCAAGGGTGCTTTTATAAACAGACAGAAGATTTGTCATTACATCTAAGTAGCTGGTTATTGCTTCCTCCATTTAGAGGTCATTAGTGAGATAGCAGATGCCCACACTCCACAAACACTACTGGTACAAAACCATGCAAATATCTATTTCCAGGAAAGCATTTGAGATCAGAGGATCAATTGTGACAACAGTATCGCTCATTTGTTAATGTGACCTTGTGCATCTTATTTGGGAGAACACAGTGCTTCTTTCCAAAGATTATATTAGTGTGTACATAACAACTGTAAAAACAAGTATTATGGCTTATCTTTTTGCTCAGCTTTGGTTCAGGATCACCACCAAAGTCTAAAGGTTTGAAAGGAGCAAGCGAGGTGTCACTCAAAAGTGGGGTGGTGCAGGCAAGAGGAAAAGAGATTATTCTATCAACAATGGACTGGATCTCAACAGTGGATACAATTTAACAAGAGACTGAACTCAAGTATTGAATTTACAAGATTTATATAATTTTTTGTAATTGAGTTTGGCAAATGACTTCCTTTTATAAAACACAATTAACCTCCCCAACATTTGACTTTCATAGTTGTCAGCACTCCATCTAGTACGGCCACATTGCCAGTAAACACTGCTCAACAGCTGATTTCAATTTTTACCATAGGCCAGTTCAGTACATATTAGGTAATGCGACTGAAATATTATTTAATTAAAATGACCTTGTACCTATAAATATTGTCTCTTTCAATGAGCAGATAAATCCTGAGAGCCAAATTCTACTTCTCAGCTATCCAAGTGAGACTCAAAGAGAAGAGAATGGATCTTGCATTTAGGTGAGAGCAGCATTTGGCTGAATGATGTTTTCCCGATACAGTTTGACTTCAGAGATTTTTCAGACAACACAGCCAGGTGCCACTTTTGCTGGTAGTTAGTCATGAGGAAATGTGTGCTGGCTTTATTATTCCATGAAATAATGAATTTTGACAATTAAACTGCAGTAAACTATGAATGTCTTCCAAGTGCCAGCATTGACCCTGGGTGGTGTTGCCTCCCCCCCCACCCAAAAAAAAAAAACTGCCTGGGGAAAAACGCTAGGGCACTGTAAAGGTGTTTTGTTTATGCACATTGCTTACACATTTTTATTTCAGATAAGCGTTCAGAATCCAGTTACACTTATGTTTGAATAAACTCTGAAAGCTGGTTAACCTCTTACCATATGTCATCAGTAAAAGCTGAGCAGAGTTACTGTACGTACAAGCAACTGAGTTTGCAGGGTGGGGGTGGCGGGGGCTTTCAAGAGTGAGAAGCTACTGGCACGCTTCAGAGAAGAAACCGTGGAAAGCAACTATCTGATTGTCGAGAGGTTTTCCCCTCCCCTTAAGACGCTATTTAACAACTTCTGCAGGCTGCAAAAGGTAAACAAAACCACTGGACACAAAGAAAACAAGATGTTCTTGCAACAATGGGGAAGTGGAGAGGTGAGTCTGTGCAGGTGTGAAACAGCAAGGATGATCTAACGCTCTGAACTGTGCAGCATCTCTCTCTGGGGAAGTGTGGCAAGGGAAGGTGGGTCAGTCAAGTAAATGGTGGGGACATAGATAGGGGCCCCCAAACTGCACTTATCTAGGGGCACACTGCAAGAGGGATGGAGGAAAGCAGCAGAGTGGCACTCCCAGAGCACCCTGCCCTGCCTTTGTCTTGTGAGGGAAAATTATATTTCCTCAGACACAAGTAGTTTCCCAGTATGAAGTCCTTTTATTCAGCCTATACACAGGAAACGGTAATTTTGCCATCCAGAACAAAATACTTGTAATTAGTAATGGAATTCCTTTATCAGTGCCTTTTCTCCCAATCAAAGTAAAACACCGTAAGTTGTCCTCTGGTTATTCACTTTTTATAAGATAGTTCAAAAACCCCAATAGAAGGTTGTCATTTGGCATTAACATATAGACAAAAATTAGCTCAGGCAGATGCTCCTCACAGAGCTTGGTCGTCATGTTGCCTGTGCAAAATATCCAGGCAACCCCTTGGCTGTGCAGGAAAAAGACTGAGAACAAGGGTAAGATGGGAGCTGCACTAAGGAGTATGCTCCCCTGACCCCCTCTAGACAAAATGGAAAGAGAATGGTGCTTGAGGCAGCACTAACATGAACGAGATTCAGTGACTCCCTCCACAGAGTCACAGACCACAACTGAGAGCACTAAGCCAAAGACAGCACAGCAACTGCTCCTACAGTAGTGTATGGACAGGAATCTTCCATGTAGCTGCCCCGTGAGATTAGGGACCGGGATCAGTTCAGATTCCTGGCTTTGTCTACCTTCCTGCAGTTCTGCTCTACAGTCTTTGCCCATTTTCCACTCCACTGAGGTCCTGAAGACTAGCCAAGGTAGTGGGGCTGTTGTGGGAGTTGGAAGAATGAGAATTAATGTGCTCGCTTTGTACACTTTTGCACAGAGGGAAACATGGGTCTGTCAAACTGATAATCTTTTATTTGATGTGTAGAGATGCATACACCTGACAAATCAAAGGGTCCTTCAGCTTCAGATGTGAAACCTAACATTATGCAAAAATTTCCTAAAATAATTTCTACCATGTGGTTTTCCAATATATTCTAAAACAAGTGTTTAGCTTTTACAGCAAAATACCTGGAAATACTGTCACGAGAAGCAGCTGAATCCAGACTGTCCATCCTGTCAGATGCCTGTAAACTGGAAGCTTGACCAGGATTTTCATCAATTGTGTCCAGTCCTGATTCCCTAGAAAGCTTCATCATATGATTCTGGTAATACATATGGATGCTCTCCCGAGTTGGAACATTCCCCTAAGAGAGAGAGAAGAACTATACTCTAAGGCAATTATGTTGTATGAGATTGAGTTTCTTCATTTATTTGGCTGCAGCACGAGTCTTTGCAAACAACAAACTGGGAAGAACCACAATTTCCTCAAGCCTATTTCAGACAAGTGGATTCTGATCTCATTTGCCAAGGCATAATATGGAGTAAATACTGGCGTTACCCCAGATTTGCAAAGTTGTAAATGAGGTAAGAATTGTTCATAAAACTGTCCCCATAGAGGCTACGTCTATATTAGCACAAATCTTTGACATGGCCATGCTAATGGACATTTTGAAGATTACTAATGAGGCACTGAAAAACATTCAGTGCCTCATTAGCATGCTGCCGCCGTCTGCTCTTCAAAATTGCCGCGTTTCACTGCCGAGTGACTTGTCCATATGGGGGTCCTTTTCAAAAGGACCCCGCCAACTTCAAAATCCCCTTATTCCTATCAGCAGATGCCGCAGGACTTCTTGTTGTTTTTGCAGATACACACTAACGCAGCTATCCCTCTCACCTTGAATACGAAGTTGACTATATTGCATAGTCATTTTTCTGAGATTTATTAAGACTTTATGCGCAGATTTTCTTACTTCAGTAATGCAATTGATTATAAACTATATGAAAATATGTTGGCCTGCTCCTCTAATTCTTACTTGCTCAAATGTCAGTCCTCTCCCTCTAAATTATAAAAATAAATAAATTAATTAAAAAACCTTCCTAAACTTGAAATTTTGATAATAAAGAAACACACTTTAACCAAAAGTTTTTGTGAAGTTAATTTTTTAAATTCATCAGTGCTTCTGCAGTGAAATTATAATCCAGTGTCTGTGAGGTTAAACCCTTTCCTTTTAAATATGTATAAAGGCATAAAATCAGCATTGTATCTTTTTCATAGGACCATAATAAAGATGAATGTCTGTGACAGAAAAAGCATTATGGTTGGGTCTATGCTAGAGAGTTTTGTTGACAGAAGGGGCCTTTGTCAACATAACTCAGGGAGCATCTTCAAAAGTAACGCATTCTGTTGACAGAGTCTCGACAGAACTCCTCACCTCAAAACCCTCTCCTCACCTCAAAAAAGATATATTGGCATTAGAAAAGGTTCAGAAAAGGGCGACTAAGATGATTAGGGGCTTGGAACGGGTCCCATATGGGGAGAGGCTAGAGAGACTGGGACTTTTCAGTCTGGAAAAGAGGCGATTGAGGGGCGATATGATAGAGGTATATAAAATCATGAATGGTGTGGAGAAAGTGAATATAGAAAAATTATTTACCTTTTCCCATAATACAAGAACTAGGGGACACCAAATGAAATTGATGGGTAGTAGGTTCAAAACTAATAAAAGGAAATTTTTCTTCACACAGCGCACAGTCAACCTGTGGAACTCCTTGCCCAAGGAGGCTGTGAAGGCCAGGACTCTATTAGGGTTTAAAAAAGAGCTTGATAAATTTTTGCAGGTTAGGTCCATAAATGGCTATTAGCCAGGGATAAAGTATGGTGCCCTAGCCTTCTGAACAAGGGCAGGAGATGGATGGCAGGAGATAAATCACTTGATCATTGTTTTCTGTTCTCCTTCTCTGGGGCACCTGGCATTGGCCACCGTTGGCAGATGGGATGCTGGGCTGGATGGACCTTTGGTCTGACCCAGTATGGCCGTTCTTATGTTCTTATTTGCCTCAACAATATTATCCCTCAAAATTTTGAGGCATAACAATCTGTTGACAGAATACTGTCTACAGCAGAAGTGCAATGTAGACACTTCTGTCACCAGAGAGGGCTTCCGGTTGCCAGGCAGCCCTCTTTTGAGAGCCGCCATTCCACTTTCTGGCACCCGAGGGCAGTGCAGTCTGGCAGTTCTCTGTCGACAGAGCAAGTTGTGCGTAGATGCAATCTGTTGACAGAGTTTCTGTCAAGATTTCCCTGTCAACAGTAACTTCTGTCAACAGATGCTTCTAGTGTTGGCATAGCCTATATGTTTTAAATGTACATAGAAGAGTGACTATAATAAATTTATATGATCACTAACACATGCCTGATGGGAGCTGCATTTCTAAGGGTCTGAGCAGATGGGGGGAGGGATAGCTCAGTGGTTAGTGCATTGGCCTTGTAAACATAGTCTTCTGAGTTCAATCTTTGAAGGGGCCTTTTGAGGCTCTGGGACAGGTTAGATTTAAAAAAAAAAACATCAGAGATGGGTAATAGGTCCTGCTGTGAGTGCAGGGGACTACAAAAGCGGGGAGAGGTAGTTCAATGGTTAAAGCATTGGCTTGCTAAACCCAAGGTTGTGAGCTCAGTCCTTGAGGGGCCATCTAGAGGTCTTAGGTCCTGCTGTGAGTGTAGGGACTGGACTGGACAACCTCTCGAGGTCCCACCCTGTTCTGTGAGATAGGTGTATCTCCATACATTATATTATATCCAGACTGAGCTGAATTCTTGAGCAATTATGAACAGTGCTATGCCCTCTTCTCTCCTGATGTTATTTCTGAATGTCTGCTAAAAACCAGAGTTTCAGCATGAAATTCCTGAGCACATTTGGTTTTGCTTTCGGTTCACAGACCGACTGATGGAACTATTTACACAGAGTGGGGTTTTGACACCCATTGAATCAAAATGTAGATCCTGTATACGATGGAAACTGCTTCCAGTCGGGGTGCTGCAGCACCCTAGTTCCAACACATCTGCTCAGAGCCACAGTTCTAGAGATAGATCTGTTTTTGTTTTGAGTAGAACACAACAGAGGGATACAGAATTCATACTACAGTAAACTCTTATATCCAGCAGCCCCAGGACCCCATGCTGCTGGATATTCAAATATTCTGGACAATAGAAAAATATACGTAGCAATGCATACCACTAAAAAAAGAAACAAGATTACACATTAAGAAACAAACAAAAATGTATGCTGAGTACTTTACTTACCAACAACAATAGTATTGTACACTGTAAACTTCTACTGCATTTATTTGTATTTGCTTTAACATACTCTACTTATGGAAAATGGAACTAAAATTTACTTATGGTTAAAATGTCAGTTATTTGAGAGTTCCGGATGATAGAATGCCAAAAATGAAAGCGTTTACTGTAGTTCTAAAGCATGTTTAAGTGAGAAGTTTACAAATTTCCATCTCTAGGACACTGCCTCTAATTAAATTGAAAAGATAAACTTCTCATTTATCACTATGATGCATATGGCATGAGCAAAAGTAAAGTACAAAGCATGTTACCTTTTTAATTTCCCTGGTCAGCATACATCTCTCAATTCTCAGCACGGTAGAGATATCAATGTGTTCTCTTGAAATGGAATTGAGCCAAGCTGTAAAACTATCTAGTGTTGCCAGGAAAAGGACCCAGGTGAATTTCAAAATATTAAATATTCTTTTGATGATATTATCTGAAAGAGAGGAAAAGTTATAGAGTTAATACAGACAGACTTCTGCTGTTCAAATTATGATTCTGGTCTGACCCTTTGCAAGAGCTTGTTCAATTTTTAAATCTTATAATCCAGGTTTCAAGACTTTTCTGTATCAGCTAGGGGAATGTCTGGAAATGGCTGGAAGCCACAGGGTTTGTTGGTGTTATTTTCTTATCTGTCTATGGTCATGATTACATGTGGATGTTCAGGAAACAAAGCGAATTTATGAAAGGTGTGAAGTTAATGTGCATATATTAATATGTATTAACACCCCGATAACTTCCCCAACCCTCCCAGTATGGCTGCTCTCATACAGGAGTAACATGGCTTTAGTTTGCTGTAATTTAATCTGAAGGGTTTAACACTATTTACATTTATGTACATTCGCATCAGTCAATTCGCCTGACCTTTCCTGAGTGTTCCGTGTAGACATGGCCTGCCTAGATGGCTAGTGTATGTAATCTTGGAATGCCCTTTTCCAGGAGGGGGGCCCACAAACATGCTGGCCCCTGGCTAAAGTGTGGGGGAGCTGGTATGGTGCTCCCCAAAGGGGCATGGCCTGGGGCAGAAAGGGCAACGCTGGGACAGCCAGGCCTCAGCGCTACCTGGAACATAGCGCCAGAGCCCCCAATCACTCAGAGCTGCCCGGAGTGGGCTGCGCAGTGCTCAAACAGTAATTTAAAGGACCCAGGGCTCTGACCATCCCCACTACTGTGGGAGTGGTAGCAGTGGTCAGGAATTCCCCCAATCTTTTGAACTCAACTGCCCTCTTTGCCTGTTTCCCCATCTGTGGGCATGCCTTTCACTCTCTAAAAGGTTGACCCTGCTAGTCACATGAATCAGCTTCAAAGGACCTCTTCAAGTATGTAAGGGTTTTTGCAAAGAAAAGTCCTAAGGGCTAAATTTCTCCTGGGATGTGCAGACACACACAGCTCCAGGAGATCAGTGGAAGTTGTTGGCACTCAGCACCTTGTAGAACTGGGTGATTTATTTGTCCATTCAGCACACCGATTTTTTTTTGTCCAAAGGGAATTTCTCTTAGCAAGTTCTCCTTTCATCCCTGTACCTCACTGGCCTGAGCTGTTATTTTTGATCCCACCCTTGCTCACATAGTCCCTTACTGTGTGGTTAGTTGATTTCTCCTCAAGTTGCTACCTGAGCTGAAAGCTTACATATATATTTAACTTGCAAGGATAATTTTGCAAGGAGTGGTGCGTAACAATCACTGTATCTAAATACACAACAGTTGTTTCACTTAGATTTCTTTTTGAGGGTTCAATTCATCAAACTCAGACTGAGGAGTACTTACTGAGCTAAATAGTACTGTTGGCGTTACCAAATCCCAACTGTACTTCTCATACGAGTAGTTTCTCCTCTTGGTATTTAGGGGTTTATAAAATCATGCCACCATTTGTAAGCCATCTCCATCCCTCCCTCTCATAGTCTGACAGTGCATTATGTGCTACACAAAATTGCTGAAATCCCCTTTTCAAACCAACATCTAGCCCTTAATCTTATGGTTTCCAAATCTGAAAGAACAAGAAATATGTATCCAGTGCTGACTTAGTGGATGAATCTGCAATATGCAGCAAAAATGGTTGTGTCATGTATTTTGGAGTGGACCCATGTCAGCATTAGAGCTCTGATGTTGAGAAGCTTCGTAACGGTCTCACTATCCAGTATCACTGAACTATGCTGCTTGGCTCTTATGGGGTGTGAATCGCTTGTGTTTTACAAGGCATGCAAAAGTTTTACATTAACAAAGCAATATGTAGTAGATATCTAGCAATATTAAAACCAGAAGAGCCACCCTAAAGTTGAATGATTACATTGACACACCCCCAGTCCTGTCCCCCCAGCATTTTTTGTATTATCATCATCCAATTGCTCTTTTCACTCTAGTGCTTTTCTGTATTATTTAAGGGATTGTATAATCCCTTAACTGACACGCTATTCCTACGGACTTTCAGGTACTCATTGGGCTGACTAAAAATCTTGTCACGAAAGTTAAAGTTTATCTTTTGTTCCAACAAACACTATAGTTTCTCTAAACTTCAGACACAGATGTCAGCTCTGTGAGTGCTCCAGAGCTGGAGGAAAAAAACCCAGTGGCTGCTCTTCCAATCAGCTTCTTCCCACCTCCCCCAGTGCCTCCCACTTATGATGGGTCAGCTGTACAGAGGCATCAAGAGGGTGCTGAGGAGAGAGGGAGGCGGAGCAGCAAGGCTGGTGTATGCTCGGGGGAGGAGGTGGAACTAGTGGAGCAGGCGCAGGGTTTGGAGGAAGGGGTGGAGCAGAGGCAGGGCCTGGAGTGGAGCTGGTGTCAAGCACCTACAGGCAACTCCAGGACAGCACCTATGACTTCAGATGAACTCAGGCACAGTTTAAAAGAAAATGTCTCTCTCTTTCTCTCAGAAACACACAAAGAACATATATGCAGGTGTATATTGTACAGATGACCCACCCATTTGATGGGGTTCCATTTGCACTGTTGAAATTAATTGGGTTGCAAATCTCTGCTTACCTACAAACACGTTTATTTTACTGTTCAGCCATTATAGATATCTTACAGTATCACTGAGATGCTTGGCCAATGACTTCCAATCTAATCTAGAAGGTCATTTTCTTCTCGGGTTGGAGGTGATTTAGTATGAATTTTTAATGACTCTGTGGTTGTTCTGTCACTTCTGAAAAAAAACCAATCGATTTATTTTCTTGAGTGACTCTTATGTCAAAAGGTCAAATACTGAGACAGAATGAACGTTTGCTGCCCCTGCAGACTTCAGTGGGGGTAGCAGGGTGCCTGCCAGTTTAGTCCAAAGTTGTTAAATAGAATACACCTTTCAAATAATTCTTCCTCCAGGTTTTGTAACACTTTATCCAATTACTTTTATCTAGGGGTGGATGAAATATTTAAAATAAAACATGAAAGATGCTACATGCTTGTTCCAATCAAACAGAATAATAATCCAAATAGCACCATTTTTTGCTTTTCTCAATCCTCATTAGGCCATCCACACCCACTGAAAATCATCTCCGTATGCTAGCTGAAGCAGTTACACCATTAGAAAGTAAAAGACTGAAGAAAGTAAGAAATGTTCCTTCTTTTGAGAAGCGCTGATATTGTGGAAAAGGAACAAGGTATTTCATGATTGTGACCTCTGCAACTTTATGGTCCTACTTGTGGTACGAATTTTGCTGGAGAGCAGAGAGCCCTTTCAGTTATAAATACAGAGGATAAATAGCCCTAAAAGAGAAAGCCATACTACAGTAGGTGAGAACAGGCCAAGGCTAGCCTGAAGAAGCAAGGTTTCTTCTACTCACTCCCCCTGAAACCAAAGAGCCAATCTTGAGGATCTGACCCACATATCGTTAGTTTTAGGCTTTGGCATAGCTGTATTAATTTCCTAAGTGGGAAAGCCCCTCACCAGAGCTTGTCATTACTCGGCAGAATCCTCCAAGATGTTGACTGACACTTGTGAGGTGCTGAGTGCTCTCAAGTTTCACTGGGAATTAAAATCATTGGGATTTACAGGAGACAGTCAACATTTTGCAGAACTAGCTCCTAAATGAGACAGAATTGTGTGCTCAGTAGCACACGATGCATAATAAAATACATGGTCTTGGCTCTCTCGGCCTTAAAGTTTGAAGGCCTGATACCGCACCATGAAAGTCAACAGAAGTTTGGCACTGACTTGAATGGAAGCTGGACAGACATAATACAGTACACAAATTTATAATGCATGTATATTCATGGCCAGCTGACTACACAAAGATTGATTCTGTGTACATATGCTGGGAAAGAGCATGACGCTACAAGTTGAACTGCTCTAATCTGGAACTCTCTCATCCAGCAACCTTCATAGTGTGGCATCATTTGAGTGACCACTTCCCAAGTTTCCCATGGTCCCATAAAGTTTGTTTCCAGCCACCAGTCCTGGCTGTCAGTGTTCTGTGCTGTTATTTACCTGTAATTTACCCCTAAGAGCCCGGTAAGCAGTGGAAGTGTTGGTAATGCTGCTATAAAATACCGACCTGTTGTCCAGCAAATTCTCTCGCCTGGCACCAGTCATAGTCATAGTCCAGTGATACTGGATAGTGAGACTGTTACAAAGCTTCTCAGCATGAGCTCTCATACTGACACAGTGGAGCTGGATGAGAGAGGTTCAACCTGCATTTGTTTCTATCATGAAAGACCTCTGTTGGGATTTTTAAAACTTCTGGATAAAACACATGAAAGTGAGAACACTTTTGAACTGTCAGGGAGGTGGACTGAATGATTTAGTATCATTATTTCTAGCTTCTGTGAGTCCATGAAGGAATAGAGCTGTATTTTGCTAGACTAGAGTCAATTATGATTCTGATTAAACAGACAAAAGCATGAGAGAATCTCATTGCTTGTGTGATGTCTTTGGGTCACTTAACGCACTGACCATGCCGTAATGCCCTTTATCCCCACAATCACAACTACAGTACAACGCTAGTGCAGCCTTTCTTCTGCCAGCATACCTGGTCCATCTGATTTCTTTTTGACAGGTTCCTCTTCTCTCTCTTCATGTTCTACATCAATAGCTCCTGCCAAATTAAAATTTAAGCTATGAGTAAAAGCCTTTCCCACCAAAGTTTACATGTAAATCCCACTAGAACAAAAAGGTTTCATGATTATTAAAAAAATGCTTTCATCCATCCTGTTTTTGCAGAACAGGTTTCTCCAGATACCATGGGATCTAAGTGGGGGAAACCTTCTAACAACACAGTTGGAGCTGGTCCATGAATGATGTTGTTTTATTTTTTGTGAGGACATTTTGATGATCAATTACCTTTAACAGCCAGATCCTTAGACGGTGTACAGTAAATCCTCCATTTTAATGGACCCTGATTTAACAGACTTCGGATATAACGGACACTGCCCATCACCTTCACCTGGAAATAAATACTGGTGACTCACCAGAGCTGCTGGAGCTACAAGGGCCAGAGGAGCTGCCACCGTGGCTGGGGCTGTAGAAGCTACTGGGGCTGAAGGAGCCACTGGAGCAGCTCGGGCCACTGGTCTGGAGGAGCGTCTGGGACCGCTGGGGCTGGAGGAGGGCATCCTGCCAGCCAGAGCCCTGGGAAGAGGCACACCCAGTCAGGGGAAATTTAGTTTTTGTGGGAGTGCCGACCCTTGGGTAGGTGATGAGCAGTTCATGTGTAAACAGCGCAAAGAGCTCACTGCCAAGCTCTCTCCCGAGACCACTGAATTCCTCGCAGGTCTTGGAAGAAGCACTCCCTGTTGCGCCTTTCAAGGTGCCTCCAGTCTTACAGCTTTGTATTTAACAAACTTTTGACATTAAGAGACAACCCATTCCCCCTATTAATCCATGAAATTGAGGGCTTACTGTAATTCAGTACAGTAGCATAGATTTCAACTGAGTTATACCTGTTTGCATTTGCTGAAGATCTAGTGTTAAAAGCGGGCTTGTTAATCTTCTAGAAACTCTAACCAGCTAACATGCTTTTTTAAAAAAGGTATTTTTGCCTCTAATTCATTAAGTTCCAATTCTTCCATGCTGAGTGAGAGCAAACAAATTAAATCAGCATGAAGTTGGACCTAACTGGCTGAAACAAAGCAAAAGTGTTGTTTTGAATCCATCTTGTGCCGTTTCATTTAAGTGTAAGTGGAACAGTCATCATAGTTCAGATACTTGCCATTAAAAATCATATACAGTAAAAACTCAGTTATCTAGCACCCGGATAACCAGCACATCCTGTTAACTGACATGCCACAGGCCAGCTACTTGGCCTGGGTCGGTTATCCAGCCAGGGCTGGCAGAGCAGGGCTGGTTGCCTGGCCAGGTAGCAGAGCAGGGCAATCCGCCACTAGCTTGAACAACCAACACATTTTATTATCTGGCATCCCTGGTTCCCCAGGGATGTTGTATAATAAAGCTTGTACTGTACATACTTATGAGGTGTCAAAGAAGTGATTCATACCTGTTGTACCTTCAGTGACAAAAGAGAAATTAAGGTGGTACTGGAGAGAGGGAATTCTACTGTAACTGCTTCAGAATTAATGTTTCTTTCTAATACACACTGGTAAAAATATTTCTGACGAGTATTTCTTTCTTTTTTTTTAATGCAGCAAAAGCTCAACAGTTGCAAATCACTTGCAAACTAAACACCCCAGAGTACATAAACAATTTTGTGTTGCTAAGAAAAGAATGTTACATTTGAATGTTTTTTCTTTCCTGCCTCCCAAATGCACTGTGATTTCAACTACTGCCAAAAATATGTGACTCTGCTTCAATAACATATATTTCACAAAAACTGAGAAATAATTCTTGACCTTTCATCCTTCTGTGCCAAAACAGCAGTGACAGCAGCTGGAGCTCCAGGCCCTTTGAAAGGCTGGGCAATTGCCCCCTTTACCCTCCCCTCCCCCTCTGTTGGGAGGTCTGATGGTTAGTCATGGAAATGCAGGGCTAGAAAGGATCTTCAGTGGTCATCAAGCACAGCCCAAAACACTGAGGTAGGCACAGGTAAACCTAGATCATCCCTGTCAGGTGTTTTTTCCAACTAGATCTTAGAAACAGCCAACGACAAGGATTTCACATCCCTATTCCAGAGTTTAACTACACTTAAAAAGTTTTCCAAATACCTAACCTAAATCTTTCTTCCTGAAGATTAAATCCATTATTTCTTGTCCTTTCAGTGGACACAGAACAGATGATCCCCATCCACATTATAACAGAGCTTAACATACTTCTAGACTTACCAGGTCACTCTTCAGTCTTTTTTTTTTTTTTAAAGCCTAACCCTATCCTGTTTTCGAGTGTCATGTTTTCTAAATCTTTTATCTTTTTTGCTGCTCTCCTCTCAAATTTGCCCATATCTTTTTTAGAGGATGGTACTCAAAAATGGACATACTATTCCAGCTGGGGTCACATAAGCAGAGTAGAACAAGAATTCCCCACACCTTACATTGGACATTCCTGTTAATACACCTCCGAGGTAGACGTGTCATGTTTGACAATGTATCACATTACTTGCTTGTATTTAATTTGTGAGCCACTATAATTTTTGCTAATTTTATTAATCGTACTCTAAACTCAATTAACCCAAGTCACTAAAAAATATATTGACTATTACTGGACTAAGGACTGACCTGCTGAGATCTTACTGGATATATCCTCCCAGTTTCACAGTGAACAATTGGTAAGTATGGGTTTTCAACCAATTGTGCACCCATTTTAAAGTAAATTCATCTAGACCACATTTCCCTAATTTATCTAACAAACGTCTTACTAAAATAAAAATAAATTACAAATCCACACCTTCCCAATCATTCACGAGGCCAATAACCACGTCAAGGAAGAACATTAAGTTGGCTTGATACAGTTTGTTTCTGACAAATCCATGCTGACTTTTCCTTAAAAATCTTATTATCCTCCAGTTTACAAATCACTTGCTTACTAATTTGTTTCAGTATCTTCCCAGGTGTCAAAATTTGGCTAACCAAATCTATAATTCACTGGGTTCCCTTTGTGCCTCATTGTAAAGATATGTACTAGGTTTGTCATTCTCCAGTCCTCTGGGACTTCACCCATTCTTCAGCTAGTTCTTTAAGTCCATTAAGATGAATTTTGTCAGGCTCAGCTAATCTGCATACATCCAAGGTATCTAAATATTCTTTAACCTGTTCTGTCCTTATTTTGGCATGAGATCCTCCCTCCTTGCTGTTACATTAACCTGGTCGTGATGAATCTTTTTAGTGGAGACTGAAGCAAAAGAGACTTTAAACACAACTGCACTCTTGATGGCATAAAATAATTAGCTATCCTGTCCCGCGAAGTAGAAGACCTACATTCTCTGTAGTGTCTGAATATTTTTTTTTGGAACTTCTCGTTACCTACTAGCTCTTTGAATCTGAATCCTAGCCTTTAATCTGACAGCTCCATGGAAGTCACGATTCCCCTTTCCCTTGTAATCTCTTCTAGTATGGATCACTGTGTTCTGACCTCCACTACAGCTGTCCTTTGTAAGAGGTGAGCACAGTAAACAGTGTATCCATGTACAGACACAAGGTAAACTCATTTCAGGTCACAAATTCTCTCTGTGGCCAACCATTAGAAACACCACAAAGCACACTTGCCACTTCCCTGAAAGAACTGAGACCACTCTGTAATGGTATGGTTACCTGCTACTCCAGGGACAGAAAGAAAATGAGTTTTGGCTATGTTTGTTTAAAGGGGACCCCCAAAGACCATTTAAAAGCATACACACCATCCCCGGATCCTTTTCGCTTTCGTTTGTCTTGCTTCCCAAACTTTTTCTTTTCCTTGCGCCTCTGTCGAAGTGCAGTTTTAGGATCAGTAATCCAGGCCTGATAAACGAACTGGAGGGAACACACTTATTTATTTCAAAGTTCTTCATGTTTTGAAAGTAAACAGAGAAGTGAGCCACATACAGAAATCCCTGTTTAGCGTAATCACATTTACATCCCCAGGCTAGGCAAACATTTTGAACCAAAGTCCAAACATCTTCCCTGAAAATGTGCTGAGTCTTCTTGCGCTAATTTTGTTAGCGTGAAACCAAATATGCAAAAGCTTGAGGGTGAACCAAGTTGCACAAGAACCCACAAAAATTAATGTCATGAGAATTAAATTTGGGATTTAACACAGTACTATGCCTCACTTCTCCTAATTCTCTCTAATTTATATTTTATTTTATCAGCACTAAAGTAAGATGCAGTTGAAAGAGAAACTTCAACAGCAGGTGTTATGGTCAGGAATCTAAAATAGCAAAAATTCCCATTAATATTTTAGTACTAGTACTTATGGTGGCAAATTTCATATATTTTATGGGACTGTCTTTTCATCTGACAATTTCAGACAGAAGTTTAATAGTCTAGGAACATTCTACAACTAAGAGCCAGGAACTCCTCAGGTTTTGAATCCTCATTTTGACAATAAACTTCTTGTGTTGGCTTGGGTAAGTCACTTGAGCTTTTTGCCTCAAGAGTCTCTATCTGTAAAATGGTAATAATAATACTTACCTGTGTCCATGGGATCTCACATGGATCAATTAGCTAACAGTCCAAACCCTGCTCACCCTATTCAAATTAATCTGATTTCCCTGAGTGAGTGAGCAGGAGTTTGTCCAGTATTTATTAAGTAGTATTACCGTGTTGCAGTAGTTTGGATAGCTCTACCGAGGGTGTAGGGGAAGATTACTGAAGAAGGCAGTCATTTTTTAACCCTAACACAACATGAGACAGGAACTAAAGACATTAAATACACTTTCATAGCAATTTGAGAAAAAAAGATGTGTGTTTATTTTTTATGATTTTCATTAGAAATTAAAATAATTTGAAACTGGAATTCATCATTTCTAGTCAACAGAAATTGTTAAGCAGGGAGCACAGGGTTTCATGCACAAGGAGAACAATAAAGCTGATCAATGCGAGCATGCACACAACATGAACACACCTGAATCTCAGGGAAGCTGGAATCATACACTAGAGGAGATGACATTATATCAGCTCCCTTTTTTGCTTTTTTCTATTTTATGAACAGAATCGCTTAGATATTCCAAATGCAATTTAAGAACTTTCACAAAATGGGCTTGCCACTGAATTTACAGAAAAAGAAATCTTCAGACTGGTTCTGATGTGTGATAAAAAGACAATGTGCTATTCGCGGAAAACTTTCACTTAGTTAATTACTAACTGGAAGGGGGAACCAATCTGGTACAGTAGGGAAGCTGATCTCCTTCCTCATCTCTTAAGCTCCACTGTTTTTACGAGGCTGCTTTGTCCAATGCAGAGAGTGTGAAAAATGTCTTGGCATAAAAAAAAAACAAAACAAAACAAAACGAAAAAAAAAAACCAAAGAGGATTCTCTGCTTTTTAAGCAGAGTGTGCTAATGGAGGACAAGCTAGAGGTATGTTTATCCAATTTTAATAAGGATTTGTTCTAATATATCACCTTGGTACCCATAGATAAGGCGCTGTCAAAGTCTGCCATTGAATAGCTTGCAATCATACTGTAAACAGAGAAGAGCACAGAGGTGATGGAATGGACTGTGATAGTATGGGAAAGGAAGAATGACGAAAAGAAATGAAATGAATAAATTGACTATAATTCTAATTACATTAAATGACGGTATTTCAGCTTCTGTCAGGTAAATATGTATCTTATTTTAGAATTGAAAGTACTCAACTACACTTAACATGCAAGAACTTTTAGCCTTATGGGCTGGGCTGGGCTGGGCTGGGCTAGTTAATTAATAACGCATCTAGTGCTGATTCTAAAGTATTTTATCATGTCATGTATATGAAGTGCATTACCAGGAGTGCTATAAAAGGCTGCAATGTGCTAAATATATTCGAGGAAGACAAAAGAAAATGCTAAGGATGCACAGATCTAATTTATGATGATTTAGAGCAGGAAAATCAAGTGCTAGAACAAGAAATTTGCAACAGAATGTATGTTTTGTTAGCTTACTTTAAAAGTCTTACCAGCTTTCTGAGAGACAAACACACAGTTATAGATGCATGCAACTGGATGTGACCCTCTTACTATGCCTTAGGCATTAATATAAAAAGAAAACCAAAATTTGGATCTGCATTTTCTCTCTGACATCATAGTTAAAACAAGACAGACATCTAATTGTCGTTTGCGCACTTTAAATAGTTCTCATGGTAACATTTAACACCTAAAAACCTCCTCAGACAGTTCATACAAGAGGGAAAATGCAGACAAGGGCCGTTGAGTTCATTATGCCAGATTATGATGTAATGAGGCCACATGCTGCACACTAGTGAAATGGCAAGTACCTTTGCTGCTCTAATTAAATACTGAAGAATAGTTTTTGGCAGTTTAATGATAGACTTTGGCAAGGCTAAAATGGCTGAAGCAAATTTCCCAATAGCTCTCTACAAAGAAGGATAAAGGAAGAGTAATTAGTAGGGAAAAAAAGGAAAAATATTAATTAAAAAGTTATCTTTCATATGACTGTAATTATATAATTTTTATTAAAGAGTTTACATTAATAGAAAACAATGTGACAAAAAGACAATGTGTGCCCTTCGCTGTAAACTTTCAGTTAGACAACTGAGCTTTTGTATTAGCCTAATAACTAAAATGAGTATAGAAAACATTATTTCTAAATTCATAAATGGGTGCACTAGTGAATGAGCAAGTTAATAAGGGTAACAGTATAATCCCGTAACAGATGATAGTTGGAGGCATTTTATGGCAAATGTAAGGCCTTACGGCAAATATAAGACATTTTATGGCAATTAAAATTTATTATTTAGCAAGGTCTAAAACAGCAAATCTACTGTTAGTAATCATGCTAAGGTTACACACATAAATAGTGATGGAAGTTGTACAGAATGTGGAAAGCTGACCAAACAGCTGACAAGCTCCTCAAAAGCTAATGTACTTTTCTGCCTCAACCCAACTCTCTGACAAAAATACACAGTATTAAGAGCCATAATCCGTCTTTAGGTCTCCTGTGCACAACTGGAGATGTGTGCATGGACCAAAGGCCTTACATGGTCACAGTTCCTAGCTAAAGGTAGGAGCCTGTACTATAGAAAATAAGGATTTTGGTCTTGACAGAAGGAAAAACAAAGAACAATGTCAAATTTTTGAGAATTTAAATGTAGGCTTTCTTTTTTTAAAAGCTAAACATTTGGTGCCATGTAATATTAAATAGATTAAAACTAATTACATTTCATAATGCAGAAAGAAAAGGAGTACAAACTTCCCCTGTAATTAAAACACACACACTCTTCATGTACAAGTGAATAAAGATTTGACTAAGTACAGTCCTTTCTTGAATTACAGGAATTTGGCAATCCTTCAGGCAACATTGCATTTTAAATAGACAAGAACACTCATTATTGAACACGCCTTACATCAGCTTCAAACATTAAAGCTGTGTTTACTTTATCCATGAGAGATTATGCTATGCGATAGCTATGTCTTGACTCTAGCTCTCTCAGAACTTCATCAGACAAGAACATTACTATGAAGTACCTGGAATGCAGATCTTCTCCGAGGTTCTTCATCATCCTTTTTTTCATCCTCCTCCTCTTCTTCACTATCAGTCTCAAATAAATAATAATCTCCACTTCTGACCACTAAATGAAACATGAAATATTTGCTTACTTTTGGTTAAAACAAAAAGGGGAGGGGGGAGAAAAAAAAAGAGCTCTCGTCTGAGTTGAGCCAAAGATGTATAAATAACCAGCCAGTCATTAACGGACTCCAAAGCAGAAGTGGAAATAGAAAAGAAACTAGAGATGAATAGGACTCAGTGTCAGACGGATTATTTGGTGTTAGAATATGAGAGACTTTGGGCATGACAGCAATAAAAATAAGCTAAGTAAACATCACTGCAAAGAGAACAGGGCTGGTAAAATGTAAAGAAAAAAGCTTGAGGTAGACCAAGTTACTATGTTAAAAATTTGACAGGAACTTGATAAATAATTGAATCTAAATGTATCCAGGACTGATGGTTGTTTTCATTTTGATAGAGAGCAAAATCATCTTAGCAGGTAAGATAATGATTTTACATAAATTGTATAACTGGACAAAAAGCACAGAACTGCTTTTTTTTTAAATGCTGAGGCATCTCTTAAACTACATGATAGGTAGAGCTGAGCTATTGTTTTCTTCAGACATTGAAACTTTGATGAGGTAAAGGAAAACCGTGGCTTGTTTAAAATGAATCACTTTAATATTATTAAACAGGATCACAAATGAGGTTTTGCCCATGGATTGAGAAAGACTCTGAAACATTCATACATTAAAGATGCAGAGTGAATCAAGTGGGCCTTATATCCTTGAACAGAAACATTATTTTGGTATGTAATAAGATAATAGGCCTGAGCAAGGGAAACAAAAGAAATAAAAAATAAAATGATGAGCAAGAGAAATAAACAAAGTCACAGTATTACATTTGGCAGTGAGTAATGGAAAAATAATACCTGCACATAAATGGAAAGACTTTAAAGGAATAGTTATTTAGACTAAATATCACAGTCACTCAAGACATATGGAACAAAGTACATTTACAGTATATAAAAACTGTACATTTAACCCTCATTATAAAACTCTAGAAAAATAAAAGTAACTTCAATGCTTCTCAATCAGACCTGACAATCTGTGTTCAGATGAATGCTAATACATCATATTAAATCTGAAACTGGAGATAAAATTTTCCAGTTCTCTATTCAAACATATACATCACGTAAACTGCCATTATAAAAAGAGGCAGTCATCTCTGTTGAGGTGTACCTCTGTACCTGTGCAGCTCTCCATTTACATCAGTGAGACTCTGGGCTTAAGAATCCACCTGAATCTATCTGCATTGTCTTCAGAATTGGGGTCACAAACACAGAGTAATAGAAAAATGTTGAAACAAGTTACAACATGTCACACAGGCCTCTATGACATTAACAATAGAAGCTTACAGAGATGTTCATCACTTAAGGCCCCTAACCTGGAGTTCTTTGACCAGGAAAATTCCATTTGCGGATAATGGAAATTGTTCCCACAGACAGGTCAGCAAGATGAGATCTACAGTCTGTGTGATATTTAAGGCTTAATATATTGCTTGGCATGAACTGCCATGCAGTAAGTAGTACAAGCACCTCCCTATTGTGCTGCAGTATTGTGCAAATTCTCTCTCACAGCTGTGTGCACCAAGCATATCTGAAGATATGCTAACATAACAAAGCATTCCTCTAACAGCTAATAAGGAATGGATTAAATGAAAAAAGAAAGTATGACCAAACACGACTCCCACACACTGACAGGTACACTTCTGGGGAACAGAGAGAACATTCACTCAATAAGAGGATTTTTAAAACATTTATAAAATAAAATAAAGGATAGGCAGATGTGTCCCACGAATCTACTCACACCTCTCTCCTTCCCATTGAGGAAGGGGATTTTGTGACAGCTTTCCTCTTTTTCCCATGCACACGGAGAGCTCCGCACACATGTGAGGATTTGCAAGGGAGGACGGGTCAGGTCAAGACAGAAGTGGCACTGGGGTTGTGGCAACTGTACTATTTGCTTTTCCCCACCCACATGCAATAGTGAGAATCTCCAGTTGAGAGTTACCAGGATAGCTGGGAGCTCTGTCAGCATCATGCCTTAAGCACGGGGATTTAGAGTTAACAGATAAGCGATCTCTCTGCAGTGGGCTGTGGCACCTGTCGATTCGGGGTCAGGAGGTCTGGAGGAACACTGCCTCCCTCCGTGGAACAACGAGGGAGACATTTCCATGAGGGAAATGTCACAGATGTTTCTCATCTACTTCTCAGTGTGTGACCAGAAGGTAGCTGAGCGCATACCAATACACACTGAATGAAAAGGAAACATAGGCTACATCTACAGTGGAACGAAACCTTGAAATAGCCATGCAAATGGCCATTTCAAAGACTACTAATGAGATGCTGAAATGCATGTTCAGCCCCTCATTAGCATGCTGCCGGCCACAGCTCTTCTGCTGATAGGAATAGGAGGATTTCAAAGTTGGCAGGGTCCTTTCGAAAAGGACCCCTGTCTGGACGAGCCATGCGGGAGCGAAACGTGACAATTTCGAAGAGCTGTGGCTGGCGGCATGCTAATGAGGCCCTGAACATGCATTTCAGCACCTCACTAGTAATCTTCGAAATGGCCATTTGGATGGCCATTTCCAAGTTTTGTTCCAGCATAGACATGGCCATAGTCTAACTAGACTGGAACAAACATCGAACTCCAATAGTCCAGGTTCCCCAACAGAAGTAAATACACCTGATGCCACAAGCCACACCAAAAAGGAAATGTCTTTCGCTCTTTATGGAAAGGGTCACAGAAATACTGCAAAGTATATACAAATAGTGGCCCACGGATAAGATCTTCATTTTATTCAGCAGTCACATCCTAATTGTGATATTAACCCTGCAAACCCTTACTGCGGTAAGTCCTGTGTTGTCCTCTGTTTCAGTGGATGTGGCAGGCAAGCAACAACTGTCAAGCTACATAATGCTTTCCAAAAGTTTCTGCATCATTGCAATAAATAATTTAAATAATAAATAATGCTCAAGGCACGTTGTTCTCTATGTATAATGAGGGTGAAATGAATCAGAAATTGCTGAAATCAAGACCTCCTTTGGGTAGTTCTCCATTTACTACAAAACCAATGTGTGGCTTAAGACAGACCATATCCAATTCCTTCCAAAACATATTGTAGTTTAAAACAGTAAGAAAAAAACAGCTGCTAATTGCAGCTTGTTTTTGTTGTTGCTTTAAATCATACCGAGATGACAAAAAGTAAGCTTTTGAAAAAGGATAGGTCTCTCAAATATTATGCTTTTTAGAAACAAAGACATCGGCACAGTTTACTTGTGACTTGACAGAAATGGGCATGTAATATAAAATACTGTTGTCAAGAAAATGGACACACAAAATAGAGAATTGGACTCAAGAGAGTATAACAGATGTCAGGAAGGGAAAAAACAAGCAACTCTTGGTGCAAGACTGAAAGTAAAAAATGAAATGTTTCAGTTTATTTGCACTCTCATTAATACCATACCCTTGTGACCTAGCCAGTACTGACCGTTATGACATACATGACATCAGTTATCTCAGAATTGGACAAATGATTCTAGGCAATTAATTGTCAGACATTGTGATCTTCTGACTTATAAGGGGTGTAAATTAGAGTAAAACTGTCTGTGGATTATCATGTCAGCTGCATTTAGTTTTTGAGGAGTAAGGGGGCTTTGAAGTTGCCCCAGCACTTTGAAGTACCGGCGGGTGAGCCATGGCTAGACGCGTGCCAGTACTCCAAAGTTTTAAACTTCGAAGTTGCCACCAAGGGGGGGAGGGGCACGGAGGGAGGCAGGGGGAGTGGGGAATTTGCTTACTGAATTGCTGCCTATGCACTAGCAAATTTTCTAGTCTAGTCTAATTAGCAAATTTTCTTGTTCAGCACCAGTCAGGTCCCAAGGGTGCCAGATGAGAGAAGTTCAACACTTATTTATTATACAGTTTTGATATTTTTAAAATAATATTTAAATAGGGGAGTCTTTAGATTTTAAAGAGGTGTAACCTGAAGTTTTCTCAGATGCACAGAATAGAGGCATTTTTGCGCCTACTTCAATGAAATAATGAATGTAATTTTTTGGTGAGGAGGGCTCTGTGGAAAGATGTAATGTGAGGAAGAAACTGAAAAGAGTAGAACTTTTCACCAGCATTAGTATTATTATTAGTATTATTATTATTGTAAACATTTTGCTTGAATGGTTCTCTCACCAACAAGGTCAGACACTTTGGAAGACAAGCTTCACTGGCAGTATTTGTTCATATCTAAGAAGCATGAACACATTTCTATGCCTCACATTTAAATGTTTTTACTCGTACAAGGTGCGGTTGTCATGAGACTTCAGTCTAACTCTGTGCCCAGTGAAGCCAGCAGTAAATCTCCAGTTGACTTAAGTGGGAACTGACAGAGTTAGGCAAATTTTCAACACATACCACCATCAATGTTCAGAGGATTACAGAGGGTCCCATCCTACAGCTCTTATTCAGGCTAACTTCTCATGAATATAATTGATTAGTATGATTTGTGAGGATATTTCCATGCATTTGGCAAGATCCCATTTCTAGGTGAAGGCCATAGTGATCCAGGCATGAGATGACAATTTGTGAACCGTCTACAGTATTTTTGAAAAATGAAACTAGTAAGCTCCAACAATGGATGCATCATTAATCAGCATTGACAAAGCTTCCCTCTCAAATTTAAAACCATTTAATTATCTTTTTGGAGGCTTCCCCTTCTGTGTGTGTGTGAGATAGATTCCTTGGGTTCATGTTTTTCTTTGACTTGATATCACTGCAAAATGAAATACCTAGGATGCATGTTATGTACAAATGGAGAATGTTGCTTATTTGGCCCCTTGAGGTTTAATGTAAAATCACTGGTTTACATAAATTAAGCACTCTATCAAGTCACAGTCAAAAAACCATGCATAAAACAAACAAGTTGTGGCAATGCCTTCATTCTGGTCAAGGATATAAGGGGTAAATCCATGTATTTGTAAGATGATTGAGAAAACCTACTGGAAGCATGATCAACCCAAGGCCGCCACCACAGCTTTTTTTTGCCCTTGGTTTTCTCTTTGTCTGCTTCTCCTAAAATAAAATATGGCCAAATATTAATTTTACAAAATGAGAAACACATTTGTACATTTTGTTTAATCACCTTTTTCAATAGATCTAAACTGCATAAACACATCAGATTTCACCTCTACTAAAAATACTCTGAAAGAATAATATTCGTGTTTTAAGAGGTAGCACAGAATGCTAATGATCTTACACAGAAATTGAAAATACAAACTCCAAGTACAATAACAAAATTTACACGTTTTAACTATATGCCTGTGTGTATGTATATATTTTTCTTTGAAACCAGACGTATGGTTTACTTATAGTAGAAAGAAATTATCACTATGCAGACATGCATTACACACTGATAGATTCAATTGATTTTCCAGAAAACAAAAGTTTATATATAAAATTTTATCATCCAAAAACGCATAAAACTTGCTTGCAAATGCTATAAACTTGATTTGGAAACACAGTTTCTATTAATCATTGATGACATTAAGGTTTGGAAAAATAATAATTTGTTAATACTCTTCATTTGTTATTTGTTAATCCATTATTTGTTAACACGCTGCAAAATAAAAATGAATTCATAAAAACAAAACTGTAAATGCACATTTCAAGCCTAATAACTTTTTATCTAAAAAGTTCAGCCCCACTTAGGTAGGACTGGAAACAATGATACTGTATGTTATTTTAATCAATTGTTTATCAAACAAAAACAAAAGATACTTGTGTATTTCAATTGTTTCAAATCACTCAATAGCTAAGAAAAGGGTGCTTGAAAAAATCATAGGTCTCTTTCTGAAATACCACAAATTCTGATAATTAAATCTATTGCTCAAAAAAAGATCTGTTATTCAGCGCCTGGCTGAAAGAGAGAAATTTAACTTCAGAATTGTCTGTTTACTTCTAAGCTAATCATTTTCTCCAAATGGATGTATAAACCTCAGATATTTATCTGGATGAACCAAGCTTTAAAATTTCAAAGGGGTAGTAGCCATGTTAGTCAGTTTCAGCAAAAAGTGGAAGTGGAAATCGATAACCTTTAAAATGGTATTCCAGTAATAATGGCCATGACAGCAATATTCCCCATCCCCCCTCCAGTCCGTAAACATTAAGCACGCAGAGCTCCTAACATTCGGCTCCAATTTATAGCATGGTAACATGTTAAAGGTACCTTCATCATCTTCTTCAGAAGCCTTTTGAATGTCTTGCCCTTCTATTGATTCTTGGTTCATGCTCAGCATTCTTTCTTTACCCTTTTTGTATTTTTGTTGCCTAGCTTTGATGCGGTCCATCCTAGCAAACAGGATACCATATTCAGACCTTCACCTCTTTGGACTCACAAAGAAACACAAACTTTAAAGCGTATATTAGTCATATGCATACTCTCTCGCTTTCAACATGTCATTTCAGCCATGTGTGCATGGGTGTCCAAACAGGAAATTCCAGACAGGATTTTAATAGATTTTGATCTGCCTCTGCTGTCTCCATATAAGAGTATCTACTCTCCACAGACATTCATTAATCTCTCATTAAAAAGGTAGAGAAGGAGCCCTGGAGATGAGCTCTACACGGCCCTGTGAGATAGACCAGAATTGAATCTGGTCCCTGGAGTCTCACTCCTTAGACTGGCAGGGTTTCAGTGCGCTGTGCAGAGAGATTACACAGCATGCAGACTTGGAGCGGTTTGTGTGATGTAGCTGCTCTAGCAGATTCACTTTCAGGTCAAACCTATAATTATGTGACGATGGCTACACTGAGTTCCACCTGCAGGAGTTTGATTTAGTGCATCTAGTAGGGACTCAACAACTCAACCGGATACCCCTCGCTGTCACTGTTGCCAGGAGTAAGGGAAGTTGACAGGAGAGCTTCTCCTGGTGACCTATTGCAGTGCAGCTGTGCTGGAAATTTGATTTAAGGTGGGTTGACTCCAGCTATGCAGTTCTCGTAGCTGGTGTTGTGTATCTTAGGTCCAATTTCTTTTGTAGTGTAGACCTGCCTTAAGTGGTCACTTTTTTTCAGGGGGAAAACGTCTAACAGTAGGTCACAACACAGAATGTTGATATTCAAATCTTCCTTAGTACAAGCAAACACCCACTTTACTCTATGTTTACAGTATAAAAATCCAGGCTTGGTCCTGCTATTCAGGCTCTGTCCTGTACGAGGCCCAGCACGGGCCACAATGCTGTAGAAGGAGATCTAAGGGAAAATCTGGCTCAGAACTATGCAGAATTTCTCTTGACAACTTCAACAACTCAGGAGACGTGTGTGTGGTGCTACCACCTTCAAGGGGTGCAGCGTAGTCTCTCAATGCCCCCCCCCCCCATGGATCCAGCTCCTTTATGAGTGCAGGGACATCCATTTTGTTGAACTGGAGAGCATGAGGTGTAGGGCCTAAGGCTATTGGTTGTGTCGGGGGTTTATTATGTCCTTGTTCCTATGAGCTTGTGCAGCTGTCTCCACTAATTGATCCTCAGTAAGGCACTGATCCAAAGGCCACAGAAACCAGTGGCAGTTTTTTGACTCATTTCACTAGGTTTTGCATCAGACCTTTACAGATCCAAATTTTACAATAAATAAATAACTGAAACAACTCATTGAGAATCAACAGGCTCAAAAATTCTAGTGCCCAAAAGCATTGAAAAACTTCATTTGATGGATCTGACCATTTGCTAGAAACCAATTCTTTTCAGTCTTCTGCTGCAGTATAGTACATCTTCAGTTATATAGTGCAATAGATGATCAGATGGCTCTTCCTCTGTTTTAACTGCTGCTGAAATTTCTCTGAGTCAATCACACTAGCACAGTTGTTTTTCTTTTCCTGCAGTGTAGGCAGTTTTCTACTTTCTATCCAGACTATACAACACTTAGGTATTGATGTGTATAATCAAATAAAATCTAACAAAACATCCTTGGCTTTGTTTTGGGTGAGCTCAGACTTATTACAAACCCAATCCAATGATTTTTAAATACGGTATATTGGATTTTTGTTTGTTTTTATGTAACATGAGCACTGTGACATCAAACATGTCTATGTAGAGTTAAAACAATGCACACTTTCCACCCAGACATTTCTTTCTTTACAGTTGATATTCCCCCAAACGCAGCTACAACATCTGCAGCACTTTACCCAAAAGAAAAGATTTCCTTGAGGGGACTGGCCACAGAGGAAAACTCTGTGATGACCTCAGTCAGGCAGATGTGGACCTAACGGTAGTGGGTTAGGAGAAATGGAAGTGAATGTTTTGGCATGTTAGAACAGATAGCACTTTTTGCGTTTTGGGAAACACTGCAGGGAGACAGGGATTGTGAGAGGAGAACATAAGCTAGATGTTATAGAAACTGAGTGGCGGGTTGGCTTTATAGAAGAGAGGATTTTCCACACACAGTGGTATGAAAGAAAATATTTTCAGTCAAGACAAAATAGATTCTCATCCTAGGCAAAAGAAGCACAAATGGAACAAAAGAATCTACACACAACAAAAGTTACTATGAATAAAGACTCAGGAGGTGAAATCCTGATCAAATTGCTAAAGGCTGTGGGGTAAGAGTTGTAATTCCTTAGCCAGCTCAGAACCACAGCTTTGCTGACTAGCCCCAGCTGCTGTTGTACTTTTGTTTTTAACCATATCCTGTCTCTCAAGGTCCCCACTTACAAGAAGATTTGATTCCTCTGACCATCCCCGTTATTAGTATTTTCAAATGGAAAAACAAAATTATATTTTAGTGAGGTAGTCTCCTAAAGACAGAGACCATGCTGCCACATAGCTAAATTGATAAGCAATGAAATAATTAACAAGGTGGGAATTTAAATAACCATACTCATATTTCCAAGGTAAAAAACCCACCTTGAAACTAGTGACAGTTTTTGTTTTTATTTACAGAAAAGGGCTATTTATAGTATACTTTCAGGCTTTCTACAGACTAAGGAAGTTAATATAGCACTGATTTGCACCATGATCACATTTTTAAGGTCATCTGAACAACCATTAGTAATAGAAAGAGAGATTTAATTTTTAAAATGAAAACTTAGATCCTTTGGCCTAATTGTGTAGCAAAGGGTGGCTTCTGCATTCACAGACAGGTAGAATACATGAAAGCTCTCAATTTACAGAATAGATTTTCTATAATCAAGAAATTATATTTAAAAAACCAAGCCATTGAAGCTCTTGTTTAGTTGTGTGTAATGATATGCAGAGACTTTGAAAACGGAAGACTAGAAAATGCAGAAAAAATCCCCTACAGACTCACAGAAAAGGGTTAATATGGTGTAGAATAGAAATAAGAAGTGAGATAAATAATAAACCATACTGTCTCTTCAACTGATCCATTGATTTTTTCTCTTCTTCAATTCTTGCCTTTACTGCCTTGACAATTGTGGCCTGGAACAGTTCAGCACCTCTATGGAGGAAACAGGGGAAAACATAACACTACTATGTTTCTAGATTTCCTTGATGGAAAATTAAAACACACAGTGAAGCTTATTGCATAAACTACTTAACTAGTCTAAGACAAAAAACTACCATCAGAAAGCCACTACAGAAATAATGAACAATCATAGCATAATAATTAGTTTGTTTTCTGGCAACCATTGCCAGACCTTAGGCCAAATCCTGCAGTCGCTACTTAACCATTGAGTTACAGCAGCCATTACCCAGGTGCCTGGATTCACATAATCAAAGACTCAGAATCAAAGCCTGAATAAGAACTTCTTGCACAACTGCAGAATTTGACACTTACAGACATGACCCTATGGCTTGCATTAAATTCTCTTGTCTAGCATGGACAGAGCACGTGTTGAGTTATGCCTGTCTAGGCCTCAGTGAGCACAGCATGTGCTCCGTGCTCAGAACATAAAACACCATGATACAAATACATATAGCTCCTCAATGAGTACATGTTCCAAGTCCAATCTGGAGGCATAACTAAGCCTTTGTTAGTTAGGGATAACAAAATGATTAAAGTTATTTTACAAGCCAGCAGCATGTACCAGTTTAAACTATTCCTTGATACATATCTTGTGTATCACCAGTATTTTTCACGTGCCTACACTAAATTTTATTGGCCATCGTGTTGCCCAGTTGCTTAGCTGTGCCAAGTCCTTTCAAAGCCTGCTGCACTTAGCCAACTTCCATGTTGGTTCCTGCTCTGTTTTCTGTTTATCAACCAGGTTTTGATCCATGACAAAGCTTTACTGCTCACTCCATGACTACTGAGGCTACGTCTACTCTCTGAGATAAATTCGAATTTAAGGCAGTTAGCTTGATATTACATCATCGCTGTCTTCACTGTAAATGCCATTAGCTCAGTTTAGGGAGCACCAATATCGATATCATAACACCATGGAAACTGTCTGAGTCTAATCTGAATTTAAAAGTCTGAATGAAGGCCAGTGTGGAAGCACCACATCTTAAAATCGAATTCATTAGCCTCCACTGGTATCTCTTATGTATCCCACAACACCCCACAGTGTTCTGCTCTGGCCACCTCCACCTCCACTGCTCTCCTGGTGTGCAGATATTAGGTAACAGGAAACCTGCGAATTTGAATTCGGCACCAGGAAGCCTATGGCTGTGGGGTCATGCTCGTATGAGAGGCTGAGAAACACCTTTTTTCTCAGCACTGTGAGAGCATCTTCCCATTCAAAATAGCCCCAACGCAGATTTCATGGTTCTGTCTCTACCTCCGCTAGCTGAGCACTGAGGTCTGAAGAAGTGAATTAACTCACGAAAGCTCATGCTCTAAACTTTTCTGTTAGTCTATAAGGTGCCACAGGACCCTTCGTTGCTAGCTGAGCACTGGGATTTTCTTCTTCCAGCGCTGGTGCCAACCTGTACCCTACTGCACCACATGGCAGCTAAGCTGTGGGGGTTGTGCTTGCATAAGAAGCCGAGAAAGTTCTTTTCTGTGATTTACATTTGTGCAGAAGCCTCTCTTCCCTCCTCCACAGGCATTATGCAGTCAAGGTCTTTCCTGCACCCACCCACATCACGTGGCTAGCCCCCAACCCAGTAAAAGGGCCTACCTGCTATTCAGTGCAGACCATGCTGCCAGGCAGCACCACATCCTGGCTTGTGCATGGGGAGGGCTCCAAGGGTGGGAAAGATTTTCTGGGGCTTGCTGCCAGGGGGACCATTTCAACTGGCTCTGCAGCCACAAACCCCACATCCCCACACTGAAAAATATTTTGAGGGGCTTACAGCTGCTGTGGAGATCATTTCAACTGGCCCTGCAGACACCGTCCACCCCCGCCCAAACAGACTTTCAGGTAAAATTTCAACTGGCCCATCATCCTCCAATCCACCCAAACCCCCCACCCATGGGATGATGGGGTCTGACATCCTGACAGTCAGTTGGTGCTGCCCCCCAACCTGAGTACCACCGCTTGTTGAAATTTGGCAAGCCCCATCACCCTTGTTGGACAACTCTGTGTAGTGAAGTGGGAAGTCAAAAATCTTTTTCCTAATCTTTTCTATCCTTCTCTTTCTTCAAGCTTTGGCCCCCTTAATGCAGGAAAAAGTGTGTGGAGGGCCAGTTAAGAGGACACAGACACCTTGCTGCACTTTAAGATCATTGCAGGCACCTGTTTCTTTTTGTAACATTTTTGATATTTCATTTATAAATTATAGAGATTTCAGACTCACCCTGTTTTGGAAGCTCAAAATCTTTTTCCTAACCCCTTAACACAGGGAAGAAGGGGTGCAGGGCCAGCTGAGAAGACACAGAGTGCTGAGTGATCCCAGGGCAGACAAGTTGTGTAATGGACTGGAAAGCCAAAAACCCTGACTCAAAAAATTTCTCCTTTCAAAACCTTTACTATCGCACTCTTTCTTCAAGGAAGTTGGGACAGTGGCTGGAGGGTCAGTTGAGAAGACTCAACCACCAGTTGTTTTTTGGTAAAATCTTTGATAATTCAGTTACAGCTACAGTTATAAAAACCAATTCAGTTATAGAAGCAAGAGATTTCAGTTAAATTGGTGATCTTTGTTAATGCCCTACTTTTCTTTCCTTCCTGCTGGAAAAATGGCCATTTGCTTTCCATGGGAGGGGAATAAAGGCAATGCAATGTGGGAAGATGACATCACATACCCACAACCACTTGTGGGGCTTTTTTTTCCCATGCTGCACCAGCAAAAAATACCCAGAACACTACGGGATTGAGAGAACTGTGGGATATGTTCCCACAATGCAGTGCTGCAGCAGTTGATGTTTGGTAATTGAGTGTAGTAGCGATAATTCAACTTTGTGGGGAGCCTGTGGAGAGGTGAGGATACTCCAATTTGAATTTATAAAACACAGTGTTACAAAGTTGATTTTAATAAATACGAATTTATCTCAGTGTAGATGTAGCCTTAGTTTTTCCATCAAAAGTCTCTTATGAGGAACTTTTTCAAGGGTAGTTTGAAAGTCAAAATAAATTATGTTTATTGTACCTCTTTCAGTTGCTGCTGACTCTCAGAGTTTTAGTGCATTAGAGGCCTTTACAAAGGCCATACTTGTTTGTCAACATTTCAATGTGCAGACACTGAGGCTACGTCTACATTAGAGAGTTTTGCAGACAAAATGGGGGTTCTGTAGACAAAATTCACAGAGGGTCTATACACAAAATGTGTTTTGTCAACAGAAATGTCAACAAAAAAGCTGCGTAGATGCTCCAGGGGCCCTTTTGTCAACAGAGCAGATCAAAAGATCGACCTGCTTTTATGTGTAGAAGTGATCTGTTGACAGAAGTTTTGTCCAGACATTGCTTCTGACAGTAACATCTGTAGACAGATACTTCTAGAGTAGTTGTAGTCTTACCATATTTTTTAAATTAAATTTTCAACCAGTTTATCAGGAATCAAAATGAGCCTCTCATATGTGTAATTCTCAGGATAACCACATGCACTTAAAAAAAAAGAGATACAATGCTGGCATGTTGTGTAGCAGATGATGTTAATAGGATGTGTATATTGTTCATAGCAACTTAACCACTTCATTCTTAAATTCCTACAGACTCTTGGATGAATACCATCTGGCTTTGGAGACATATTGCAATTGTCCTACTGACAATTTAATCTTCTCTGGTCTGGACTGCGTACTTCATAATGTTAACTGTGGAATGAAGATTGGCTCAGGTCACCAAGTTTGGATCCAAATCTAAACTTTCCCCCAAGCTCAAGAACGTTTAGACCTCAGATTTTTGTGAGGCCAGGGCTTAAGTATGAAGCTCAGCTGTACCGGGCAAGTACATGGCACCTATCAGACTATCTCAGTGCCTTATCCCAGTAACATAACTGAGACATGAGGAAGTAGTATCCTCATTTTTACAGTTGAGGAATTAAACAAGTAGGTAGTTTAAGTGACATGCCCAACCCCACACAGCCAGAAGCAGGAACTAAATCAAGATCTCCCATTCCACTAGATCATCCTTTTATTCTCCATGTAAACATTTGCAACTTGGCAGAGTGGGGCAGGGGAGGACACTTGTTATTATCCAAGATTTTGGTTTGAGCTAGCTTTACTCTAAACATACAATGGCAATGAACACATCATTACATCCTGAATTGTCTGAGTTGTATAAGAAAAGGAAAAGACCACAGAGACAGTTCCAAAATGAAGCATGAGCAGCCTTGGGCGTATTTGGTGAAATCCAACAAAGTGCAGAGAGTTGAGGGTCTGCTTCAGAGGTGGACAATATGAGCAGCCCAACAGAATCCCCTTTTAAAAAAAGAAATATGTTTGCAATTTTTATTTGCTATGGATTGTGGAGTAGTCAGACTTACACCAATGTGTCTGGAGCTTGGGTTCATCAGAGGCTTTTTTAGCAATCCTCAGTATAAATAATAAGAAGAAAATAAGCCAGTAATGAAGCATCTGAATTGAATCAGTTTCAGTTTTTACACTGAATATTACCTGGATGCCAAAATTTGTGAAGCTTTTATGTCAGCAACCACATGTAGGAAATAGTAGCTCATGAAGACTCTTCTTTGCAGCAGCAGAAAAGCAAAGCATATACTGTCCCAAATGATTCCTGCCTCACCGCTAGGCAATTTACAGTCTCCAGTTTCTTTAGCTTATAAAAACAAAACAGAAATCACTAGTATAAGGACTTCATCTTCTTAAATATGTAATCATAGCTCCATGAAGTATTCTGTCCAATGGAAATAACCAGCCCTCTGAAAAGATTTTTGGGCCTCAAAGTTTTTTTGTTTCTTTTAAATAACTGAAAGATTCAATTCCATCTGATGTATGCTGAATTTTATTTTTCATATAGGGCATGTGGCAAGTAGCTGATGCTATTATTGTGACTCACTCATTTTCCTTCCTGTGATGGGTCTTGCCTCTATTTTTGGTCATTGACAGTTTTGCTGGCGTCTGGGTGGGTAAGGGAAGCAGAGCAAGGAAGAGACCTGGACCCATTCTCTACTCTTGGGTTCCAGCCCAGGGGCCCTAAGGACAGTGGCTAAATGCTTAATGTAAGAATGGCCATACTGTGTCAGACCAAAGGTCTATCTAGCCTAGTATCCTGTCTTCACACAGTGGCTAATGCCAGGTGCCCCAGAAGGAATGAACAGAACAAGTAATCATCAAGTGATCTATCCTTTTATCCAGTCCCAGTTCCAGTATCTACAGCCATGATTTTGTAGACATCAATCCAGTCATGATTTTATAGACATCAATCATACCCCCCTCATAGTTGATTGTTTTCCAAGGGGAATAGTCCCATTCTTATTAATCTCTGTTCACATAGAAACTATTCCATATACCCCCTAATCTTTATTTATTTTTTAATCCTCTTCTGAGCTTTTTCCAGTTCCAAAATATCTTTTTTTTGAGATGGAACGACCACATCTGTATGCAGTATTCAAGGAAGTGGGCGTACCATGGGTTTATATAGAGGCAATATGATTTTTTGTCTTATTATCTAGCCCTTTCTTAATGATTCCAAACATTCTGTTTGGTTTTTTGACCGACACTGCAAATTGAGTGGATGTTTTCAGAAAACTATTCACAATAACTCCAAGATCTCTCTCGAGTTGTAACTGCTAATTTAGATCCTGTTATTTTTTATGTATAGTTAGAATTATGTTTTCCCATGTACATTTTTCTGCATTTATCAACATTACATTTTATCTGCCATTTTGTTGCCCAGTCTCTCATGTTTTAGTTTGGAGAGATCATTTTATAGCTCTTTGCACTATGCCTGGGACTTACCTTGAATAGCTTTGTATCTTCAGCAAATTTTGTCACCTCTCTGTTTATACCTTTCTCCAGATCACTTACAAATATGTTAAATGGAACTGGTCCCAGAACAGACCACTGGGAGACACTACCATTTACCTCTCTCCATTCTGAAAACTGACTGACTATACCTTGCCAAAGGCTTTCTGAAAATCTAAGCACACTATATCCACTGGATCCCCCTTGCCCATATGTTGACCTCAATTCTAATTGATGAGTGCTCATCTATAATTCTGACAATATTTTTCTTTTCTATAGCTACAACCAGTTTGCCTGGTACTGAAATCAGGCTTACTTTACTATTACATTTTGAGTTTTTAGATGGCTGTTCTTCAAACTCTTTTTTGGCCTTCCTATATTTTTACATCTCACTTGCCAGAGTTTGTTATTATTTTCCTCGCTAGGATTATTTCCTCACTTTATGAACAATGTCTTTTGCCACTCATTGCTTCCTTGACTTTGCTGTTTAGCCATGGTGGTACTTTTTTGGTTTTCTATGTCGTAGTAATTTGGGGTATACAGTTACATTTTTTTTTTTAAATCTGTAGTATGCTTGAAGCTGTGATTCCTTCCCAAGGATAGCCACTTTAGCTTCTCAGGCTTCCTGCCCCCTCGCCTGTTGGGCTGGCTTTCTCTTGGTCCTCTGGAGAGTCCTTTGGCTCTGCTACTGGTCCCTTCTCCTGGGCAACAGGAATACTACTCCAATCTACAGTCAGCTCTTCTTTCCTTCTCGGGTGTGACCAAAGTAGGGGCTTTTAATTAGGTCTCTGGCAGGGCTTTAATTTGGCTCCAGGTGCACGAATTAACCTGTAGTTATTTTTTCCTAGTCCACAGGGAATAAGGCTCTGATCATCCTGGGACTCATATACCTCCCCATCTTCCATTCCCCTGAGACCAGGGCAGAAATTTGGCTGAGGGGGTTTCCTGCGACTGTGGGGCCTATTTCTGACTTTGCTATATAGGCAGAGTTTTTCTGGCAGCATCTTCCGGCTCCTTTGAGGAGCAGTGGGGGCTGTCTGGGGTTTTCTGCTTGGGTCCTTACTTTTGTCTCTTTGTCCCTCATACCTGCCCTTGTTATTCTTCCTCATTGTCCCCCGTAATTTTTTGAGCCCTAGGACTTGTGGATCCTTCCCCAAAGGCTGGGGGAGGGTCCTGTAGTGAGCTCATACTCATCCACTTCCCAGAATCCAATGTGACCACTCTTGTGCTATCCCCTAGCCCTGCTGTATCACAGAAGTTATTTTTGGATATCACAGAAGTAAATCTGGGCTTTGTGTGCCCAAAGCATCGACGCCACCTGCAAAGCTAGCTAGCTTTGGGGAATCTGGACAGTACTCTGGAATGAGAGGCTGGGTAAAGCGGCTTGTGTATTAAGGCTGGCTCGCTCTAAAATCAGGGAAACCTGCCTAGCAGCCCTTGAAATCTGTGCTCCAAGTTGGAGTTTCAAAACTGGCAACATGAATGCTCTTAATTTTTACAAGCCCCTGAGAAGTTTCTGCTGTCACTCAACTTTTGCATAATCATGACTATACTGTATTGAATTTTATTTGGTGACCTGCCTCTGTATATCCTTTATCTTCCTTTTCTCCAACTCATCCTATTTTGATCAGGAAAAAAAAAATTTGAAACTGAAAACAACTGTGGAGCAGAATTGCTAGGTAGGACAAAGATTCAGCTATTAAAATCTCACTGAATTTTATGTTCTCTTTTACGGTAAAAAAAAACCAAAAAAAACCCAACCTTTAAAACCCCCCAACATTTGTAAATTTCTGGGCACAGACATTACATGGATAGGTTAAAACATATCGGTGTATGTAATCTTTTGTTAAATACTGTTTGTTTATTTTTAATTATCATCATGGTGTATACCACAGATACCACTCAGTTTTATATTGTATATTATGTTGGTCTACTAATATTCTCGACCATACCTATTTAGTTTGAATTATATAATATGATATCAAGATACCAAGTCATGAAAAGAAAAACATTGTCTGTGATTTTGAAAGGCACCTAAAACCTTTCTTTATAAGAAAAGCATTGGGGGGAAAAAAAGTCTTGCTGTACTTACGATAACGGTATCCTTTAACTGTACAAGCCAGGCTAAATGCTTGAATCAACCAGCAACTGTTTTTAATTAATGACTCAATGTAGCCACATGCTCCTATCTGAAAATCAATAAAGACAGACATATGAAGCCTAGAAACAAGAATATTGACACATCTGATTATTATTGTCACAGTTTTAGGGCAGCCGTATCTTTATGCTCCTTTCTGTTTTCCCTTTCTACATGAAAAACATACCAAATCTATTCAAATTCTATTCAAATTTGATGCAAGTTTGAGGCTGTCATGGGACAGAAGGTCTCATCTATCTGCTGGATCAGAAAGAAGGTATGGTCTCTGGAAACCCAGCATGAGCCTGTACATGGGAACCACTTTGGGCAGTGATTTGTCTCACCTTATTTAGACTCAGCCCAGGTCTACATTTGACCTGAAAGTTGATCCTATTTACACAACTCCAGCTATGACAACTGTGAAGCTGGAATCGACTTATCTAGCCATCATCAATCAGGGAAGTTGACAGGAGAAACTCTTCTGTCGACCTCTCTGACTCCTCATGATAATGAGGAGTACAAGATTGACTGTTGATTTCATGTGTTCCCACCAGAAAAGCAAAATCAAAACCGGAAGATCGACCCTCACCAGGGTCGATCTCCAGTAAGTGTGGATGTAACCTCAGTGATTCACCACAATAACATCCATCATTTTTAGTGCTTGGAATAGCTGTGGTAACCTGCCCTCCTGGAATAGAACACAAATCTTATAGAAGTTATTCATAGGTTTAATACAATAGTCCCCAAAGATATTGCAGGATGTTGCAACATCTGTCATGGTTATATAAAAATGCGACTGCTAAGAGTTACATGCCTGCATTATGAATAAAATGAAAGAGGCTAAATAGAGAACATATTTTCTTTTAAAATAAAACAAATATTTCTGCCTTTTGTAGATTGGGTTTTCATTTTTTTGGTTATGGTCTGAAACTTTACTGATACATTTGCAGTGTGACACAAGGTGACATTTTAAACAACGTTTATAGATGGGTGACCTGATTCTGCAAGCATTTATGAATCTGCTTAACACTACACATGTTCAGCCCCCTTGAATTCACCTGCATAAAATTAAGTACGAATGGAAGCATTTAGAGTATTTGTAAAATCAGGCGATCAACAAACCAGTCATTTCAACATGCTAATTTATATACATTTAAAATGAAAATTGCCTGTTTTTTGCTCAGTCCAGCAGTAAAAATGTTCAAAAGACAGCAACAACTGCCAAAAATACATTTATAGTTTTCTTTTATAACATTTTAAATGATTAGCTTTTTTCAGCCTAGCAGAGGCATCGTAGGAGTCTTCTCTAATGTTTTAGCATTTATATAAAGAACTGTAATATTTAAATAAAACCTTTAAAAATTAAATATTGATGTTTTCAAGTGGAAGTTCAACCAGCTTTAAAGGAAACTAGAAGTTTGTTTGACATATCTTGTATCAGGCTCCCATATTCTCTTTGTCAGAAACTACAGAACATTTTAGGATGATGACTCCAAAATGTTCTTTATAATTAAAGACTAAAATGACACAAACTCTCTATTCATTGTAGACTTTACCTTGCTAGTCCTTACTGTTTACTCACACAGAGCTTCTACAGCAGTGTTGGGAAACCTGCAACCTGCATGTGGCACATCAAGGTTCTATGTGTGACCCAAAAGACATTTGTTTACCTTTGCCAGATTTCCCTGGTTTCTGTCTGCATAGGTTTCCCCCCCCGCCACTGCTATTACTAAAGTAAAGTAAGGTGTATGCTGACTGCACACAAAATTGACTGTCAGAGATGTGTATAACAGCTCCCTCTGCACCCAACCAAAGAGGTGCAATGGTTCAAGTGGCATGCTCTGCGAATTCCAGGTATGCAGGTACTGTTAGCAAAACGATTCTACCCCAGGAGACTGTTTACAATAATCTTGTGGCTCATTGAGATGAAGGAAGGCCACTCACGCAGCCAACTCACTCACCTAGATTGCTCATCACTGCTCTACGAACTTCTAAGAAGAGCCTTTCCAAATAAAGAATTCAAGATTTGGCTCTTTGTGAATCGCTTCTTACCTGGTAAACTTTCAGACAGTTGGGTTGAGCAAAATAGACAGACATTTTCTTATAATAAATAAGCGCACAGTAATTTGACATAGAACATTCGCATTTTTTGAATGGAACAGAGAAAACTCTTGCAGGCATTAGTACAATTTTGTGATACCAAAAGGAACTTTTTATTTTTGCTTAATGATTGCACTCTTTTGCAGTTAAACCACAAAAGTGTTCAGCACTGAAACAATAGATCTCTTAGACACTTACCGACAGTATATTTTTCATTGTAATCACAAAGACATTGTATGCAATCAACCAGTCCCAGTAACGTAGAATGCTTCTGATAGGTTTCAATAATAGATCACCACCAAAGAGCAGGAAATAGAAACAGGCCACCAAGTAACCCATACAAAATATGCTGATTCTTGTAGTTCCCGTGATAAAGATGATAGTAAGCACAAACCAGAAGAGGTAACTAAATATTATCACTTTATACATATCTAAGTAGGATCTGTAACAAGAACACAGAAAAGAAGAAGAAAAATCACACAACTTTTTCTGATCATTACTGTACACATTTTTGCCCACTACTGGCATGAACTCTGACCTTGACTTTTGCACCTCCTTAATTTCAGTTCTAAAGCCAATGCAACTACTCCCATCATGTCCTTGATTCAAGCTTAACAGTTTGATGCAGCAATGGCAGAGGGCTTGGCACCTGACAGGACCATACCCTTTATCATTAAAGGATGGAAAATACATTCTCCACAAACTTCACCATTCAGTGATTTCCTCAGAGTTGCATGCATGTAAAAGACTGTTTAAACCCATCTCTGAAGAAGTTTGGATAACTGCACAGTAAATACATTTCTAAAATCTACCTGCATTACCTTATTGCAAATAATTCATTACTTATTGATGACTTCTAGGGAATTCAGTCTGGTGGGAGGCCCCATTTCCAAAGACAGCTGTTAAAAATACCTCTCTTCAATGCAGATCAAGTGTAAGAGGTTTGATTGGAGAGGTATTTTCTGCAAAATGCCAGAGTGTTATAATCTACTGAAACCTTTAAGAGGTCTCAGCCAGGACCATTTGTAATCAGTCCTCATTGTGGGAAAAGAGGAAAATTCAGCCTTTTCTGATTCTTCAAAACCCTTGATTTAATATTGACTTACAGAGCGAACAGAGACTATGTGCTAGGAAATGTGCAAAAGACAGTAGGCAGTACTAGGGATAGATAACCATTTCCAAACCATACTGTCATATTTTGCTTCCACATGTACATATTTTGGACCAGCTCTCATCTACTGCTGTTTTAAAAGACCATGAAGGGAGGGCATAACATGAACAGTCACACCTTCTACTCCAAACTACTGAAGGAATAAATGAGCCAACAGTACTGTAGCTTGCCATGTAAAAGAACTCCTGCACAACATTTCCAGGTCTCACCAGAACTTTCTGAGGCTGTCTCAGTGGCCTGTATTAACATATTCCATTTGCTCATTAAAAACAATACAGCAGGGTCAACTACTCCAAGCCCAGGAATAGATAACAAAACCACAGATGTCTAAGGGACGAATTCCCAACATGTCTAAACAAATCCCAATAGAAGGTGGCTTAGTGGTCATCTCTTGATATAAAACGGTCAGAGCAGCAGAACTGTAAGGAATTTTCCCCTCTTTAAAAGAGATACTGTCTCTGCAGGAGCCTTATTTCTGGTGAGGAATTAACTTGAGCTATGACTCCAAACAATAGTGTTGCTGGCAGGAATGACAATGGTATGTTCCTACTCACCCATGAAGTATGGAGACTCTCACTCTCTCTCTCTCCTTTTAAATAGGAGTAATAGGCATCCAGAGGAATAGCACACAAATCTGAAAGGCTCTGTGGAAGGGGGTCTCATGCATAAAAAGTCTACTCAAAGACTGGCCAAACACACAAAAATTAGGAGTAGGAGAGTTTAGGCTCCCTTACTTCAGAAACCAGCAATGAGATACAGGTCCTAATTTCCTACTGAAGTAGAAAGAATCCTTAAAAGCCAAGCAGAACCAACACAAAATGTGATAAACATATGTAATGAAGATCCTGAATCTAGGGTTGAGAACATTTTGGTCTTGCAAGAGAAGCTGTATAGCCATGAATAGTATGAACTATAATACTGTATTGACTCTAGCTGTAATCCAGAAAGATTTTAACAATGTTCTGCCAGGCGTCTATCCTGAGAGATATCTCATTAGTGGCATCACTATCCTTGGAATTCGCGACAAAAATGATAAAGTGTCAAATGGACATCTTAAAGACTTCAACTTGCTGCAAGCAAAACTCTAAGAACCTTCAAATGTCAAATACATACAGAAGGGACCCACTCAAAAGGAGTTCAAAAATGGGAAGAAAAAAATCTGGCAATCCATTTCCATTCTGCACATCACTTTGTTTAGACCAAACTAGGTTATGACCATGGAGTGTGAAGGTCATCCACCCCAGTGGTCAAAGTTACTGTAACATTATACAGTAAACCCTCAATATACACTCAATCAAACCACTCCTGTCAGGCATGGCAGCCATGAGTCAGCTGCCACCCCTGACAGGACTGGTTTCATGGTGCCTAGAGTGGCAGAGAACTGGGAACCAGTTGGCAGCCTGGCTCCCAGCTCCCCTCCGCTTACAGAGCCAGGAAACTGAGCAGGGCAGCAGCCCTGGTTAGTTTCCTGACTCCAAGGAGTGGAAGGGACCTGGGAGCCAGTCTGCTGCCCAGTTCTCAGCTCCCCATCAATTATGGAACCCAGAAAACTGATCAGCTGATCCTGTCAGTTGGTCAGTTTCATGGGTCCCACAAGCAGCAGGGAGATGGGAACCAGGCTGCCCCCTGGTTCCCGGCTCCCTGCCACTCTGGGAGCCAGGAAACTGACCAGTCCTGCTCGGACGGTCAGTTTCCTGGCTTCTCAAGCCCAGGGGAGCCAGGAACCAGGCTTCAGCCTGGTTCCCGTCTCCCCTCAACTTGCATGAAAATTCAAGTTATGCAGGGGCTGCAGAAATGCAACCCCTGCATAACTCGAGAGTTTACTGTAAGCAGATTTGAAGTTTTAAATACTGTGTCTCAAAATACCTATCCGTAGCCTCATCATCACACACACACAATATTCTGCACTACAGGGGATTATTATTAATGCTTATCAATGTTTAACAAGAGGGTCCAATACTGTCAAATTGGTTGTGGGATGAAAAACAGTAAGTTGCAAAAAAAATTGTTGTGCATTCAAATCTGCTCCAGAGAGTCAGAATGGTTACACGCTGCTGGTGTTTGGCTGCTAGCATCCTGTTACCATAACTTATCAGCATAATGACACCAGTCAACATCCATGTTACAGCATTAACCCCTTTCAAACACAGATGCTATTGCCCAATTAACTGTTAGGAGTGTCAAGCAAGGATACCAGCTCTGTCAATAATACAAAGATTGTGTGTCTATGATAGGAGGAGGTGTGTGAAGTTCTATGGCCTGTGATGTGCAGGGGGTCAGATGACATAATCATGATGGTCCTTTCTGGCCTGTATCTATGAAACAGCAGCTAGACTCTTCTGCATCCCCTAAGGAGGGGGAAGCTATTGGTGTCAGAGATCAGTATCTCAATGTTTCTTCAGGCTAGTGGAGTTGCTTTTTAAATCTCTCTTGATCCCTTTCCCATATCAATCTCCCGCTTTCCTCTGCATTGTCTCAGTTCTGCCCTCCCCATCCTCCTTGCTGCCCCTCAGGCAGGTCATCACTCCTCTCTTCCCATACTATCTCTTTGGGCTTGTCTACACTAGCTCCCTACTTCAAAGGGAGCATGGTAAGTAGGGTGTTGGGAGATTACTAATGAAGTGCTGCGGTGCATACGCATCACTTCATTAAGCTAAATTCTCCCTCGCGGGAACTCCGAAGTCTTAGATTTTGATGAGTAAAGGGACTTCGAAGTACGGGTGGGTGAGCTGCGGCTACATGCGAGGTGGCACTTTGAAGTTTAACACTTTGAAGTTGCCATGGGGAGAATTAGTTTAATGAAGTGCCACATATGCAGTGCAGCAGTTCATTAGTAATCTCCCGACACCCTACCTACCACCCTCTCTTTGGAGTAGGGAGGTAGCATAGACACAGCCTTTATGTTTCATGACCAGTCTCTTATTCCATAGCCACACCCTTACATTTAACTACTCACCATATTATCTTTTCTTTCCCTTCCGAGTCTTCTGTCCCTCACATCTTCTCTATTTGGCCATATTCTTATACACTGTAGTGTTTCTCTACATTCCACTCCATCTCCTTTTCCAGCCTCCATATTGCTCTTTCCCTGAGTCTTCTTCCTGAACCCCACGTTCTCCTTCTTTTACTTCACGTTGCTGAATGCTGATTTATTGCTATCTCCCTTTAGCTATATTAACTCTTCCGAAAATAAGCTTTACTTTTATTAGGTTATCTTTGTTTTCTGCCAGAATATGCCAGACACTTAACTGGATCTAGTTCACAAGATCTCTTCCGGGCCTTTCCTATATTTAATGGCATTTTTTCTTTTCCTGTTGTTCAAGATCATTTTCTTTACCAGAAAGCGTTTTTTGCCTTGCCTCCACCTGCTTTAGGCTATAAATCCAAAGCTGCCTTGGTTGTTAAGATCCTTTTTATTAACAACCATGTGTTTATTTCATGGAAGTCTGAGCTGATGTTTGCCATGATGATTGGCAGATCCTCTCTCATTAATCTGTCAGAATATGTGTAGTTCCAAAGAACACATTATACTGGACTCTGAAAGTGGCCTGGTGCTTCACTTGCTGTTGTCTCCTGGGTCGCAGCCACTACTGGGACAAGCTTGGTGTAAGATGCTGGTACTAGGTCTTGTTGGTAGGGGCTAAAATATTTTGATGTGTTCATAATTTTTGTCTGTCCATTTCTAGATTCCTGCATGAGTTCTTCTAAATTGGGGCTGTTCTACATAAGACGTAGTAGGAACAGAGACCCTCCCCCACTGAACACACTTTGGCTTTGCCTCTAAAAATCTTTTATTTACTATTCTTGGTCTTTTTTCAAAAAAAAATTTCTTCACTTTAGATTTCGTGCAGGCTTAGTTATGCACTTGCTGAGAAATCCGGGGGTGGAGCGCAAAGTGGACTTTCAGGAAATCTCCTCCTTCAGGTTCATTTGTCACTGTTGATCTCAAGTATTTTTCCAGAAAGAGAAAGTTAAATGATCAGTTTGGTTGCAAGTTGCTTTTTCCAATTCTTCATAATATAGTGAAAACCCTTTCAGGCATGTCTTCTGGAACAGTTACTATCAAATGTCTCCTCGGGGGGTTGAAAAATCAGAAGGAAATCTTCAGAATGTGACATAGGATTTTAGCTATTTGGCACCTCATGGACAGCAATGAGAAATGTTTGACTAAAACCTCTTACAATGCTTCAGAAATGTAAAGTGCCTCAACAGAGAGGACCTGGGTCATATTCAACCCTGGTGTTATGTGGGCGTGAGCCCCTAGTTTATCTAGGCATTCCAGTTGATAATGAAATTTGGAGTGCAAATTCTTTGTGGCTGGAAGCTGCTATTTTTTTATTTAGGGCAACTAATACATTTCTGGGGTCAAGGAAATAATAATATATTCTGGGTCAAGAAAGTAATAATAGATTGGGCATAATAAACTTACAAAATAAGGGAATTAAGAGGAAATTACTTAACAGCAGTTCTCGTCTTCCACCCTAACAACCAAATCTAATAATAGGAAGTCAGTGGTTCTACCAACCAGAAGTAAGAAGACAAAAGATCAGTCATATCCAAAAGACTTTCAGGACAAAGAAATATATAATATAATTAAATTAAAGAAAATTACTCCAAGCAGCACTTTCTAAGGTGAGCAAAAGAGATGTAGCCATTTTCAGCGGGTGCAGAAGTGGCTGGCTGGTGCATCATAGATTGAGGCAAGAAGCAATCATCATGATCATCTAGTCTGACACACTGCACATAACAGAAAAAGACAACTACACTAAACAGAATTCATGGTGAGTAATCTTCTCTTGTTGTATGTCCTCCTCCCGTTCTACCCAGCAACAATTACTCAAGAGAGCCTCTGTGGGAGAGGAGTTGGCCCTTATTATATAAAACTATTCTTGGAGAATCCAAAGGGAAAGGATCCAAAAGTGCCTTTACTATGAGTCAACTGTGTGCCCTTGTAGCCAAGAAGACTAACGGCATATTGGTGTGCTTTAGGAAAAGCATTTCCAGCAGATCTAAGCCGTGTCTACACGTGCACGCTACTTCGAAGTAGCAGCACTAACGTCAAAATAGCGCCTGTCACGGCTACATGTGTTGGGTGCTATTTTGATGTTAACATCGACGTTAGGCGGCGAGACGTCGAAGCCGCTAACCCCATGAGGGGATGGGAATAGCGTCCTACTTCGAAGTTGAACGTCGAAGTAGGGCACGTGTAGACGATCTGCGTCCCGCAACATCGAAATAGCGGGGTCCGCCATGGTGGCCATCAGCTGAGGGGTTGAGAGACGCTCTCTCCAGCCCCTGCGGGGCTCTATGGTCACCATGTGCAGCAGCCCTTAGCCGAGGGCTTCTGGCTGCTGCTGCGGCAGCTGGGGATCCATGCTGCATGCACAGGGTCTGCAACCAGTTGTCGGCTCCGTGGATCTTGTGTTGTTTAGTGCAACTGTGTCTGGGAGGGGCCCTTTAAGGGAGCAGCTTGCTGTTGAGTCCGCCCTGTGACCCTGTCTGCAGCTGTGCCTGGCACCCTTATTTCGATGTGTGCTACTTTGGCATGTAGACGTTCCCTCGCAGCGCCTATTTCGATGTGGTGCTGCGCAACGTCGATGTTGAACGTCGACGTTGCCAGCCCTGGAGGACGTGTAGACGTTATCCTATTTCGATGTCGCTACATCGAAATAAGCTACTTCGATGTAGGCATCACGTGTAGACGTAGCTCTAGAGAAGTTATTATTCCCCTTTACTTGGCACTGGTGAGGCCATATTTGGAGTATTGAGTCTAGCTCTGCCCCCTACCCCCAGCATAGAAAGCATGTGGATGCATTGGAGCAGGTTCAGCAAAAGGCATAAAAAATGATTAAGGGGATAGAGCACATGACCTATGAGAGGCTGAGGGATTTGGGCTTATTTAGTCTGCAGAAGACTGAGGGGTGGTTTGATAGCAGCCTTCAAGTTCCTGAAAAGGGGGCTCTAACGAGGGTGGAGAGAGACTGTTCTCAGTGGTGACATATGGCAGGACAAGGAGCAATGTTCTGAAGTTACAGAGGGAGAGGTGTAGGTTGGATATTAAGAAAAACTATTTCACCAGGTGGGTGGTGAAGCACTGGAATGTCTTACTGAGAGAGGTGGTGGAATCTCCATCCCTGAAGGTTTTTAAGTCCCAGCTTGACATAGTCCTGGCTGGGACCATTTAGTTAGGGTTGATCCTGCTTTGGGCAGGGGGCTGGACTAGATGACCTCCTGAGGTCCCTTCCAGATGTAGAATTCTATGATTCTATGAAAGAAACAGTAATAAATAACTATACTTCCAAGTGGTGGTGCAAGAGGAAGTTGTGAGGCAATGAACAGGTAAACCTTATACTGTTCAGAAGCTGATGCTTCTGCACTTTGAATCACTAGTAACGGCAGAACGTAATTTAATAATTTTGCATGTAGCCATTTGATTAATGGAATGCAGTTTTTAATCCAACAAGACGCTGAACCCTAAAAGGCTTTCTGTCTGTGCTACAACCTTCAGAAAGGTAGAAATATTTAACTTTTACAAACCTCAGAGAGAGATCAGTACCACTCCAGAACTTGTTTTGCACAGAGAAAATGCTTTCTCTAGTACAGCTAAAAAGGACCGGATCACAGCACAGCAAAACAGAAGGCTAATTAACATAACGCTGCCCCTCCCCAGGTTTGAACTGGACCAGTGAGCGTGTGAAAATTTAATCATAGGCCCATTACAAGGACACAGGAATATAAATTCACATTCACCCTCTTTTGGGACATGAATGGGGGAAAGCATTTCAAATCTAGACTGCAGGAACAGAAGTTGACTGCCCCTCAGCATGACCCAGTCATTAAACTCTTTGGAAAAACCTTTAGCAGTGTATCTGCCTTGCTCAATCTTCACACAGTCAGTGTAAGCATTCCTGGCTGAAGAAGACGATCAAACCTTCAAAGGAAACCACATAGGGCATTTCTAGGAATGCACTTCTATCACAGGTTCTAAAACCAAGTATGGTTGGACCACAGGGTCTTACACTCTGTCATGAATGTTCTTTTCTCTAATAATCAGATAGGATCTATGAAAACGTATCATATACCCAGATTTTTAGACTCTCATGATAATGAGCAGGAAGGAGACATTTGTGCTGACAGATTGGAATTAAACTATTCAAATAGGTATCCCAAAATTATAATACTTGTCCTGAAACACATGGAGGTCCCAGATCCTCTTGTCAGGAACTATAACTATTCTTGTTATTACCATATAAGTCACGCTGAACCAAACCACCATGGTATTCTCTTTCCGTTAGAGGCAAACTTACCCAGAAAGAAGGAAGGAGAAACTTAACCTAGGAAGTCAATCAGGAGGCTTGAGAAAAGTTTTGAGGCCTTCTATTAGCATAGCAGGTGCAACGCAGCCAGGCCTGACAACAGGAATGGAGGGAGCAAAGAAGCAGTTTCCTTGGGACCCAAGAATTCAAAGGAGACTGGGGCTCTCAGCCACCACTGCTGCTATTGAAGCAATGGCCAGGAGTCCTGTGCACCTTTGAATCACTTCCCGAGTGTTTGAGCGTGGCGGCTCTGAGGACTGCTGGGGACAGGCAGGGGGAAGAGGGGAAGGAAGAGGAGGGGGCACCATGGTCTGGGTAACACTGAGGACTGCTGTCCCTGACTCTGCCCACTCTGTGGAAAATATTTGCTGCTTGATTGGCTCAAAAGGTAGGAACTCTTACTATATACATAAGCTTTTGTGGGCAAAGACCTGCTTCGTCAGATGCACGAGTGGAGGGTGGCGAAAGGTCAGAGGAGTATTTAAAGAGTGGGGTCCCAGTAAAAGGGGGGCCAGAGCTGACAAGGTCTATCCAGTCAGGGTGGAAATGGCCCATTATCTGGAGAACACATCACACCAGAACAGTCAGGGGGATGTGGCCCATTGTCAGATTCTAATGTGGAGGTGTGAACTTTCATTCCAGAGAAACTACTTTTGTAAGGGGCCAGCCACTGCAAGCCTCTGTTCAATTCCTAGTGCTGGCTCCTTACAAAAGCAGTTTCTCTGCCATGGAAGTTCACACCTCCACATTAGACTCCGACAATGGGTCACATCCCCCCTGACTGATCTGACTTGTTTTTTCTTCTCTCTTGATGTGTACTACTGATAACGGGCCATTTCCACCCTGACTGGATAGATCTTGTCAGCTCTGGCCCTCCCTTTCACTGGGACCCCCCTCTTTAAATACTCCTCTGAAGCCCCCCTCCCCACTCATGCATCTGATGAAGCGGGTCTTTGCCCACGAAAGCTTATGCTCCAAAATATCCGTTAGTCTATAAGGTGCCACAGGACTTCTTGTTGTTCTCGAAGATACAGACTCACACGGCTACCTCTCTGATGATTGTTACTATATATGAGAGTTTTCTCAGTCCAGCGAACATGCTCTTATCCCAGTCTATGAACAATGAATAACTTAATACCAAGAATATCCCTAAATGTGGTTAAAACCATCGATATTTTAGTTCCAGAGTCTCCATGTAATCTATACTTTGGTAAACTAAGGTTGTCAGTGTGAAAGGTATGAGATTGCTATTGCTTATTTGGTCCTTGAGTTTTCTAACAGAAGTTTCCTTTTCTTGTGCCTTTATCTACTTTATTTTTAACATTACTTTCTACATAACACATCTCTACACACCAGATCTACACAACACAAGTGCATTCCACAGACAAGGCAGATAAATTTTCATGCTTAACCAGGACAAGTATCGTCACAAACTTGTGTGTTCAGCCTGCCACTATGGATCAGACTGATTGTTTGCATTTTCTGTTTTTCATATCCTCTCCTTTCCACTGACATTGCCAACCCATAAATGTGAGCAGCAAGCCTTTTATGAAAAGGTTTTTATAATTAATCACCTATATGAGAGTCTACTTTCTCATCACATGCCAAACACCGCCTCTGAATACACATAAAATGATCTACAAATTTAAGGAATTTAACACAAGAACCGAAAGGGAGAATTTTGGTTTTAAAGTTTCTGAGGTGAGGCAGCAAACCAACTAAGGCTGAGCTTTACTTTCCCATAAAAGCCTGATTTTACTTCCGGTCCAAAAATCTTCAGAGTACATTCTTTGTGCTTCAGGCGACCAGACAATTTCTCCCATATTTCTGAGGATTCTAGCAAGTCATTATAGATTTAGATAAAATAAATTGATCATTACTTTTTGAAAATCTGCTGAAGCAGCTTATCCTAAAACACTTCAAATGACATTGATTTGAAAGGGTTTGATAAGCTGCAGTGTACAGGGTTGTTTTTGTGACCAGAAGAGCAGAGATAGGAAGGTCCATCAGACTCTTGCGAACTTCAGAAAAAAGATGCCAAGTGAGTTCACTTAGAAAGCAAAGCGAGTCTTCAGCACTTTTGAAAGGAGACTCACGGACGTTTGTCACAGTGATTTTTCAGAGTTAAATCAGGAAAATCACAACGTGTTCTCACAGTCCCCTGATTATTTTCCCCAGTGGCACTCTTGCCCAGAAACCCTAACTCAAGGGCAGATTGGACTCCTCTTCATTTTCTCCTCAAGTATTAGCTCAGAGCTAAAGTGGATGTAGCAGCTGTGGCAACCCATGGCATATAATGTTCTTCCTCTAGTGAATTCCATTTGCTTCGTTTCAGTCCTCCCAGTTAAATCCCACTATTGCAGATATTTTCTGAAGGTGTTTCTGGTTGCTGGTAAGACTCTAGGAAATCACCTCCACTTGGTACAATATCTGGTAGGGAGAAGGAGGCAAAAGGCCTCATCCTGCTGTCGGCAGCTGCCTGTTCTCAGGGGCAGCAGAGTACACATTCTCCAACAGGAGCATGAAGTGCCTTCATCTCCAAATAAGCATGTCAGCTGAATGCACTTCAGGAAGTTTCTCTTCAAAGCTATTCTTGACTTTGGCCACAAACTCCAGTGGAAGCAACAGGGTCCCTTTAAAAGTGGATTGGAAGTACAATGCTTCTCTGGGTGAAACAGTGCAAGCTGGGTATACACATAAGCACCCTTTCGAAAGGGTGACAATTGACATGTGGAGGTCAAAATAGTGGCCACCGAAAGGGAGTGACCGCACGCTAAGAGCAGATCGATGGGTCAATCTGACCTTTCAAAGGGCAGCCGCGGTCTTTTGAAAGGGAGCATCCACAGGGCTCCAAGCTCTCCTTACAAAAAAAAGAAAAAAAGGAGGCAGGAAACGCAGCGGACGGGGTCCCCTGGCCGGGGTCCCCTAGCCGACAAGCCTTTCTGGGGCCGCAGCCAGCTGCATCCTTAAAGGGCCCCTTCAACCCCCACCATCCTTCCCAGAGGAGCCCAGCATGAGGGGATGTATGGTAAATACACTTTTATCCACAACTATATGGCGTGTGCAACTATGTACAGGTGGGGGGACATGGTGTGGAGGGGGACGGGTGGGGCTCCTAACCAGGAGGGGGAGCTCATTCCAGGGTCAGGGTGGTGGGCCACCAGCCCTGTTAGCCCCAGGATCCCCTGCCTCCCCAGGTGCGGGGTCCCTGGCGGGGTAGGGAGGGGCAGGGACCACGGGCATGGACTGGGCATCCCATGTGATGGTGTGACAGCTGGGGGGTATTCTCAGATGGGTGGCCCTTCCCAGCACGTGGTGCATGGGCCCCGAGTGCTGTCCAGCACCAACCAGCTGCCGCTCTGTATGCGGCTCGTGGTCCTGTCCATTAGGGGCAGGTGCTGGCCATCGCCAGTGGGCCACCATGGGTGCCGTGTATCACAGAGGGCCGGCACGTGTGTGGCCTGGGACCACTGGTCCTATGTGCAGCTGGCTGACTAGTGCGTCACCCCACATCCCACAGACTGGGGTGTGTGCCCCACCACATACATACCAGAGGGTCCCTCAGCGACATGTGGGGATACCTGGTTTCGGGTCACGTGGGTCCATGAGCAGGAGGGAATGTAGATCACAAGGTCTCCCTCCTCACTCAAGCACTTGGTGGTCACGTCGGCCTCCCGGGTCCCCGGTCTGGGCTGCTCCTCCACCTCTGGCTGTGGCTCATCCACCAATGTGTCCAGGAGCGCTGGGGATGGGGAGCTGCCCTGGGCCCCTAGGATGCCCCAGAACTCCCAGAGTAGGGGCAGGCAGCTGGGGCTGCCCCGAAGTGGCCAACCTGGTCCAGGGCCCGGGCATAGCCCTGCCACAGTTCCTTCACTTCACTGCATAACTGTTCTGCTTTATGCTCAGGGTGGCCCCTTGTGAGGAGGCCCTGAGCCAGGCGGGCGAATGCTGTGGCATTTTGCTGCTTGACGCCCCTCTCATGGATGACCTCCTCCCTCTTTCCAGAGGCCCAGGAGGTCCCACAACTCCTGCTCTGTCCAGGAGGGGAACCTTTTTTACCTTCCCCTGCCAGAACCCTGGGAGCCCTGTGGGAGTCCTCATGTAGCCTGCTGCTGCCCCCGGGCATCACTCTGAGTGTGCAGCTGGAGCTTGTGCTGGGGTTACTCCTAGCACACTCTCAGCTTCCTGCCACAGGGCTCCTGCGTATGTGCTGGTTTAAGGTGGCTGGATGCAGGGATCATTGAGCCCCGGTGCTGCTGGCAGAACTGGCCCCGTGCTCCAGCTGACCAGCGCCATGACGGACCCGTCTTTCGAAAAAGCGGGATGTGGTGCGTCTACAGGTGTATTCTTTTGATTTAGTTTTTCAAAAGGGGACGATCTTCCTGATACTTGATCAGAGTTCAGATTTTGATGTCTGCACCTCGTTCTTTTGATTTTTTTTGAAAGAAGGTGTTGTATGAGTAAATGCGCCTCCCGTTCTTTGGAAAGAGGGCCACATATTTTGATGTTTTGTGCACGTGTAGACACGGCTTTTATTGTTTCTCAGCGAAAGATGGGTTTTGATTCTGCTGCCTCTCAGCCATCTACTGATAACATGCTTCCAAAGTTACAGCAAACATCTACCTGGCACAACACAGAAGCTATACAAAAAACCAAGAAGTGCCGTAGCACCTTAAAGACTAACACATTTATTTATTCTTAGTTATATGGTGAGACCTACTTCTTCAGATTTGAGCAGATAATAAGAATATAGGGTTTATATAGTGGAGGGAGGGGTAAAGGAGGGGAAAAAGTGTGTGTGGGGATCATCTGTCATTAATAGGGTCAGTGGAAATTGCCCTTGTAATGCGTAAGATAATTGAGATCTCTGTTAAGCCTGAGGTTACATGTGACAAAACTTGCAAATGAATTCCTATTCAGAAGCAAATAAGTTTCCCTCAAACTTATTCTTGCAAATAATGCAGAAATGTGCCAGGCTAGATGTCCAACTGTACTGAGTTCACACATACATGGCAGCTGAGGAGCACAGAAAAGATGGCTTCAGAATTAGGGCCCAAAGCTGAAGTAGTTACATAAACTCTACACCACATGAACAGATCTCCAAAGTTTGTGGGCAGGAAGCGGGAGTAGATATGCATAGGAGATCCTCAGATGTGCCTATGAGACAGCTTTTTGTGCCCTTTTCTCTTATTTGGGTGAGAGGTAGACTCAACTCTCCCAGAGAAGGTGCCTGTTTAAATAGCACATGACAATCTGGAGCAAAGCAAGAAGATGTAATTAACTGATAAATACTTTTGTGGCATTAAAGAGACACAGACAGGGCAGACTGACTCAGTCTCGCATGAGCACATGGGGCAGAGAAGACAAGAAATAGGTCAGGTGCACCACTACGTACTCATCAGGAAACTCAGAGAAGGATTTTACTCTGTCAGGGACAATTCCTCCTTGAATTCCACCTACAATGTCACAGAATCAGAGAATCACAGGGCTGGAAGGGACCTCAGGAGGTCATCTAGTCCAGCCCCCTGCTTCAAGCAGGATCAACCCCCACTAAGTCACCCCAGCCAGCACCTTGTCCAGCCGGGACTCAAAAACTTCAAGGGATGGAGAATCCACCACCTCTCTAGGCAACACATTCCAATGCTTCACCACCCGCCTGGTGAAGCAGTTTTTCCTAATATCTAACCTACACCTCTCCCTCTTCAACTTCAGACCATTACTCCTTGTTCTGCCATCTGTCACCACTGAGAACAGTTTCTCACCCTCCTCTTTAGAGCTCCCCTTCAGGAAGTTGAAGGCTGCTAAATCACCCCTAAGTCTTCTCTTCTATAAACTAAAGAAGCCCAAATCCCTCAGCCTGTCCTCATAGGTCTTGTGCTCCAGACCCTTAATCATTTTTGTTGCCCTTCGCTGAACCTGCTCCAGCAAATCCACATCTTTTTTTATACTGGGGGGCCCAAAACTGGACACAATATTCCAGATGTGGCCTCACCAGTGCCGAATAAAGAGGAATAACTACTTCCCTAGATCTGCTCAAAATGCTCCTCCTAATGCACCCTAGTGTGCCGTTAGCCTTCTTGGCTACAAGGGCACACTGTTTACTCATACCAGCCTTTCATCCACCATAACCCCTAGGTCCCTTTCCATTGTACTGCTGCTGAGCCAGTCAGTCCCCAGCCTATAACAATGCTTGGAATTCTTCCGCCCCAGGTGCAGGACTCTACACTTTTCCTTATTGAACTGCATCAGACTTCTTTTGGCCCAGTCCTCCAATTTATCCAGGTCCCTCTGGATTCTCTCTCTACCCTCTAATGAATGTACCTCTCCCCCTAGTTTTGTGTTATCCGCAAACTTGCTGAGGGTGCAATCCAGTCCCTCATCCAGGTCATTAACAAAGATGTTGAACACCACCGGCCCCAGAACCGAGCCTTGCAGAACTCTGCTTGAAACAGACCGCCATCCAGATATTGAGCCATTGATCACTACCCGTTGGGCCCGACCGTCAATCCAGCTTTCTATCCATCTTATAGTCCAAGGATCCAATCCATATTTCCTTAACTTATAGGCAAGAATGCTGTGGGAGACCGTATCAAAAGCCTTGCTGAAGTCAAGGTATATCACATCCACTGACTTCCCCATGTCCACAGAGCTTGTTACCTCATCATAGATGTTGCTGATCTGTACTTTCCGCATGGTGCCACTGAGATCACAGTTAACAGGCCAGCCACACTGAGGTGCTCAGAAAAATGCTCGCCTGCCTTGAAAAGATCCTTCTTGGTAGTACCATATCACCTTTCCAGCTATTTCTTATGGAAGAGCAATAACTTACTGCTGCACAAGTTGTATGTTGTAAAATGGGAAAACTTAAGTCAGACCTAAATAGAGTTGGAAGTGAAAATTCAAACATTCTTACATTACAGCTACTTCAAAATGGACAAGACACATTGTCATTTCAACATATTCCAGATCCAACATTACCGGCAATGAATGAAGTCAGGAACAGGGTTGTGCTGGCTAAAAGACGCTGCGTCAAGATTCATGCAAATTTCCACATTGTCTCCAGCCATGATTCGTACAGCAGCCTTATTTTCATCCTCGAACATTTGCCTTTGTAAGGATGCACAGAGCAGCAACATGAAATCATCTGGCAAAAGGAAGATATCACAGTGAGAACTTCAGACACTAATTCAAATCTCTGGTGGGGAACGCTGTGTACACAATTTAATCACTGCCTAGTAATGCTCACAATGATAGTATAACACTGCATTATCTATAATGCACTGCCCTGCAAATTTGACACTTCTGATTATTTCACTTCTGTGACTTTTTTCCTGAGGAGATTAAAGGAAGAAAACAGAATTTATCACCTTTTATCCAGGTTTATTAAACAAAACCAAGAGCATGTCAATTGCATAAATAGGGCAACCATATCTCACTGTCCCAAATAGGGAACAGGGAGATATGGGGGGAGGGGTGGCTCCTCCTGGCTGCACCAAGCCCCGGGAGATCTCACAACTACCCTCCCGCCAGCGCCGGGGAAGTGGCGGCCATGGGAACTCCCCATACGGAGCCCCAGGGAAGTGGCAGCCACAGGCGCTCCCTGCTTGGACCCCTGGAGAAGCGACAGCCATGGGCGCTCCCAGCCCCAGGAGCTCCCACCCCCAGCCCCAGCAGGCCTACATACAGGACTATTTGTACTTTTTAAAAAATAAGTCGGGACGCCTTTTTGGCATCCCAAACATGGGACTGTCCCGCTTAATATGGGACGGATGGTCACCTCACGCATCAATCAGTGGTTCCCAACCTTTTCAGGAACACGGCACACTTCAGTGAGATAAACAATTGCACAGAACACCTACTTTTTTCAGCTGAATCAATGGCTGATAAACATCACATTTCCTACGGTTACAGTCTTACTAGAGAGGTTTGCCACACAGCAGTGCACACAACAAGCTAAACAAGGACCAAATGTATTAATGTTTCCACTCTACCACAGAAAACACCATCATACAGCAGATGCAGGTGTATTTTTAAAATCTGCTCAACGCCATGCTAGGGATGTTGAGTAAATGAGTAACTACTGAAAACAGGCTCCCCTCCCTGCCAGCCTATGGGAACCAGGATGCAGCATTTGAACTGTGTCCCAGTTCCAACAGTTTCCTGCCCTCCCTCTTGCCACAGCAAGGAGTCGCAGTGGGCTCCCTGCCAGCTCATTCAGTCCGGGAAGCAGCATTTCAGCTGCCTCCTGGTACAAACGGAGTCCTGCAGGGTCAGCATTTCCCCTCTCGTTTGCTGGGCAAAAAGCCACTGTGGAGGGTGGGGGCTGGAAATTGATGAAATTTCACAGCATACTTGGGCAGTTCTCACAGTACACCGGTACCTAACACCAGTTGAAAATCACAGGCAGAAATTATTGAACATTTGAATGCAGTGCTTTTATAAAAACACAACTGCTGTTCAATGTACTGTGTTCGGATACTGCCTAGCATAAAGGCGAGCAAACTTTTTACATTGGACTTTGCTTCTTGTCCCTGCAATTAGCAACCGTCCCCCGCAACATGTCTAATGTAATCCAAACTCATGGAAACTTTGATTACGATCATATGACAAAAACCCAAAAAACTCTTGGCACATGTAAGAACATTATTCTGTCGAATACAAAATGTTATTCATTGCTATATACATGTGAATACACAAACGTAAAAACACTAACATATTCCAGCATTTTTAACGAGATGGACAGGCCTGAGACACAGCAGCTGATCATGCTTCGCTGCCCTTACGAAATGTCATGTCCGCCCCCTACTTTGTGCACCCCTGGTCTAGCACAACAGGGTCCTGAGCCATGAATAGGGCCTCTGTGTGCTACAGTAACAGTCAATCATAATAATAAATGCCCTGTAAAATAAGCCAAGTTTTTCCTTAGAAACAAATAAAAGATTGGTTTTATATCGTGCAAAAGTATAATACAAAAGAGAAACTTTCACAGCTCTGTGCTATAATACTTACAGACAAGAAAAAGGGGATTTGGTCTTTCAATGAAGTCTGGAAAGTATAACCACTTTATGATGTTGGAGTTGAAGTTGGCATTAGCGCTTCTCCATGGATAATCTACAATCAGAGGAAGCATGCAAGATATAATCAATACTTTATAACAATTACTTCATTTTTAAAAGTATCTGTCAATTTTCCAGCAGTTTCCTGTAAGAGCAAATGGCCATAAAAGGTAAGTGACCTTACCTTTACAAGGAGCAGGTGGAAAGCCAATACAAATGAAGTACTGAAAAATAATGATGCATGCCAGAAAACAGCAGTACTTTGGCCAGATCTCTGCAATAGCTTTTCTTCTTCGTCGATATAACACAGCAATTAACCATAAGGCATGAATCATGGCATAGAAATCCATTCGTTGACCAATTACATTAACAGACATTAGGAAACAGGTCTGTGGAACGAGTAAAAATAAATATGAAACATTTACAAAGCTGATTCTTGGAAACGATGTAGCAGAGTGTAACTCTTCATATACTAACATACTGATACGGTTAGCAATCCTCCAGCACCTTGCACTTCGTGTAATTTTCTAGCAACACTATCTCAATACAACTGTCAAACAAACTGACATTTCACGGTACTAAAAAATGTAAAACGGCCAGAACATTGTTATCATAATCTGGACTGGAAATGCTTAATTGTTGCCAAGCAAAAAAGTAATGTTATACAGGCATATATTTTGATACTTCTTACAGATATTAAAAGAATGAATCAATACAGAAGAATAATAACTGGAGTGCTTTCTCAGGTGGGAGCCACATAAAAAGAACAAGTGTTCAGACAACGTAACTTTTGTTTACTATAGACAACAATTGTTCTGAAGTAGCTTTTTTCTCCCACTGTATAGAAAGCTTTTTTTCCCCAGGGTAGGGTCTATTCTCTGGCTGCACTTTCAACAGTGCCTTCAGGCAATGCTATGATGTGATTGATAGTTGGTTTTAGAACCCAATAAATAATTCACAGTGAATCATTTGGTCAATGAATTTCATCATTCCTCTCTCTAGGAACTGTTCACGAAGGCCTGGTCTACATTACCATAGCTTTTTGCCAACACCCAAAAATTAACAAAACAAAAACCACCACAAGGTGCTCACACTTTCTGCCTCTGAGGCCCAAGGCTGCAGGGCAGCAGAGATCAAAGCACAACGCAGTGGGCAGGCATTGTGGGATACTGACAGAAGTCAGTTCTTTTGACAGAAACAGCAAAATCCCCACTGGCTCCTTGTTGACAATACAGGGAGGGGAAAGGAAAAACATCACTCCCAGGAGGGTGGGAAAGTTTTTTTGTTGCTGAAACTGGGTGTTCTTCCCAACAAAAGCCGCACTGCAGTGCGTATACTCTCACGGTTATGTCTCCATAAAGGCAGCTTTTGGACACATAACTTAGTAATGTAGACCAGGCCAAAGAGTGAGGGTCTCAATTTTTGTGGCTTGGGACTCTGGAGTTCAGGATCTACTTCCTGACCTCCCACATGACCTTGGGAAAATCACTTCCCCCGTCTCTATCCTTCCCTGTCCATGCTTTGTTTATCTCCTCTATTAAAGTGGCAAGCTCCTGAAGCCAAGAATCACTCTGGGGATCAAGCTTCTTGGATCTACTGTAGCAATATAAGTAACACTAAAAACAGGAAGGCAGCTGTGTTAGTCTGTACTCCAACAAAACAAAGGAGCAAAAATGTAGCACTTTAAAGACTAACAAAATGGTTAATTCGGTGATGATTTATTTCATGGGACAGGTCCGCTTCATCAGATCAGATGAAGTGGGTCTGTTCCACGAAAGCTCATCATCAAATACATCATTCTGTTAGTCTTTAAAGTGCTACATTTCTGCTGCTTTGTTTTACTAAAAACAGGTGTGGCTTCTTTTTTAATCCCAGCTCCTGCAACCTGGGTGCACCTAAGTGCAAGAACTGCTAATCTACATTTTTTCATAGACAGCAGCCTGCCAGCTGCAGCTTTTCTCCTCTGCACCCAGGGTACTCAGCTCAATTGTGGGTGACATCAGCACGTATCCCTTGCCAATACTTTCTGTAGAGCTCACAATCTTCTGATTAGTTAAAAAAAAGCAGGAAGAGCGATAGGAAACAAGTACGCTGAAAAGAAAGGAAAAGCAAGAGAAAAGGCATGGAGGGGAAGAGGAAGGGAGGGAAAGTAACTGTGCCTAGACAACTCTGGCCCTGGTGTGAGTAGCGGATGAGGAAGCAGTACATCTCTAACTGGGACCAAGAAAACAACACGGGGTTGAGAATCACTGTCTTAATCACATGAATATGTTATTTACCTCTAACCCAAACTTATAGAAGAAGTAGTTTATGAAATACTTGGCACAGTTTACAAGTCCATCATCCAAGTGTAATCTTGTAATGTCATGGAAAATCGTTTTAGTCACAGGCGCAGTAAGATTATTTCGACATCTGTAGTATTCCTGATGTCGATAAATCGTGACTTCAAACGCCAGAAGTGCCAGCATCAGTAAGTTATTCTACAGAAGAAGCAATACAAATAAGATAAAATCAACAGTGAAATATGAGGAGTTGGAAATGTTTGTGAAAAGCATAGCCAATGAATAGTGTAGTGAATGTTACTGTTTAATATTCCTGCAATTGCACAATATCCTGGAATTTAAATTAAATGACAAGCTTACTTGTGCTGTAAAATGCATCAAGGGTTTACAAATTCCACAATCTTTGTCCCTCCCTTTAAGTAGAAGTAGACAGACTCACTGCAGGTGTCAAGACCACTGACACTCTGAATTCAGACTCTAAACCTGCAATGTCACGGATTCCTGTTCTCACCAGCAGAACAATAGAAGTACTAGATAGAATCTCCCTGTGAACTGTAACTGAACTGTTTTTTTTCATAGCCATGTCTACATTAGCCCCAAACTTCGAAATGGCCATGCAAATGAGCAGATGGGAATAAGGGGACTTCGAAGTAGGCGGGGTCCTTTAGAAAAGGAGCCCCATCTGGATGAGCCGCGCGGTGGTGAGCCACGTCAATTTCGAAGCGCCTCGGCCACCTGCATGCTAATGACGCACTGAATATGTATTTCAGCGCTTCATTAGTGAACTTCGAAATGGCCATTTGCTTGGCCATCTCGAAGTTTGGGGCTAGTGTAGACATAGCTCATAAGAGTCTTCCTGTGAACTTTAAATGAACTGTTTTTTTCATAACTCTGTTATACACGTGGTGTTCTATTGACCAGTCCTGGGTACCCAAGAACAGCAGCACTGTTAAAGGTGCTGCTGTACAGCGTTTGTATGTCATAAAACACTAGAACTTGTGCACCTCTCCCATATTTTGGTCTTGTCTTGCTGGAATCACATGAAGATAAGTAACACTGATCTTGAAATGGGCTGCGTCACTACTGAGAAATTTACCCTCTAGACCATGGTTTCCCGAACTTGGGGGCATGAAGAAATTCCAGGGTGGGGGAGGGCATGAGGTGATCCAGCCCCCACCACCCAAAGAAAAATATGGCCTTTGCTTCTGGCTCTCAGCCCCTGCCATTCTATGTGGGGTGACCCAGCACAGCTGCTATAAAAAGCAGGCAGCCGGCGAAGATCCATGGCAAGCTAGCTGACTCCTGCAAAGGGGAGTGAGTGGGCTGAAGAGAGAAGGGGGAGGAGGAGGATGGGGTTAGATGGGGGGTTGAGGGCTCCTGGCTGAGGGGAGAGAGATGGGGGGGCTGGTGGTGCCTGGCTTTGGAGGATGGGAGGGGGCTAGGAAGTGGAGGCTTGTGGAACTTGGGCAGCTGGCCCTGGCATCACAGGGCTCAGGAGGCTTGGGCTGGCAGGTGGGCAGCTGGCCCCAGAAGTGCAGGGCCCTGGTGGCTGGTGGGTGGGTGGGTGGCTGGGCATGCAGCTGACCCCAGTAGCACAAGGCTCGGGCAGCTTGGACGGGCAGCTCTGGCAGTGGTGGCAGCTGGCAGAGGGCTCAGGCGGCTGATGCTGCACTTGACACCCGCAAAGGGACAAGAAAAACTATTTGTAATTATTTTAAATAACATTTTTATTATCAAGTTTTCGTGTTTATTTAAAATTATGAATTGAATTTTCAGTTAAAAGGGGGGCTGGATGATGGTAAAGGAGAGGTGGGGGGTGTGAGGGTTTCTCAAAAATCAAAATGGGGGTGTGATGCTGAAAACTTTGGAAACCACTGCTCTAGACTTGAGTATAATTCTAATTTCAATAAATTTGATCACTGTGTTCAAATGTTCTAGCAGAACTTAAATTTGCAGACTATGTAAGTGAGACTCACTCTCTCCCTGACAGGTAGATGAAGTCACTGATTTTTTTTTTTTTTAAATTTACGAAGAGTGACAAATGATGATTAAACCTGTAATTTAATCTACATTTGCCGTGCCACAAACATGATTTTTTCAGTCATTTTCCATGAGGAATTTCTCATCCTAAATCATAAAGTAAAGGACTTAAGGGACCCTCTGATCCTGGGGGGTGGGGGTGGGGTGTCATGCAGGATTGCCTTTGGGCACTAACATACATTTACTTGCCAAAATGTGTAATCCTCTCACCTAACAACCCCCACCCAATTAAAAAAAAAAAAAAAAAGAGCCCAGGATACTTTTTAAGTTGTTTCTGAGAGAATATCTGAAATGGATGTATGTTATTCTTACAAATCTTGTAAGTCAGATTTCTTGATAGCCTTTAAATCCACAGTACAGGAAGAGAGCTCTGCTTCTCTGTGCATCTTATCTTAATTAGTGCATGGAATTTTCTGAGTTGGAACTCTGGGAACCATGCCCCCACCTATACACCACTCTTTCTCTTCTTTGCTTGTTGTTGGCAATTCGTGGAATGGTGCATTTTGTATGTGGCACATGATCTATTTCAAGGGCTTTGAAAAGTTTACCAGGAGTAAGAGACAGTCAGTATAAACACAAAAAGAGTAGAGCAGTTACCCTTAAGTATACAAGCAGTGGATAAGACTTCCTTAATCCAACCCACTCAGTAGGATCAATGGGCGCGCTGTAGAGGAGCGATGTCTTCAGTTCTTCACTGCCTACATTAGTTTCATTTTCTGTAGGCTAAAAAGTAAGCAATGATAAGTTCTTCAGTTAGAATCTCTTTGGAGCCACTGAAGGCAGGAATCACCATGGCTCAGCAGAAACATAGTAGCTGAATGGCAGCTTCGAAAACCTTACATGCTTCCTTTGACCCTGTCCTTTCACTGTAGTACCTAGCCATTAAACTCTTAATATGCACTATTACTCACCATTGTACAATTACTGGAAAACGTGCTAGGGTCAATAGATGTGAGCTGATATAACATTTTGCAGACGATAATCACACATGTCCAAACAGTGCAGACACTTGATGCCATTGGGCGGAATTGAGCATATGGCAAAGCAAGAGCCCAGGCAATCAAAAACACAAAGTTAAACAGAGACACCTGAAAACACAAAACAGAAATTACACAGAACAGCCAGATGACCAGGCACCTTCATGTGCCCTTTTATACCTAGAATATCTCTCATACAACAGTCATTTAAAAACCCTTCAAAACAAAGGGCTGAAAACACGATATAAGAAAAGTAATGAAATAAAAATTTAAAACAGCTCTCAGCATGGTGCTAGACATGGATGTAACAAACTCAACAGCAGTTAGCGGCTAGGAGAAGGGGGAACTTAGTAATCAATTACCTTGGAAACAATTTTAACTGCAAATTACTACCATCACTAATCCACACTCTGGGTGGTGCCCACTCTACAAGTATGGTCTTAAGTACAAAGGGCCAAACCCTGCTTGGAGCAACAAGGTATACACAATGGACTGGGGGCAGGGGATGGCAGAAAGGCTAATTTTTGTGGTGGGGGACTCTCATAAATCATTTTCTGTCCACCAAGCAGAGTTTTCCCTTTAGGTGGCAAGGAGAAAGACGTGACTTTAGCTCCCAAAAAATTAAACAAACTCCCCGTCTCTTAATAGGTGGAGAGGGCTGGACATTTTCTGGGCCACAGGGGTCCCTGCTCCCAACTGGTAACCGTAAGTGGAGACAGGACTTCAGAGTTTAACCAGGCACCAGCATCTAGGGAGCCCAGCAGGACCATGGAACCACAGCTAAGCCTGCACATAGGTAGTGGGCTGGAACAAGGTTGGCCCCAAGCTTGGATATTCTGTCAAAGCCAACACCAAAAAACATCAGTCGAAGGAAGAGATTTTATCAGCATGGGTTTTACTCGCCTCTTTCACGGTAACCCAGATGATGTACGAAGAAACAATTTTGATAATGTGCAGCTCCAAGATCCACCACACAAAAACTTGCAGTTTATGAAAATATTCCAAGAATTTCAAGAATAAAACGGTGAGGCGGTCGATCACCAAATGCCACTTGTTCCTTAAATCTGCAAAGAGAAACCCAATAGAGGCATGGAAGAACTGCCTTTGCCTTTGTTAGTTTCCTCATCAGTAGAAAATTGTGAAGTAGGGTTTTTCCCCACTCAGCTGCAAAACAATACAATCAACTCTGATTTTCAGTGGTGGATTAAGGCTAAATGGGGTCCCTCCCAACAACAAATCACAGGCCACTACAAAACTATTTGTGGCATTGACTGTGCATCATTTGGCCCCTACAAACTCAGGGGCTGGATCTGTGAATCCAAGGACCCCTGCCTTAATCCACCCCTGTTGATCTTGTAGCCTAATATCTCTTTTGTTTGATTATATTTAGTAGATATAGTCCCAGTCTATTCAGAAAAGTATAACCATGAAAATAATTCACCAAGGCTATTTCTTCCAAGCAAACCTTTATGGCAGGATTGAACAGAACCACATTCCAACACTGAAAATGATATTTCTGGGAGTGACAATGCGGAGACAGAAAAAATTGCCTGGTGCTAGCATATGGCTGAACACTGCTTTCTAAAAGCTGAATATGCCACTGAGATAGTTAAAACATACTCACAAGTCTCACAGATATTTACATAGGCCTCTGGGAAGAGCAATATACTGTAATAGAACTTCCTGAAGTATTTTATAGATTTGTAAATCCTCCCTGTGGGGTTTTGCTTTAAATACAATGTTTTAGCTACCTTCTTTGTAGTCTCAGCATTTGTATTATAAGAAAACTGCTCTCATTTATACTCATAACATACTGCATCACAGAATACTGTCTTTTGCTAACCAGTTAAAGAAGGGCCTGATTAAAACAAACACAGAGGTAGCACAACAGATTCACTTAGTTCATTTATTTTGACAAACATAATTTATACAGAGGAGGCAGTCAGACATGTAAACTAGTAGGAATGGATAGAGAAGCAGTTTAAGCAGGTAGCATGGCATCTAGGAAATGGAAGGGGAAAGGCTGAGCCAGTCAGAAGTAAGCCTCCAGTGTTCCTGTGGCCCAGCATTATGTAGGGGTGACCCCCAACTGGACAGCATTAGCTTCCATGCCCTTGGAGAAGAGAAGAAAAAAAATTAAGGGAAGAGCCAGACAGAGACAGAAGGCTACAGAAGCAGTTTAAACAGGGCCAGGCATACAACAACCCAGCAGTACACCTATCCCTTCATTTACAAACGTAATTTGTTCCATGAAAAATTTGTAATGTGAAAATTCATAAGTTGAAAATGAAATTCCCATTAATTTGAACGTAAACAATTCTGACTGGTTCCTGACTCCCCAAAAAAAAACACCCAATATTTTTCCCCACATATGTTACACTACTATACAGTCATAAAAAAAAGAACAGAGCTACTTTATTGGTTTTTTATGACACTTATTACCACGAGTCAGTCTTTAGATAGTGATGACGAAGATGGTGTTGATGCAAGTTCCACAGGATCATCGCGTCATCATCAGAAACAGCTCTGTAGTGACTTCAACCTCCTTAACGGAAGTTTTATCTTTAGCTTTTGAGGTTGAGGATCAGCTGACGGTGATGAGGGTTTAAGAGGAGGTGATGAGGCTCAGGGTTGAAAAAAAATGATAGAATTGAAGTCTGTGCTGCAGCCCTCTTTTTCCTGTTGTACAGCTCCTGATAGCACCGAATGGCTTCTTGAATTTGTTGCTTGCATGCTGAACTCCATTCTAAGTTTGGGTTGTTGCCATCAAGGATTTGTGTAGCTGCCTCCAATGCACTGAAGAATTTTCAGAGTGTTTTAGTGCCCAGCATTTCTTGTGGTTCATCCAATGCTTCCTCCTCCTTTTCTGATAACTCTTCTTCATTCAGCTGAATTAATTCTTCATTAGTGAATTCTTCACTGTGTGACAATAACAGGTCTTGACCATCACACCTGTGTCTACCTCACTGAATCCTGCTTGAGTTGCCAGCTGCACGACAGAATTTGAATGTCTCTGACTTCACCCTCAAAACCATGGAAATCATGAACATATTTTGGCAACAACTTTTTCCAAACATCTTTCAGGTTACTTTGAGTAATTTTATACCATGCAGTTGTGATATTTTCTAAAGTCATCTTTATGTTGTAGTTCTGCCACAACTGCTTAATTGTAGGCTTGTCTTCCCCCTCTGATGTAGATATGAGATACCTCATACCCAGTTACAGATAGTAAGCTTTAAATGTAGCAGTGATGCCTTGGCTGAAAAACGGAAATGGTATTTGGGGGCAAAAAACCCACTCAAATATTACCACCATTGATAAGGTAACTGGGAGAATTATCAAGGATTGGCAGACTTTTATTATCCAGATTGTTTTCAGCACAATAGTTACAGATGAATGATGAAAGGTAGCTTGTTATGTAATCAGCAAAAACCTGCTTTGTCACCCATGTCTTTCAATTAGAATGACAGACCACTGCTAATGATGCCTTGTTTAAGCCTTTAAGTGCCCTCAGATTTTCCAAATGCTAAACAAGGAGAGGCTTCAGTTTCATGTCTCTTTCCAAATTTCCACCAAGAAGTAATGTCAGTCGATCCACTGAGGCTTTGAAACCTGTTGCTTTTGTTTTATCCATTGAAATAAAGATTTGAGAAGGCATTATTTTCCAGAAAAGCCCCATTTCATCAACGTTAAAGATTTGTTTTGGAGAGTATCTACCTTCATCGATTATTTGTTGCAATACGGCTGGGAAAACGTTAACTGCCTGAATATTAGCAGATGCTACTTCACCTGTTACATGCAGACCATGATAATGTGAACATACTTTAAAGCACTCAAACCAACCATGACTTGCTTGGATGTTACTTTGGCAGCCCCAACTTGCCTCTCTTCCTCGGCTTTCTTCTTCAGGTCCTCAAACAAAGACAGGGCTTTCTCCCATGTGATAAAGGACCTCAAAGACATCTTGTGCTCCGTAGGGCTGTTGATCCAATGTATTAGAAGTCTTTCAAGTTTACACATTATTGCATTCTTGGCCTTTGTTATTCAATGCAACCTTTAGCTCCCCCAACATAAGTTTCTGTCATTATTTTCATCCTTTCTTTCTGCATGGAAATCATCACATTGTCGATGCTGCCAAGGTCATTGCTAAGTCTTTTGATTGCTGGCCCTCTTTAAGTCATTTAATAACTTCACATTTGGTAGCCACAGATTTTGCTTTCTTGGCCTTAGTTACGGCTCCTGAAGAAACTTTTTCACGTCTAGGACCCTTGATGATTACAAATAAAGAGATGTGAAGATCAATATCACTCAGTCAAGATGACACAAACTGGGAAGAGCTGGGCAGCTGAGGGAAATGAGTCAGCCTCGCACCGTGTTCTGCTATATTCCTCCACGTTTGTTGCTCACAAAGCAGACACTCAAACAAAGGTTGGTGGTTCTTAGGAGTGAAAATATGTTTGTAAATTGAAAAACTGGGATAAATTTACATCGTTTGTTGTACTGAAGATTCATAAATTGAAAGTTTGTAAACTGAGGGATAGGTGCACTGCTGCCCACTCTGAATGTCCCCTGCCCTGTATTGATTGGCTGTTTGCTCGAAACTGTTCCTGTCTCCCTCTTTGTCTCTTCACTTCAACTTCACTCCATTTGCCCTTCAGGCTGCCCATTTTCTTTTTTTTTCCTTCCTACTTCCGTTCTGTCCCCCTCACACTTCCCCTTCCCTTCCATGTCTTCTCTCCTTTCCTTTGTTTTTCCATTGAGCAAAGACTCTCCTAACCAACCCCCTCACACCAAGGAGTTCAATACCACCACCACAACTAACAACAACAAAAAAAAAATGGAAAAAAAAATCATGGCACTAACATGATGTTTCCCAAACATCTCTCTGCCTGTGTGTTCTATCCCTTTTACCTGATTTTTAACTGTCTTGCCAACTTAGTCTGTAAGACCTTTGGGACAAGGATTCTCTCTTATTCTAAGGTTGCTCAGTACCTAGCACAGTGGGACCCATACAAGTTGGTCTCTAGATCTGCTGATCCTTGATAATGCCCTACTGTAATTCATAAAATCCAAGACCAGAAGGAGAAGGGACCACTGTGATCATCTTGTCAGGTCACCAATTTCTAGGGCATATGTTTTAGAGAAATAGCCAATCTTACTTTAAAAATTATCAGTGAGAGAATCCACCACAACCCTTGTTAAATTGTTCCAGTTGTTAATTACCTTCACCATTAAAAACTGTCTTATTTCCAGAAATATTTCAGCTACCACTTCTAGCCATTGGGAGTCCAGCCACACGATTCCATGTCAAATCTCTCTATTTTATTTTTTTCTATTTTCCTTAAAAACCTTTACAAGCCTGTCCCTGTATGTATGTGTATGTATTAAGATAGTCTTCAGTGACATAACATTTTATTCTCTGAGAAACAGTATGTGATATTGTGCATATTTTTATAATACTCGAAAACGCCGCTTTGAAAGTGCAAGGTAAATGAAGCAGGGTGTGCAAATGATCATCATCCGCTCTATCTGGCATAGCCAGAGTAATATATGACACAAGATACTACACATTAAAAATGAAAAGGAATATTACAGTAGTTGAAAAATGGCATATAATGATGCAACAAAGACGGTATGCATTTCTCTACTAAAATAATGCTGGCAATTCCAGAAGCTTCAGCATTTGGTAGTGCAGTTTTGCGATACAGCTTTTTGGTATACACATTATGTGTGTGTGTACATAACTTACAGATACCTCATATCCGCACACAGACATTTTCTGTGCTGCTGCCAAGATCCATCCAGCACAGCACAGAGCAGAGGTCTCCAGGGAGTCTGTTACCGCTCCCTGATACTTGGCTCTGCGCCAGTGTAGCTTAACTTTCAACAGCTGGCTCAAGAGAACTTCTAGCAGCTGGGGATAAGCCAGAGCACAGTGTATTCCATTCACGCCTGCACAGAAACAGCACAGGAGCTGGGTACATCAGGGTGATATGCACTGGGGAGTCCTCTATGCAGATGGAATGCCCCATGCAGGGACCTCTGAGCAGTCGCTGATCCCTTAGAGCCGGATGAGCAAAGCGAAGATTTCTTAGTGAATATAAACTGACATTTTTTTTGAGCTGGTCCCGTTGCAAATCTCTATTGCTGTTCCAGGGTTGTCCAAATTAATGTAAGGCATTTCCAGACAGCCTGATCTTCCTCTGATGTAAACACTCTTTTATCAGCTTCCTGTGTCTGATGTGTTATTTCTCTGGCTAATCTAAGTTATGCAGAATTCATGTTCATAATTTCATGACAGAAACTGTTTATGTCTGAGCCAAGGATATCCAGGATAACAACCTTAATCTCACTCCTCACCAAACTTAAGCATTTTTATATTCATTTAAAATCAGCAGGCCTGCTGATGGGAGGAGGCCAGAGGGGGAAGTTACTCCCAGGCCCAGCCTTTCAAAGTGGCCACTACTGCCCAGTGGCACCTGAAGCTCTGGGCTCTTTTGAATTGCTGTGGCAATGCAGCCCTGGCTGTGCATGGCTGGGAGGGAGCTGGTGGTAGAAGTGGGGCTCAGCACCATGCTCCTGGTGGCACTGAGGGCTGAATGCTCGAGGCTCCACCCCTTCTACCAACAGCCCTGCTCTTTCTGGGCATGGAATAAAGATGTCTTCCAACCTTGCCCCAGGGCCCATGGTAACTCTCAGCAGGGCTGAGAATCAGATATTCCACATTCACAAATGCAAAATATGACACTACCACTGTCCATGAACAACAAAGCAAGAAACTTACTAAAACAATCTTAAAAGCACACAAAATAATAATAATAATAAAGCTTTATTTCCTTAAGCTTCAGGAACTCTGCATTCATCACCACCTTCATAAACGATTTTCCTTTAGGAGAAATTGGAAGAATTTTTTGGTTTGTTTTGTAAGCTTACTGAAGGTAACACTGGCTGTTCTCCTCCTAACAGATTGTACCATGTTGAAAAATTAACAAGAACTATCTCCTCAATCCACATTATTTTGATAGACTCTAGTCAAAATTAAAAGGAAATCAATGTTACCTAATGTCAAATGAGCTCATCAAAGATGAACCATCCACAATAGAAGTTAACAAGGGCCAGTGTTACAACCTCATACCTACCTGAAGTTTCTTCTACATCAGATTCATCCTCCTCTTCCTCCTCTTCTTCCTCCTCTTTCTCTTTTTCATCCCCACCTTTCTCTCCCTCCCCATCTCTTTCTCCCATTCTTCCATCACCATTTTCATCCAGCTTTTTATCCTCTACCTTTTCATTACTGGCACTTAAACTCATCATGGTTATGTCAGGTAGACTTCCATCTTGGTGCACCAGTCTGTTGGTAAATAATGAGGTGTCAGCAAACAGACATATTGGTATCAGGAACATTTTTTTCAAGCAGTATAAGTTTAAAAATAAACAATGCATGTATAAATGCCATTGAACTGGAAATGTTAATGATTCTGGTACTTTGTGCCAACTGAGTCAGAATGTATTAATAATTACTTCTCACTCGGATGCTAGTGATTAGTTCATAATGAGTGGTTTTGACACCTAAACTTGACATTTTCCCCATTGGCGAAAATGGTCAGAGTTTAAGATGCAGAAGCATGAAATGACACTATGAGAGAGCGAGCATTTCATGACTTCATGGGGACTTACTCATTGTGGTGGTTTGGTATTTTTTTCTTGAGGCTGCTCAAAGTAATTGAAACAGAAAGAAAGAGGGAAATGAGAACAGAGGGGTTATAAAAGAAGATTAGAGAGAATACGTACATCATGCTACATAACTACCAAAGCATTCTCCTATTCCATCAGCAGCCTTCTGATGTCAAGAGCATGCATCATGGCATTAATAAAGCAATTCTGCAAAGAATCACAGAATTGAAGCACAAATGGAAAATATGCTATATTATGTGCTAACTAAAATGCTGAAAAGGTTGCATATTCCCCCATGCTTTTCGTAATGCAACTGCATTGTCACAGATAAACTAGACAATTCATATTTTGAATACATGTTGAACTTTTTGATGTGGAAAGATGCAAATACGTAGCAAAGAAACATGTCTGTTTCAGAAGTGTTTTTCCCAACTCCAGATTCATAAACAGCATAGAAAACACTCCAGTGTCACTGCTTCAATAAATCTGATACCTAATTTTGGGAGGGCCTGAACATTTTCTCTCTTTTCTAAAACTTAGAGGTCACACCTCAAATCCTGAATCATGTGTGAATGAATCACTTAGAAAAGTCAAGAGTAAAGAAAACAAGCTGGAATACACACCATGCAAATTATTTTTTGTAACATGGCAACAATAATGTTGATGCATCTTTTGAGAATTATTCTGATATTAAAACTCTTTTGTTATCTTTACTTTATCTCCTGTCTGTAAAAAAGCACTTGATTATCTTCTATGGTATGAAAAGTTTCAGCCTAATATGAAACCCACCAATTCATTTCTGCTTTTCACATGTCTTCACACAATATACAAATTTAAGACTGACTGTATTCAGAACCTTCGACCCTAATACTTCTGAACACTGTAGGGCTGTGTCTACACTAGCCCCTTCCTTTCAAAAGGGGCACGGTAACGAGCCACATCAGCAGATGCTAATGAGGCACTTCCATGAATATGCAGCACCTCATTAGCGTAATGGCAGCTGCACGTGGTTCTAAAGTGCCGCTTTCGAATCGTGTGCCACCCATGTAGACAGGGGCCTTTCGAAAGGACCCCCCAGACTAAAACCAAATGGGAAGAAGGGGCTTTTGAAGTCCGGGGTGGGGGTCCTTTCAAAAGGCCCCTATCTAGGTGGGTGGCGCACGATTCGAAGGCGGCACTTTAGAACCACGTGCAGCTCCCATTATGCTAATGAGGTGCTGCATATTCATGGCAGTGCCTCATTAGCATCTGCCGATGTAGCTCGTTACCATGCCCCTTCTGAAAGGAAGGGGCTCGTGTAGACGTAGCCTAGATGTCTAGATCAGGGCCTGGATTGGCAGCACGCTGCTAGCCCATCTCTCTCTATTGGATTCCAACCTGGAGTCAACCTACCTCAAAATCTGGGAAATTTTGTATCTAGATCAGAATCATGTGGCTCAGACTCCTCTGTCTGACATTACCATAGTACTCCTTTCCTTCCAGTCTGCCAGAGCTGTGCACATTCATTGTGCTTAGATCCAAACACCTTTTAACATAGTGTTTGTGATCATGCATAGTTTCTTTTGAATGCAACTATTCCTGTTTGGCAGTAAGCGTATGTATGATCAGGTCCATAACCATTACACTGTACTAATACAGTATAATCAGAGATTTTATAAAACATCTAGGCTGTTCTACACTAGACAGTTTTGTTGACCAAACGGGCCTTCTGTCGACATAACGCAGGGACCATCGACGCACTTAAAGCCTTCTGTAAACAGCATCTCGAGAGAACTCCGCATTTGCCTTGACAGTGCTATCCCTCAAAAATGCGAGGAACACCATTCTGGCTGTGTAAACACTTTTGTCAACAGAGAGGCTTCCGGTTGTTGCGTAGCTGTTTGCAGAGCTGCCATCCAGCTTTCTGTCACCAGAGGGCAGTGCAGCCTGGCAGTTCTCTGTCAACAGAGCAAGTTGCGTAGCAGCAATCTGACAACAGAGGTTTCATTGAGATTTCTCTGTCGACAGATGCTTTTAATGTAGACATAGCTCTACTGTTTTATTGTTGATTCAGGTAATTCATTTTAACATGCTAAAATAAACTTTATTTAGTGCTAGTATATTATTCAATGTTATTAGATTTGGAGAGCCCCTGACAATTTAACTAGCACTTATATAGTTTAGAAAATGTGAAAGGCCTATTTATTTGACACAATGTATTTCAAAATATCAGTTACAAAACATGACAGCACAGCATGCGCTGCCAATGCAACAGTCAAACAAGCAAAAGCATCTTTCAAGTAACTGGGATTTGCAATTTCTTCACATTGCATATTCAAGTAGCAAATAAGGGAAAAGTTACAGCAAACTGGCTAATTGATGCCCAAGTAGTAAATTAATTGCATGCTAATTACTGAAAGACAAAGAAAAGGTACAGTGCATAATATTTTTATCATGTTATTACTTTAATACGACAGTCATTTCCAATCATATATAACCTTACAAACTATACTTACGAAAACAATTTCTAAGAAAAGCACTTCAGAATATGATCTGAATCTGATTACCATTAATCTCCTTATGACTAAATCCTTAACAATAACTCTATTACATTTGCACTGTGTACTGAAAGTAGATACCATCTTGAGATATTTTATTTCAGCAACAAGCAAGCACAGACAGAGATATTAAGGCTGCTTGCTCTCAGCTGGAGTGTAGATATACCCATATAGACTCCAGTTCAGCAACGGTATTTAAGCAGGGCCAAGATTTAGGCACCTGAATACGTCCCACAGAATGCTGAGCTCAATGGGACTACTCAGGCGCCTAAACTTATATGCCCAAATAGCTTCCCAAACCAAGGCCACATTAAACTAAGCTTAATATATTTACTAGAGTTAACTGAATAATTAATAGTGAGTAACTGGTTGTTGCATGCCTCTCTGCGCTTTGTGAATTTTCTGCCAACAATTTATGTTTTTCTTAAAATTCCCTTGTTCAGAATGATTTGCCAAATAATTTGTTAATAATGCTCTGTCTGTAGAATATTCCTGAGATATGCATCAGGTGTATTCAGTATCTGAGATTCAAGCTATGGGGTTTGAATGGGGACAGAGCTCACATGGCTTTTTTTTTTTTGCCCAATTGCATGTATGTAACTGTTACAATTGAGTTTCTGGCATAGATGCTCAAGTTTACAAGTTCAATACGTATTTTTTGTGGCTAATACCCAATATTACTTAAAATTTGCCATTTCTGTGATCATTCCTGCCAGCGAACTCATTCACTACAGCTGGGATTTTTAACAGTCCAGGTGTTCAAAGTCCATTCTCCTTTGGAAAGCTAAGCCTAAAATATCGATAGCAAGTGCACAAAATGGGGCATAAACACTGCATAAGAGCTTTAATTTTTCATTTGAGCCATCACAGAAAATTCTTGAGGAATTTGTAGTTTTTGTGTGTATGTTCTAAAGTAGCAAAACACCCAGACCGCTCTTATTCTTACCCTAATTATAAAAAAACAACCCATCACACTTGAAAAAAATGAAAGAAATATTGTTCATGTTGTTCAGCTCCCGTAGCATCCAGTTTTACTGGCATAGAAGGAGCAGCCACTCACTAGTTTCAACATTCTGAAATAATGCATGGATGTTGTATTTTTGTTTTCTCTTCTATTACTTTGTACACGAGAAAACTGATCAAAAGTCACAGACTTTTTTTACCCCCCAGGAAAATGCTCATACATATAATTTCTTTGACTGTGAAATGCATTATCTAAAATACATCTTAGGTATGTATATGGATGTGTATATATGCATACACATACCAGTCTCCTGAACCAATTCTGTTAACTGCAGCCAATTGGAAATAGCATTAGTTATGCCTTTATCAAGCTTTAATGAAGCTTAAGAGAAGAATCTGAACTGGGGAGAGAATTCACAAACTCTAAATCCATGTGGCAGATGTGTTAACTACTATAATCCTCTGGCAACATTTAGAAGACTAAACATCATCTTTGCTTATTTCTGAATACTGCACAGCATGAGTGAATTTTATTTTAGGAACTGAAAAAGTAGCAAACAACTTAAAGTACATTTTTTAAGAAAAGTAAGGGAAATGTAGAAGTATACCCACCTATTTATTATTAGATATACACGACCATTGACTTTAGCATGGCTACGAGGTAAGAGATGAAAGCATAAGAATGCATGTGATGCCAGTGGAGAAATGAGTTAAAGAGAGAGAAGAAAGGAAATTGTTAAACAGGGATGAATATACTTAGCTATCTGAGGCAAGCAATGTCAGAAGAAAACACTAACTCTAAAAACTTATTACTAATACTGCAGAGAAAAAAGTTTGGAGACCTATATAAAACCTATATGGCAAGCAACTTTAGTGAGGAGGACTGTAGCTAAATCTCAGGGACTGCAAAAATATCAGAAGAGTTGTTATTCTTTAGCTTATCATATTTATTGCATGTTTTATTATCTCATCTTGAGATGGACATATGTCCATTTATACATTCCCTTTTATTAGAGAATCTAAGTCAGTCACAATCTTTAGGGTACGTAACCTCACAATACCCCTATACATTAGGAAAGTACCATTTGCTCCATTTTATACATGAGAAATTTTGGCAGAGAAAGATTAAGTAGCTTGCCCAAGGTCACAAAGATAGTCTTTGACTGAGCAGTGAATTTGGGAACCTGGATCCAACAAGTGAGGCAATCACTAGATCACACTTTCTTTCACTTGAATATACTCAATATATTCAATAGCTCAGTTCTGCCATTCTGCCCCCTTGGAACATATCCATGAGTTAATTCCAAAGTGCCAGGTTCTGGCATCCCCTTCCTTTCAGTAGAAACTTCCTTTGACATTTATTGTGTTATTTTTAGTTATGCTGAGCAGTACCTTGCTCCACAAATAGTCACAGTGGTTTCAATTACTCTGAGGTGCAGATTAACGCTTCAATTCAGGAAAGCATAGTGTGGCAGAGCCAGGGTGGAGGGCCCCTCAAAGGGAGCCCAAACAAGCAGAAGGGCCTCCAGGGCAATCACAGGCAGTTGGGTGGGAGATGGCTCAGTCTAATTAAAGCCAGCTGGCCCCAATGACTGGGCCAATAAGAGGCCTTTAAAACCCTTCACAGTGGGGAAGGGTAGGGAGAGAGAAGGGTGGTGAGCAGAGAGACACAAAGGGACAGGAGTAGTGAGAGTGCACAGGTTTGAGAGGAGCAGAGGAGAGCAGCAGGAACTCTGGAGATCACAGAGGGAGAGTGGGAGCTTTGACAAGATCAAGAGTGAGGACCCGTGACTGCTATGGCCTGGAGAAGGTAGCAGGGGAATTGTCTGGGGACGTGGCCCAGGGAGAAGAGTTGCTGTGCCAAGGGCTAAGGGAGTCAGCTCCTCCCACTGACAATACAGCACATCAAGTGGGAGGAAAGCAGCTAGATTGTCAAATGTCAGGTTGTGTTTGCATCAATTAAGGTAGTAAAAAGAGAAAACATTTTGGCTGTTTCTACACATGCCACTTTCCTCCCAAAGTGGCATGTTAATGAGGCGCAGACACTAATTCCCAGTGTCTCATTAGCATAAGGTCATGTGATTTTTTGGGAAGAAGGAGCTTCTGGAAGGAGGACTTCCTTCTGGAAGACCCCCCCCCCCCGGGGGCCGTGCTTCTACATGTTGTTTTGGAGTCCAGAAGAACATCTCCTGGGCTCCAAATCGCATGACCTTATGCTAATGAGGCACTGGGAATTTGCATCTGCACCTTATTAACATATTTCAGGATGTTCATTAGCATGCCCCTTTCAGAAGAAAGTGGCATGTGTAGAAACAGCCTTTGATTTACTAATAGAACAGGGCTTGCTATGAAAGGCACTGACGAAGAACAAATGTGAAATGTGACAATTTCGGATTTCAAAATTCTGTAAAAATGTGTTATTACTTTTAGAAAAGAGTTTTTAAAATCGATAGCTACTAACTTGACTGTTGCTTACAATCCAGTCCCACAACTAGATGTATGACATAAAAACTGGGTTAGGTTAGCAAAGAACAAAATGTAATATAACAATAGACACACCTTTTTACTATGTTAATAAAACCAGTTCCTAAAATGTTGACTTTAAACGACTGAATAAACTTCTACTCTCCGGGTCCTTTGACCCTAGGGCACAAGGATATTTTTTTGGTTCAAAATGAAAATCTGCACACAGTCACCTTCCTGAATTCTTTTTCTGATATTGGTGCTCTCTTATGTTGACTGATCTGCTTTCAGCAAGACCCTGGCAGTACATAGCATCAGTTTGTACCACTGGCCCCTCATCAGGGGCAATTACACTGATTTCCTTCATGTCAGCATTTGAAGGTGGGCAGTATTTTCTATCCCTTCTCCCCATATATATGGTGAGAATGCAAAAGCAGCTGCTTTTCAGGCAGCAAAATATTGCAGAATGAGTGCATCAGCAGGGCTGGGTCTGCGTCAGATCGTTCTCTGATACTGTGCCTCTGGAGTGCACATTGGAAGCTGCTGCTCTGTTACTGTACATTGTACAAAGTGCTCAATCTACAGTAAAATGCTTGAAGTTCCCACATGCTGTACCAGACCCCTCAAGTGACAATCCCTCCGCTCAGGTAATACAGCTATTCAAATGCAACATCAAACTGGTTTCAGACTCCAATGCACAGCTGCATGTTACAGAGAAGTTCTTTTGATTGAGTATCAGGCACCTTTCGCTGCACAAAGGACTTGTAGCACAAAAGATGATCCACGCACACAGATTATGTCACGGGATCCTTGAGTTTGCCATATGAGTTACTATTTTGCTAACATAAAAAAAAAACGAAAAACACGAAGATAGTTGGAAAAGCAAATAAAGAAAAGATTAAGAATTTATCAACAATTAATTTACCATTAATTTCAAATATACATGCCAATTTTGCTCACACAAATTAAAAAAGCAGAACTTAGTCCAAATGTGATGCTGAATATGAACAAAAACAATCTATTCCTTTATTTCCTAATTTTCAAAAGTGACTAGTAACTTAATATTTTGGTGCCTTAATTTTTGAGGGCTCACTTTGAAGCACCTTAATAAAGGGGCATGATTATCACAGGCAGATGCCCAACCCTACTAAAATTCAGACCACTTGAATGTATCGCATGTCGGGCATTCAAATCCTGGGTACTCAAAATCAACAGTTGCTTTGAAAATCTTCCCTCTTATTGTAGAATTTAAAAAAAAAAAGCATATGTGGCATTAAGGCACCTAACGTCCATTGAAAGTCAATGTGTATTAGGTGTCACAAGTGTCTTTTGTGCCTTTGAAAATCTACCCAAAGTCTAAATATGTGTAACACATGTCTGAGAGTCAGAAAAGATGACAAATAACATTTCCTGCAAAGTAAATTGTTAGAGAACAGTAGAAAACAGTACTATTTTATGAACAACTAATAGCCTTGGGTTTTTTTTGTTGTTGTGTTTTTTTTTTATGCTTGTTTACCTGTAAATAGTGTTGTCCTGTTTGCTGGTTACAGCTTTTAAGTCAGTGAGCTGGAGGAAACGATCATGGAAGTAATGAAGGTGTAATATACACACCAATAAGAAAGAGGTTGGGATAAAGATACGTGTGAACAGCTCAGCCACAGAAAACCGTTTTAAACCAAGATCTTCTAGTCTGAAAAAACAAAATTAGTCACTAAGTTGCCTGTTCAAAATTAATTTTGCAACATTTCTCCCATATCACAAGAGATGGATAGTCACAAAATGGTACAGTAAGATGATTGTCTGTATGTATCTTTTTCATGAATAGAAGAACAATGCAAATGTAGAGTATCTGATAATTATCTCATCTCATACCTTTATAGTAAATGAGCACTATTAAATAAATCAACATCAAGGACAACATTTGAGGATTTAATATTTTACGAAATAGTTTACTGGGATCCTATATAAGATGTCAGCTTTGGGATATATCTGTGGTTTGGGTTTTGTGTTTTTCTTTTTCATTTTTGTCCTGTTTTTGTCACAGTCTTTAAGTCTATTTTTAAGGTAGGCTTATGCTTTCTCTGTAATAGAGGCTCTGAACTTTTCTAATTGTGAAGGCTTTTTAATATATATTACTTTGATCTCTGATAAAAAAGGGTTCAGAATTTGCCACTGAGTTTGGCGTATTCTTCTAATGAAAGAGATCAGTATAGGTGATATTTCAAAGGAATGATTAGCAGAAAGCAAAAATGCAGGACATATCCACTAGTCCACTGTGGAGTCAGAATTAGGACTGGCATTAGTGGGGGAAAGGGCCGTTATCCTGGGCAACCAAAGAGCAGGAATAGCAAAACATGCAATGACATTTTTTCCATTATAATAAGGAAGTGGAGGAAGGAGGCCAAAAGGTGCAAAACATCACCAGTTCTATTGTGTGAAAATTAATGTGAGCTTCAGGTTTGCAAGTTGTATACAAATAGTGGTGACAATTTCAGCTTTTTTATTATGCCAACCGGCCACGCAAAATCAGGGTGCTTCATGCAGATCTAGAGCAAGACTTTAACTGTACGAAAGAAAAAATCACCAGCAATCTGCGTGAGCACAATGAGTCCAAATAAAAGGCAAATACTTACTTTTTTTCATCTAGCCCAGTCATATTCATCCACAAGCCAGGAAAGGATTCAAACTGGTATGTATAGATGAAAATAAGCACCAGCATAGTGTAGACAACCACTGACATCCAAAAATATTTTAGGATTCGCCTCCACCATTCATAGTGCACCTGGGGACCAGCCATTACAGATGGTAAGGCAAACAGAAACAAAGCAAAAGAATCCACCAAACTATACTACAGGCAGATGGATCAAAGAGGGAATCACCCTTTGTAGTAGTATAGTGGGGTTTGATTTGTGGTCTACAGCTGAGCACTGGTTGGAACTCCTACATTTGGCACTCTTTGGTCTGGCAACATCCCTTGTCTGGCAGGACAAGAGATGTCACTGGACCAGAGTGCAGGGCAGGAGGGTGGAGCCCATGTCCTCCGTAATTCTTGTGGGGAGGGCTCCATCAGAGTCTACATCCACCCAGCAACCCTGGGAGGGGCAGGCACGCAGGACTGGGGCTGGCACACTCTGGCAGCCCTGCGGGGCTGGGTCCAGCTTCCTCCAGCAGCCCTGCAGGGCTGGAGGCAGCTGTGCAGGGCTGAAACTGCATCCCCAGCATGGGCAAGGAGCCAGCTTCCCCTGGCAGCCCAGAGGGCTGGGGCCCCGGGCAATAGCACCAGGTAAGGGAGCAGCCACCAGGGCGGGGGAGCAGGCGTTTGGTAGCTTAGAGGCTGGTGGCAAAGAACCTTCCCTGGTCCAGCACATTTTTTTGTTCAGGACAAGTCAGGTCCCGACCAGGGAGGTGCAACCTGTAATGGAAAGGTGGTCACCACCAGCAATGAAATATGAAGTCACACAGTTCTAACTTAAAGATAATCAGTATTTGTAAATTCAATTAAGGGTGGTAAAATTGGCCTGGAGAAAACAATCCTGCTGAATTGTAGTCTAAAATTCCAAACAAACCCAAAGTTATCTACTTTTCAGCTAACTTTTTCCATTTTTTCTCCTCATGTTTATGTAAACTCTATTCTTCCAGGTTCCAGCCAGGATCAGAAGAAACAGTCGTCAGCAATCTCATGGAACAGCTTGATCTCATGAGATATCCAGATCAGTGCTGTAGATCCAAGAAGGACTGAGTAGTTATTATTAGTATTTTTCAAATAATTTATTTCTTGGGCATCCATCACCATAGAATCAGAGTTCTCATCCAGCCAAGGATTCATAGGGGACTTATACAAACTACAGCTTGGTAAAACATTGCTGTCTCTGCCATCAGCCAATATACTGAGCACTTATAGGCCGTGTCTACACTAGCCCCAAACTTCGAAATGGCCACACAAATGGCCATTTTGAAGTTTACTAATGAAGCGCTGAAATGCATATTTAGCGCTTCATTAGCATGCGGGCAGCCGCGGCACTTCGAAATTGACACGGCTCGTCCCGACGGGGCTCCTTTTCGAAAGGACCCTGCCTACTTTGAAGTCCCCTTATTCCCATGAGCTGATGGGAATAAGGGGACTTCGAAGTAGGCAGGGTCCTTTCGAAAAGGAGCCCTGTCGGGACGAGCCGTGCGGCGGCGAGGTGCGTCAATTTCGAAGTGCTGCGGCTGCCCACATGCTAATGAAGCGCTGAATACGCATTTCAGCGCTTCATTAGTAAACTTCAAAATGGCCATTGGCATGGCCATTTCGAAGTTTGGGGCTAGTGTAGACGTAGCCACAGAAACCAGGCTCTTCAAATGGTCTACACTGTTGGGAACTAGCAGAAATCAAAATACATCATGAATTACATCATTAAATTTTGCTCTCAGTTACATTAGTGCTAAGTTAAAAGGAGGCACCAGTGCAACCAACGCAAGAATTTCACTTAGTATTGTTTTCATTTACCTGGTACAGGGCCACACAGAAGAGGAAGAGCATCATATAAATGATTTTGTACATGACAATTCTTCCCTCAAAACTGACGAAGAAGAACATTCCGCCACAGACATAAATCCAGTACTTAATGAACATAGCCATCACCAAGTTTCCCAGGACTTTCATAATGTCTTGTTCATCTTCCTCCTCCTCCTCCTCCTCTTCCTCCTTCTCCTTTGCTTCCTCTGTCACTTCCCCTTGCAATTCCTCTACTGCAAAGACAAATTAAATTCAATTGTCCCCCAATTTATTGTATTGCATCTTTCTTTGCAATTGTAATCACACTGAGGTAAAGCACCTTATAAAAGACATGGAAGCTTATATAGAAATTTAGCAAGGGTACATTTAGATGTATGACTGAATTCAGTTTATAAACTTTGTTTCTGATTGAGGGACAAGATTCACCAAAAGACTCCAGAGAATATTGGCTAGGCATTTCCAGTTATCTTCTCCTCTATAAATTGACGGCAGTGTCACCAAGACCATACTCCTAATCCAAGTTTCCTAGTTGGTAAATATACTGACTTTTATCACCCTTGCAAAAATCTGAGGGCCACATAGGTGCCTTGTAAATTACTAGCACCTACCACTACCATAAGGACAAGAGACTTTTCTGGAGCATTCTGGAAGGTGAGGCAGGGCCGAGCTCCATGATTCTCAATTTGCTTGAACTTCCACTAGGGCAGGATGGCCAAAAAAAAGAAAAGGAATTCACACCTATTCCCTCTGATCACTGCTCTCTACTTTGCCCAAGCTGCACTCAGACATAGTGGAGAACATGTATTTTTTTTGGGGGGGAGGGGGGTCAAAGCAATATCTGCTGTAATGCCTATACTTGCAGGTAAGGAACATTATTAAATAGGAGAAACACTGACCACTGACTTCAAGAGACAAATTCTTATGGGGTTACAGTGGTTTCCACCAAAACCACAAACATTAGAATGCTTTGAAATTTGGAGCAGAGGTTCCCGTTTAAAACAAATCTAACCACAAACCTTAAAAATATACAGATGTGAGATACCAGCTGGGAACTAAATACTGAATTTAAAAATGACGACAGTCCTTCCTTCTTGCTTTACTGTGACCAAAACATTGAATAGGCAAGTTACTGCTGCTCCACAATGGGAGCAGTAAGGAGAAATCCCTACTCCTACTCTTGTTATACATGTGTGAAGTGGGGGCCATCAAAAAGCATCTGCACACATAAATGCCACTGACTAGCAATTTCAGGGGGGTGACACACTGCTCCTACCATCACATTCTAGGCCTGATACTGATCTAATTTAAATGAGTTTAAAATAAGAGTAACTATTCCACACTAAAGCCCTTAGGCCAAATTCTGCTCTTGGTTACACAGGTGCAGCTCCTATTGAAATCATGGATGGACTTTTTCCATGTCAATCCTTCTCCTTTTATGGCTGCATTTTGTGGTGCACAAAGTTTGCTTCTGATCTGTTTTTGTGTTGGTGGGGAGCAAGTATAGTGGTGGACGTATGAAAGTTTTTTCCTATATTTCCTATTCATGTTATTTTTGTTGTGTCATTTACTGTCGTTTAACTGTAAAGAGAATTTATGCATTTTGTTTGTTTTATCAAGTTCAAAGTTATTTTATTATGTCCTCCGATACCATTTGTAGTGCATGGATTTACCACCATGTGGTTTAGCCTTTAGTTAATAACAGATGCAACCCCTGATTACCTTTCCTATTCTGGGAGAAGTAACCAAAACATCCTATTTTGACAGAAGCAGCGAAATTTGAAATACTTTTACCTTTTTCTTCATTTTCTTCATCTCCAACTTTGACCTCAGCTAAAGTAGCATCTTTTAGCTGAAGCACTTTCCGCTCTGTGAGGTGTTGCCTAAGCAGTAGCCAGAAAGTAATCGTGAAAAGGATCTGCAGGCAAAAAATCAAAACAATAACAAGAGACACAGACTAACGTACATCCCACATCCTGCTAATGTTAACAGATATTGTGAAAGTTTTTCACATCTTTGTTTTTCTCTATACAAACATTTGGCAACAATATCATCACTGCTAATAAATCCATCTCTGGAAGCTAGGTCATTTAGTCCACCTATTCCCTTAAAAACAAGTTTTACTTCCAGTTGTCATCCAGTTTTAGTAGGAAACTGACTTTTCATTCTGTGGGCTTTGTTAATAGATCTCTCTTTTGATCCTTGCAGTAGTAGAGGTAGTCTATTGTTCTATACCAGGGTATATAAATAAGTACACACTCTGAAAAATATTTACTTCTGTGTTTTGTATACTGCCAGATTCAACAAGCATCAACACAGAAAGCCAGACAGAATGCAGAAAACAGAATGATATCCGGTGAAGTCAAAGTTTCCATGCATTGTAGTGGTTCAGAGTCAAGCATTGTTTCATTTGTTCATACATAAAACAAGAATAAAATTTCAAATATAAGACATACAAGTAACCAAATATTTGGTACACTATACTGTTGTGGTGCTGTTGTTAATCAGGCTGATGATGCAATATAAAAATGATTGGTTTTTCATTTAAACTGACAGCAACTAGTAAAACAACATTTTTCTGTTGGGTTTTTCTGCTACTGATAATGGTTCTGCACACTGACCAAAAATGACAATGTTCCTTTCAAAGAATTTTTAATCATATTTACTTCTTGTTTGTCCATTCAGTTGTAACGTACATTCTGATCACAGTATTCTCACTTGCTTCCACATGATACATGCCAGAAGTGGGGGAACTGATTCAGGAAGCAAGTTTGTTCCAAACATATTGAATGGCCAGAAGCTGAGCGAGACAGCATCATTGCTTGGAAGTTCCACACCCAATTGGACACAGTCCTGAAAGACATCCTCAAAGACGACAAGACTACTCTCTTGGGGGATTTCAATGCCAGGGTCAGAAGGGCTGTGGACCTCTGGCAGACTCCTTTGGGAACGAAGGAGATGGTAATACTAACTCCAGTGGAATGCTCCTCTTTATGAAATGTGCAGAACATGAGCTCGTCATCACAAACACCCTCTTCTGCCAGAAAAATAAATTTAAGACCTCATGGCAACATCCTCAACCAACGCACTGGCACCTCATACGCTACATCATCATCTGCGCTCTCGATCAGCATGATGCCCTTTTCTCATGTGTAATGACTAGTGCTGATGACTGCTGGACCAATCACTGCCTTATTTGATCCACAGGGACAATTAGGATTGTCACCAAATGGAGAAGTCAGAGGAAACATATCTGACAAAAGATCAACATACGAGGCTTAAAGGACTCCATCAGATGAAGGGACTTCCAGACAGCACTCCAAAAGAAGCTGGCCAACAGTATACCCTGAAGATGTGGAAGAACACTGGTGTTCATTGAAAAATGCAATCATTGGAGCTTATGTAGAAGCTACTGGCTACCAGTCCAGGAAGCATCACGACTGGTTTGATGAGAACTATATGGAAATTGAACACTTGATTGAGCTAAAAAGGAAAGCCTTTAGGGCCTGGCCAAGTGACATCAGCTGCACAATGAAGAGGGACGGGCATGTCACAGCAGAAGTTCAATGTAAAATAAGGACTCTGGAAAATCAGTGGCAGACTGAGAAGGCACGAGAACTCCAGCATCTCGCCGACATCAATGGTACAAGAGGTTTCTTCAATGCTACCAAAGCTGTCTATGGACTGAAAAACCACGGAATCAATCCCCTGAGATAAAAGGATGGTACCCAACTCTTGAAAGATAATGAAGCCGTTGCTTCTCACTGGAGGGAGCACTATAATGAACTCGAACTGCCTCTCCACTGTGGTTTTAGAATTTCTTGACCAAATCCCTTAGCAACAACAACCAAGGGATGATCTTGCAGCACTTCCTACCCTGAGTGAAGTCCAAGCTGCCATCAAAGTGATGAAGTGCAACAAGGCAACTGGACTAGATGGAATCCCCACTGGAGTCTTCAAAGAAGGCAGGTCAGAACTCCACAAATAACTCCACCTCCTGATTCTCAAGATCTAGGATAGGGAGCAGATGTTGTGAGATTTCAGATACACACTGTTCATCAGTCTCTTCAAGAAGGGTGAGGAGTCAGACTGTGGAAACTGATGTGGCATCTCCCTCCCGGGAACGTCAGAGAAAATCTTAGCTCGAATCCTTGCAAACCAACTCATGCCATTCTCAGAAGAATTCATCCCAGAATCCTAGTGTGGCTTCAGTCCATTCCAGGGAACAGCACACATGATCTTCACTGCCTGGCAACTGCAAGAAAAATGACATGAACAAAACCAAACCCAATACATGAGTGTCATCAACCTGACCAATCAATTCAACTCCTCTCAAAGATTGGCTGCCCCACAAAATTCATTAGCATCTTGAGGCTGCTTTATGATGATAAGACTGCCACAGCATTGAGCAACAACGGATCCTACAGGGACCCCTTTGAGGTCAAAACAGGACTCAAACAAGACTTCATCATTGCCCTGTCGCTGTTCTGTATCTTCATTAGCATGACCCTTCACCTCATCGATGGCAAGCTCCCAGATGGACTGAAGATTGTCTATAGATTGAACAGGAATCTTCGCAATCTCAGAAAACTGAAGGCTAAAAGCAAGACGGCCATGACCTCGATCACAGAGCTCCAGTATGAGGATGACAACATGGTTGCTGCTCTTTCTCCCACAGGCCTTCAGACCATCTTATGTGCCTTTGCTGAAGCATACAAAAATCTCAGTCTCACACTGAAAAACATTAAGGGCCATTTTATAGCTGTTTAAGTGGGTAGCAACAGGAGGCCCCACTTCAGCAGAAATGACCTTCAAAGGCATTGTGCCAACTCAGGCACATGGATTCAGATCCTCAGTGGGAGTAAATTGTCATGGTCCACCTAAATTAATGATCAATTTATACCAGCTGAGGATCTGTCCTACTCATACAGAAGTTGCCACCACTACATCTGTGTTTCTCAACCAGTGGTACATGTGCCTTTGGGGGCACATCAAGGACGTATATCAACTCACCTAGATATTTGTTTAGTTTTACAGCAGGCTATACAAAAACACTAACAAAGTCAGTAAAATCTAAACATTCATTCAGCCAATGACTTGTTTTTACTGCTTCATATGTTTATGCTGAAATGTAAATACAACATTTCTATTCTAATTCGTTTGATAATATGATGGTAGAAAGCCAGCAAGTTTTCAGCAGTAGTCTTCTGTGATACTTACAAAAACATGCAAAACTAAGTAGTTTTTAAGAGAGGTACAACTTGGTGGTATGCAAAACAGATCTGACTCCTGAAAAGGGTAAAGTAATCTGGAAAGGTTGAATGGCACTGTATAAAATATATTTGTCCCTCATTGACTGAGCTTTATTTCATGGACATAATTCACTTGCTGCCTTCTTTGGAACTCGGAGTCCTTGCCAGCATTAAACTAGCTTTTAGAGCTATGGAATATAGAAGGGGTTTCATATTGTCTCTGACAGATGGCCTCTGTGCAGTGCAGATCTCTATCTTTCAAGTCAGTACACACCCTTCAAAGCCCATACAAATATATGCAGGGAAAATTATGGTACATTCACTTCTCTTTTATTCCACTGAATCTTTACCTAGCACCAGAGTGCACATTATCCAGTTTAACAAATCTAACCAACATCTGTTGGTCAGTCTTAGAAGTGTAACTAAAATCATCCCATATACACAATAATTTCACTTTGCAGACAGGAGTTAGTTTTAGATATGGCGTTCTGTGCTGCAACTAAATGTTGAAATTATTGAAAAGTTGTTGGCAATATATCAAAGTAGCTTGTGAGAGATTTACAAAGACAATAAAGAGAAATTGCAGAACTAACCTCTCAACTATTTTATCACTCTTATCAAGAATAATACTACCTTCCATAGGAGAAATAAGATTAGGCTCACTAGCTTTCAAACACATTATAAATCTAGACATGGCTTGGCAAGGGACATTGCTAAGCAGGAAATACAGATACTGAATCTCTTCAAGTGGAAGTCAGGCATATCATAATGAAAGGAGTTCTCTCACTTATGAGGAAATGGTGCCAGCTATCTGCATTCTGAATGGTCTGTGATGCAGCTTCCACTGTGTGCTTAATTTCCACACATACTCCGTCCCAAAGATAATCTGACAAATAAAATGTTTTCAAGATGGGGGAAAATCTGGGTGGACAAAACCTTATTAACTGAGACCAGGGAGCTCTTTCATTTTTGATCTCAGGTGATTCTAATTCATATTCTTCAACTGAAAGACTAAACAATTAATTAGAATAATAGAATCCTAAGTCTGGAAGGGACCTCAGGAGGTCATCAAGTCCAGCACCTGCCCAAAGCAGGATCAACCCTAACTAAATCGTCCCAGCCAGGACTTTGTCAAGCAAGGACTTAAAAACCTCTAGGGATGGAGATTCCACCACCTTTCTAGGTTATGCATTCCAGTGCTTCACCACTCTCTTGGTGAAATAGTTTTTCCTAATATCCAACCTACTCCCCTCCTTCTGTAATTTGAGACCTTTGCTTCTTGTTCTGTGATCAGTCACTACTGAGAACAGCCTCTCTCCACCCTCTTTAGAGCCCCCCTTCAGGAAGCTGAAGCCTACTATCAAACTAATCCTCACTCTTCTCTTCTGCAAACTAAATAAGCCCAGATCCCTCAGCATCTCCTCACAGGTCATGTGTTCCAGCTCCCTAATCATTTTCATTGCCCTCCACTGGACCTGCTCCAATGCATCCACATACTTTCTATGCTGGGGGTGGGGGAGGAGGTGGGGGGGGGGCAGAAGTGGACACAATACTACAGATGTGGCCTCACCTGTGCCAAACAGTGGGGAACAATAACTTCTCCAGATCTGCTGGAAATGCTCCTCCTAATGCATCCCGATAAGCTGTTAGCCTTCTTGGCTACAAGGACACACAGTTGATTTATATCCAGCCTCTCATCCACTGTAATCCCCAGGTCCTTTTCTGCTGTACTGCTTCCTAACCAGTTGGTCCCAGCCTGTAACATGCTTGGGATTCTTCTGTCCCAAGTGCAGGACTCTGTGCTTCTCCTTGTTGAACCTCATCAGATTTCTTTTGGCCTAATCCCCCGATTTATTTAGGTCACTCTGGACCCTATCCCTATCCTCCAATGTATCTATCTGTCCCCCTACCTTAGTGTCATCTACAGATTTGCTGAGTGTGCAATCCAGCCCTTCATCCAGGTTATTAATAAAGAATTGAACTACACTGGCTCTTATAACTGATCCTTGGGGCACCCCACTTGAAACCGACAGCCAGCCAGACATTGAGCCATTGATCACTACCCATTGGGCCTGACCACCTAGCCAGCTTTCTAGCCACCTTACAGTCCATTTATCCAATCCATACTTGATTAACTTATGGCCAAGAATATTTTATTAATATTCCATTTGAGCATGTGCCTGATTTTATGCACAGTCATCCTATTAACTTTAATGAGACTATTTGCATGCTTAAAGTTTGGTACTTGCTGAAAAAAATCTTGCTGAGTCCTAGAGACAATTTTGATGTGTTTCTATATAGTCAATGAAATCAGTTAATTTTCAGAAATCAAAACATATTTAACATTGCGGGTTGAATTATCTTTTTCCATGGCTCTTACGATGAAGCACCAATACTTAAACTCGCATGGTATCTCAGGTGTTCCTAAATACACATTCTGATGAATAAAAACAAGTGGTTCCACTCACTAAAATTTACAAGCCTTTTTATTCCCTTGTTTGGAAGCATTCAGTTGATTTTTTTTCATAAGCATGTTTATGGACAGTAACCATTCATAGTGTCATGAATAATAGCACAGAAAAATATTCCTTAAAGTGTCTGTATTGTAAGTGTCCTCAGACTGATATTTTTATTCTTCACAAGGTACAATTATCTAGTTGTTCTAAGTATCTGTGGACAACGTGCAAAGGAAAATAAAACCCTAAGCATGAGATTTTCAAAATGCTGAACTAACCCTGCTCCCATTAAACTCAACTGATTTTACCATAGACTTAGAGAGGTCTGGATTTGCAATTTTTAATTGTTCCAGACTCCACTTGTAGCATGTATTCATAACAAAAATGTTCATGTCATGAGTTGTGGTGTAAGGTGTGGTAATAAAATACAAATTCTGCCAACAAGTTAACTAACAATGAAAGGGAGAAAAGGGAGAAGAATCATTATACAGAGGTTTGCTATATTAGTCTTCATTCAGAAAAAAGAGAAGGTAATATAATCTTATATTTAAGTATACGTTGAACCTCTCTAGTCCAGAACTTTCCCCACTGTCAACATCCAAAATCTGAAATGATTTTAGTTATCTGGACAACCACTTATTATGGGTCTGGCCAAGTTTCCCGCGGACCCTTAAAGTTTGTTTACAACCACCAGACATGGCTTTCAGCGTTCTGTGCTGTTATTTAGCTGTAATTTACCCCTAAATGTCTTCTAAGAGCCTGGTAAGCAGTTTAAGTGTTGATGATGCTGCTAGACAATGCTGAGCTCTAGTAAGTCAGCATATTCTCTTGTTTGGTACTGATCAGGTCCCAAGGGTGCCAGACTAGAGAGGTTCATCCTGTATAAAACTATAGCACTGAACTTCCACATGTACTACCTGATGTTAATGACAAAGTACAAATACACTTTTAGGGTGTGTGCGTGCATGCGTACGCACACTTCTTTTCTTTTCCTTCCATTTTTATAAGGCCAAATTCTAATGTTATTTTCTTCCTTGTAAGAAATATTTTATAAAAGTACCTAAATAAACTTAGACACTATTTGACTTTATAGTATTTAATTTACCAGCATGAAGGAATTTTTTGCGATTGTATTTTTGTAACTACTTATCCTGTAATGTAAGTCGCATACTGAACAGAAAAGACCCAAACACCCAAAACACCAAAAGACCCAAAGTTTTTTAATGATGGCCAGTGTATATTGCTTATTTCTTTAAAAAGAACACCTACAGATGTTTATAAGCAAACTATACTTACCTTGGATGCTAATTCCCCAGGATCTTTCTTTTCTAAAAATCCTGACACTTTAGGAAGCTCATCATTATTGAGGTCAATACTCCATATATATTGTAACGTTAACAGCAAATTTCCATAAACAACCATGAAAGGTGAAGTGATCATAGCATATTTCCTTCGGTCACGAATCATCCAAAGCGTGCAGGACCAGATCAACAACACAAAAGTCAGCCAACTGTGGTAAGTGATACTCCAAGCCTTGGGAAGGAGGGAAATAGGTTACAGTAAGTTACAGTATAATTGGATAACTGATTCCTAGGAAATTCAGAGTTCAGAATAAACCTTTTGTTTTTTTCTTGTCAGTATCTTGCATCTTGGTACTTCAGCAGAAATGTTAGTTTAGCCCCCCAGAGTTCAGCAGTGACTATAAAGCATGCTTTAGATTTCACTCTCTGTTGACCTCTACATATCAGAGATGGAGAGACAGACTGATACACCTGCAGCATAGCTATGTTCCTCACAGCATATTCAGATGCTCTGTTTATTTTACAGCTATCATACAAGGTTACTTAAAATAGTTCTGGACAAAACACTATTATATCATGAGGGGAAGAACTGTCTTTTTGTTAAACACTGTTTCTGATTTTGGTCCAGATTCTGGCATTGGCAATGCACCAGTATAAATCTACAGTGACTTAGCTGAAGTCAATGGCATCTTAATTTTTTTGTTTGTTTAGACAGAAAAGCATGCTTTAGATTTAGTCTAACCCAAGCCTAATTCACAAAAAATGAATATACTTTTATGGAACGGGTGGTATAATTTCATTAAGAAGAAAACTATTTTTGGCACAAAATTGTATTTTCCTAGATATCTTTGTGTTGAGGAAAGAAATTATTGTTTACAGGTTTATTTTCATACAGAGTTTTGAAAAAAAACTGCAAGTTTAGATTTTTGATTATGAAGTGCTTTATGTTAGCAGACAATTATTGAATTGAGTAAAAAGCATTACTAACTACTAAAAAACTTTTGAACCACTAGAAAAATTAACATGGTAAGCGTTTTCTACCACAGATAACAAAATGCCATATAATCTAAAACTAGAATTTGAAGCCTCAGTTTTGTAACAAAACCTCTGTGAGAGCAGAATTCTGTGGCCTGTACCATAAGAAGTCAGTGGTATGCTCAAGGCATACTTTGGGGGATAATGTTTTCATAAACCACATGCACTCAGATTCAGATCTTAGGTCCAGATTTTACAATATTAAAGTAAACACCAATGAAAATCAGCTCAGCAAATCACCCTTCCACCAGACATTTGGAGATAAATATATTTAAGTTGTCAAAAATGTGGCAGAAGCTCCTTTCCAGAGTTAGACCATATCTATAGTTAGATGATTATGTCTGCTACCCCAACTCAATTGTTTTTGTCATTCATACATACCATCATTGCAATCAGAGCACAAATGTAACTTTGTTTCATGATAAAATGGAAGACGGAGACCATAGCATGCATTTTAACATTTTCTTTTTTCTCCTGAATATCTTCCTCCTCCTCCTCTTCCTCCACTTCCTCCTCCTCTTCCTCTTCTTTCTTTTCTAAGTAGAAAAAGATTTTTACAATGCAATTCAAATAAGTCTTGTGGCAGCCTATGTACACACAGTTCCAAACCTACAATCCTTGGACAAATGGAGTAAATCTTGCAAGATGAAGACTCCTGTTTTCTGAACTCCATGAACTCAGATGCTCTCCATGTGGCAAGAACATGTGCTACCCCTATAGCATTCAGACATACCAGATATTAACAATTTTGATATCTTGACAGAGTGGAGAGACTTAGGATAAATCCACAGAAGCACAGTTCAGACAGTCATGAAAGGGCATAAAACAAATATGTTGGTAGACAAAAAAGTACGGTATTTTGGATAACATGCACCTGCACCTGCAACTTGATTCACAGATCTGCAAGCTTATTAGAAGTCATTACTTTGGTAGCATAAGAATAATAAAAGAACTATTATACAGGATCAGACCAATGGGACATGTAGCCCAATATTCTGTCTGTCAATGGCCATTGTCAGAGCTTCAGGAATGTGCAAAAACAGGCAATATTTAAGAAATCCAGACTTGTCCTTCCATTCCAGCTTCTGATGGAGGTTTATAGGTGCCCTCAACATGGAGTTATAGACTTGCCATCCTGGCTAATAGTCATTGCTGGACTTAACCTCTGTGAACCATTACAATGTTCCCCAGGAATGAGTTCCACAGGCTAATTGGATATTATGTGAATTCTGTGAAAAAGTATTTTCTTTTATTTCCATTAAATCTGCTGCCTATTAATTTCATTGGGTCAGACCAGGTTTTGCATTGTAAGAAAAGGTAAACAACACTTCTCTATTCACTTTTTCTATACCATTCATGATTTTATAGACCTATATCATACCCTGCCACCCCGCCCCAATCACTTCATTTCTAAGAGAAACACGCCTGTTCTTTTTAGTCTCTTTTCATGTGTAAGTCATGCCACACCCTGAATCATCTTTGTCACCCTTCTCTGAGCTTTTTTCAGTTAGTCTTTTCCTAGAGGGAGTCTCTAAAATTGGACACAGTATTCCAGGTGTGGGTGTGCCATGTGATTACAGTTCCTAATATTCTGTTAGCATTTTTTACCTTAACTGAGCCTTTCAACTAAAGTTTTCCAAGAACTATCCATGAGGACATCAAGATCTTTTACCTGAGTGTTAGTTGCTAGTTTAGAACCCATTATTATACATTCATATTTGGGATTATTTTTCCCATGTGAATTAATTATTTTGCCCTTATTAACATTGAATTCCATGTCAGTTGGTTGTCCACTCTTGTGAGATGCCTCTGTAACACTCTGAAGTCAGCTTTGGACTTAACTATCTTTAATAATGTTGTGTCATCTGCAAACAATGCCACTTCACGGTTCATTCATTTTCCAGATTACTAAGAAGAATCTGGAACTGCACTGGTCCTAGTACAATTCGCTAGGGGACCCCACTATTTACCTCTCCCCATTCTGAAAATGGATATTTTATTCCTATCCCTTGTTTCATATTTTTAACCAATTACTGATCCCCAAGAGGAACCTTACATGTTACCCCAATGACAATTAAGACTCCTTAAGAACCTTTGGTGAGGAACCTTGTCAATTACTTTCTGAAAATCAAAGTACACTGTATTGACTGGATCACCTTTATGAACATGCTTGCTGAGACTCTCAAAAATTGAAATTGATTAGTGAGGCATGACTTCCATTTATGAATGCCATGTTGCCTCTTTCCCAACAAATCATGTCCATCCATGTGTCTGATAATTTTCATCTTTATAATACTGTCTACCAATTTACTGAAGTTAGGCTTACCGGCCTGTAATTAACAGAATTCCCTGAATACCTTTTAAAAATGAGTTTCATTATAGCTACTTGACAGTCATTTTGATACCAATGCTTGTTGAAGCAATATGTTACACACTACAGTTAGCATCAAAACAAAAAAGCAGTCAAGTAGCACTTTAAAGACTAACAAAATAATTTATTAGGTGAGCTTTCATGGGACAGACCCACTTCTTCAGACCATAGTAGGTCTGCAGTTTCCTATTTGAGTTCTTGCAGAATTCTTGGGTGAATACCATGTAGTCCTGGAGACTTATTGCTGTTCAATTTATGAATTTGTTTTAATTGTTTCTCAGATCTCAGTATGCTCAGCTGCTTAACAAAAATACTAACTAGAGAGTAAATAATACAATACAGAACACACAGGTTCATTCCCAAATACTTCATGTTACTACCTGATGTATCATCTGATGGCTCCCATTTGTACTGTGGTGTTGAGTACATGTCAGCTTTGGCAGGGCCATTCTCCAAGAGAAGTGTGGGGTGCATGGTGTGATAGTCTACAGGAGTCCCATTCACTGTTACCAGCAGAACCTGGCAGAGGAGGTTTGGAGAAAGGCATTCCTTTTAGAAAAGCTCCTGTGTGATTGAAACCGTTACTTACTAACTTCTATTAGCTATTGTTTTTAAAATGTGAAAAAAACAATGCAATAATTTCAGCAGGTTTCCCTCTATACTGAATACAATGTTAACACAATTGTCCTAAGAATATTTTAGCAGATCATTTAATGCTAAACAGAAGAATGATACTGATTTCATTAAATTTAAGAAAGAGTAACAGTAAGGATGATAGTGTTTTGCATTTCTATAGTTTCTCCCACCAATAAATCTCAGTGCTCTTTACTAACATTACTGGAACCTCAAACCATGACTGTGAGATAGGCATTACATCTATTTTAAAGGTAGGCCAGCTGAGGCACTGAGGTTGTGTCTTCTGTCAGGTGATACAGGCAACCTCTGGCCAAGCTAGGAAAGAACCCTTATCTTCTGACTAGTTCTATGCCATAACCATGAGGCTGATCCTCCTTTATGAGGCAGCCTAATACTATCCAGTACTGACAAAGATGATGGGTATAAATGATTTGCATTTTAAGTCAGTAGGGTGATCTCAATTTTGTTACAATTAGTAAAATTAATTGCCTTTGTTACAATTGTTTATTTCTCAATATTTATGCCACTGTTTGAACTTTCCTTTCTGCAATTTGCTGTTGTGCATTGTCCTTGTTTGGCAAGTGTTTCTAGCAGCTGCTTTTAAAACAACTCCCAGAGTGCTGGAAATCCATTTGGCTAGCAGCGATGGTACCAGAGAGTTGATGAGTCAACACTGCTGAAGGTGAGACAGAGGTATGTATTGAGACACCGTGGACCCCTGAAGATCAGCCCGTTCCACAGAGCAAATGTCACTGCAAAATGTGTGGTTTTCTTCTTATTGATTTCAGGCTGCATGGGGGATGAGATCTGCTAGGATTTCCTGCCTTTAAACTAATTAATTGTTTGTTGACTGTTCAAAAAGTTTCATACTTTCAAGCATTTTAATATTGAGCATGGTCGCAGAGTCATTTTTGCAGGACCTCAGCAATTCAACTCGAACATTTCAAAAACACATCACAAGGAAGGAATTAAACCAAATTTTAGGATAGCTTGTGTTAGAAAAACAGTTTCATATTTTGTTTAAAATACAATGAAGAAAGAAAGATTTTTTGCCATTTAGTACAAAACCAAATACTCTAATGTTATGTGAGATCCTTAGTAAGTTTAAATAATCAAGATTTTGGCACATCACAGGACTTTGCAATGTAATTAACAGACAAAAGGGAAGACAACCCTATTTTAAATAGGGGGCAGGGTGGAGAATTGAAGGTGTAACAGAATGGCTAGGCTAATAAAAAGAGCAGAATATTTTTAAATTTCATGTAAAATTGTGTTTGTACACTTGTATATGGCATAATGCATATTTACACCATCTACATAAGGACAAATAAACTGCAAAGACTGATAGAATACTAACATCAGATGGCTTGTATTCATCTGGAGTCATTGACAGAAGCTGTAAAAAGCAACGCAAGGACAGATTATTAACGAAGAAGCATAGTTCAAGCAGCAAATTATTTCACAGATGCATGCACATTTGCTGACCCTTTCAACAGATCTGAAATAAAAATTCAGTAAGAATTTTTAAAAGGTCAGCAGAATTGTACATTATGCCCAATAAAATAACATTCATTGTAGCATAATTATTAACATAACGTAAGTATCCTCATTCCAAATCACAGCTGAAGATGTTATATAGAAATTATATGTGATGGTCATGGAAATTCATCAATGTTATCAAAGTCAATATCAGATGACTTTCTAATGAGACACTTAAAATTAAGGTTTTTAACATAATCATTAGAATTTCTCTAAGTATAAAACCACTGTCAGTAGAATTACTACACTAGGGTACCAATTTTATGCCTATATTTTGAAGTATTAGTAATATCCTTTAAAATTATGGAGGAGCACCACATTTTTAGCACGAGGACCTAATTATTGCCTCCATCATTCAGCAAAATTACTGATATAATATGAAGTAGCAGATGAAGAGTTACAGAGATCATCAGAACCCACTCTAGTAATTCCTAATCACTGAAAATTTGATGGATGGTAATTACATAAGACTAAAGAATGCAGTCTTTTCTCAGGCAAAACTGACACTTGAAATCAGTGGGAATTTTACATAAGGAAGGCTTGCAAGATTTGAATGATACAATATTTTCTTCTTCCGACTACAGTATGCTGAAATTTGTTAACAATACTCAGGCTCATCTTTCTGCATCGTCCATATTGGTTTTGCCAAGATTACATTTGGCTTATAGAAGATTTTTCTTTTGAACAAGGGAACACACTTCCCTAAAAGTAATGAGCACCACATGAAGTAAAAACCAGAATACAACAGAAGGCTTATATTTGGTGGGATCAAAGCTCGTTTTAAAAAAAGAAACAAAGCTTTGGAGCCCATTTTTTCAGTTTTTATTTATGAATGTGACCCCCTTGAGTAAGCCTGACAGGGATGGAACCTTTCTTTGTGACATAAAAGTAGGATGTGAACTACATTGACCCCATCAAATTAATCCACTTTTTCTGCCTTAGACTTTTAAGTCTACATGAAACTTGGTCAAGAACCATGGTCTTACCATAGCACAGAGCAAAAGTTATATCTGTATCATAAGATTATATGTTTTTATAGCTTTTATTAAAAACAGCTGTAACAGGGGCAGCCTCTTTCTGCACCCAAATCATTAGCACTCTTCTTGGGTCATAGATCTGTCAACAGATTCAGGTCCATCTATTCTAGCTCCTTCTATTCCTGTGTAGGCAAATGTCTCTATCACCTACTGCCCACATATTACATTTGACTCGGCATCACTTTTCCTGAAACCCTTGGCCACGCCTTTAGCCTATAATACGGCATCTCCCTTTTTATCGCTTTCCCAACTGGCAGATTACTAGAATTGAGGGAGCATAGAATGCTACCCCTCTTTAAAAACATGCAAACATCCTCAAACAACTCCACTAGATCAGTTTCCTTTCAGGATGAGGCTCAAACCTGTGTTCCTTGTTTATAAATCCTACATCAAACTGTTCATATCTAGCAGACCATGTCCTCCTTTGTTATTTAAATGCTCTTTCCTGCTGCTATCATTTCACTTTGTGTATATACACAACTGCAACTCTGCACTCTGGAACACAAACTTTATGAAAGTTGCGATGCTAGAGATGCCACACCACATCTTTTAACTGGCTGGTGTTGGCTTGTGATATTGCTGTTCCAGATCAACAATATTTAATTGGGGATACTTCCAACTTATGTCTTCTCTGGCATTTCTAGAATGTCAGCTGAGGCTGCAGGAGTACTAAAGTTACTACTACAATTACTGGATATGGGAATATAGAAGTCTGTTGTTATAGTTCAGTTCACTCAGAACTGTTTTTACTACTACTACTACTACTACTACTGGTATTACTACTTCCATCACAAAACTCTTGGGGACTGGATATGTGAATTTAAGGTTCACCCTAATATCTTTGGAGCCAAAACCTGGGGGCAGTTGCCATATGAGAGTTTCCCAAGCATGTGGGGAGAAGGGGACTCTTCATTGCTGTGAAGATGGCTCCTACTCCAACCAGCATCCCCATCCTGGCATACGGGTGTACAGGGAAGAAAGGGAACATGTCAGAGGCAGCCTGGGTTGTGTTGCAGGTGTGCAAAGACAGCTCCGCCTTGCCCATTAGGGACCCTAGTAAGCTGAATAAGGTAAATCAGCACTTATAGCAGATATATGGCTCTCTGGTAACCCCCCCTGATCTCTGGTCCACAGAGCTGGTCAACATGAGAAAGACTCTAAACCTTAATCTTTTTGTTTTGGAAGCCAGAAACACAGGAAACAGTCTTCTTTCATTTCCTTACACTGTCCCAGGTTTTTTCTCTACAAAGTTTTACAGAATAACAATGTTCTCATCCTGCCCCCACCTCAAAATCTCTGTGTCATGCCAATTACATAAACAACTCACACATTTTTACTTGGACTTTATACCACTATGCCCCCAAGTAGTAACAGATTCCTTTACAAATTTACCACAATAAAATGAATTGCACGTTTGAAACATTTTTGACACAGCCAGGCCTTACTTTTGTCTCATCAGCTGTGTAATGGCTTGCATACCACAGACTTCGTCTCCTTGAAGGTGGATTGCAGTCTGTTTCTTTGCCTTCTTCCGTGCTGTCAGAATTCCCTTCCTCATCCATCTCCTAAACAATGTGAATGATGGAGAGAAAATCATTTTAGGAACTTTAACTAAGGGTAGCACTGTGGTGCTTAGACGTTGTACTTCCTCTAAACGATATGCCTTGAAATATCTTCTAGTGTTTAATGTACTGTTTAATGGATGCATTTTATTAGTATGACATTTTCAGAAAATGGTGACAGGGCTATTTTGTAATTGCAAAACCCATCAAGATGTTTCCTGGTTCCCATAGGGCACCATAAGTAACCAGACTTCCACCTCCTGCTTTATAGTATAAATCAAACCAGAGAGTATACTACAGATAGGTAATCATTGTAAAGCTAGATTTGCTGAAATTTAAGCTCACAGACCCCTGCTCCTTGCTGATTTGAATGTGGGGACAGCACTGTATTGCTATATTGAGAAGTAAATTAAATGAAAAAATATATATTCAAAAACTATTGAACAACACTAATCTTGTTACTGATTCATGGCGTGATGGACCTTCTCTCCCCGTTTTATGGAAAATAGGTTATGAATATAAATATGTATAACTCAGAGATGCTTTGGATGAAATGTGTCATGTAATCTGTCATTTTTAATGTTACAAACTGCTGAAGCTGTATATCATATTTTTCTGCATGTATCATTTGTCCCTGTGCAGTTCGAAATATGAAGTGTATGTCTGTTTATAGTTTTAAAGGCACTAATGACAATCATTACTGGAGCTGCAGGGAACAACCCAAAGGATAGGGTTATCTTCCCTAATGAAACACTAAAGCAGTCATGTAGCATTTTAAAGACTAACAAAATAGTGTATTAGGTGATGAGCTTTTGTGGGGGAGACCCACTTCTTCAGATCTGGTGACTTCCCTAATGATTGAGCAATCCACCTGATGACTTGTAGATAGCTTTATTTGCCCTATAGGCTCTAGGATATGACTGATCTAGAAAGTCATATGACCATGCCACCTGGGACAGGCCTCCATTTTGGGAACTCGGGTTTTTTTTTACAGGTTCTGTGTGTGTGGACACAGCCGCACACACATCCCCCCACTCTACTTAAGCAATAAGAATCTTTCAGTTCCTTTGCCTTCAGCCTGCCTTGGAAATTGCCCGAAATACAAGAAGACAGAGAGAGTTTCACTGGCGGGCCAGGTCAGAATAAGATCATGCCTGACCTGAATATTTCAGCTAATGTAAAGGCAGCTGTATAGGATTAGAGCTCACAAGTAGCTAGATTTTTAGGGGAACAGAACAGGTTGTGTTTTCTCTTTTATTTGATTTGGTAACTCACTTTGATCTGTTTGTTCTTAACAACTTAAATCCTACTGTTTTGCTTAACAAAAACCCTTTTGTTTATACTCAAGCCAAGTGTAAATTGTTATTACCTGGGGAGGGCTACCATTGCACTTAATTCTCTTCCATTGATAAAGGGGATTTACCTAATGGGTCCTCCCTGTGCACATCTTTTGTGCAGAGAGACACAAATTTAATTGGGGTTTTGATCCCTTATGGGGGTTGACTTCCTGGGTGCTGTTCCCTAGAACTTAATCCACCCAGAGCTGTGGTTAAACCAGGTCTGCATTGCTTTGCAGCGGGGCAGGTACCCCAGCTCTGGGTAGGAGACACAAAAGGATCCAGCACAGCAGAACAGGGGAGTGGGAGAACGCCAGAAAGCAAGAAGGTGGGTGTCAGTGGCCTAATCAGCACACTGGGGAACATCCCAAGGAGTTTTCTGTGGACATACCCCCATCACACATGGTAGTGGATCAGAACAGTGAACTGAACCAAAACATCTCAAAGCCTAATAGTGGACAATTACAGAGTAACATACTCAGTGGGAAGTTTCTTCCAATCCCCCCCTCTCTTAATGGTTAGGTTTTAATCCCACTATGAATAGCCAAAATTAAGTTTTTTTTAGGATACAGGGTACATACTATAAAGTGGGTTACCCTGATGAACACCACTTGAGTGTAACAATTACAGTCTCATTCCTCATTGCTATGCATTAATGTTGTAGTTTCTTAAACTGTAGTTCACCTGTATTTAAGTTTGATCAGCATTTGGCTGAACATTTGACTGCACAAAAGTATGGAGCCAAATTCTGATGCAATTTATACTGCTGTAAGACCCTAATTCAGAAAACAAATCCCTATTTAACAAAGTAGTTAAGCACAAACTTATCTTCAGAATACATGCTAGGGTCCCAGTAACATTAATTGGACTTCAACATCTGTTCAAATGCTTTACTAAATTGTATCCAAAATACAGAGTATTTATGGAGTTCAGTGGTGTTACTCAGAATTAACAGTAATGTAAACTAGAACACATTTGGGTCAAGTAATTTTTATTTTGTTTCACTCAATAGTCTTGTACTGGGTTGAAATAAATTTTTCTAATAATTTTATTCTTTCCATTTGGTGGACAAATTTCATTTCTCTGTTTGAAATGAAGCCTGAATCAAATTGGCTTTGGGTTTACTCCCCTTTTTTAGAGGACAGCACCATAAGCAATTTCCACTCAGCTCTAGGAATGATGTCTGTCTGTTTACTTGAGTATCACCTGTTGATTCTATGGAAAGATAACACAAAATTTTATTATTGTCTTCTTCCTAAGGCTAAGATTTTCAAAACCTGAGTTCTGAAGTTAAGCTTTAATGGGGACACTGGGGTTCCTGGTCCTTTTCTATAGCAGCTCACTTTTGGGGTTTAAACACAGAAAATAAGCTGCCCCAACACAATTCAGGATTATTTGAAAATTTCACTCTACAAATCTAGTACTATGCTCCTCTTTTTAAAAAGCTCATTTTAAATAAACCGGAGTTATTCATTTATTTTTACTTCTCAAAAGCATAATAGCACATTTCACATATTTTTCAAATGGAAGAGACGCCAAATCAGGTTTTAACAAAATGAAAAATAAACTAATTTTGAGGCTTAAATTCATCTTGTCACTTTCATGTATTGAAAGTTTTCCTATAAAAGTAGCCTACAATAAAACAATGATGTTGACATTGATTTGACCAAACACACACTAAGGCTGCGCCTACACTAGCATGCTCTTTCAAAAGACATTTCAATAGGTAGCCTCTCTTTCAAAATTTCACATGGCGTGTCTACACAAAAAAAAACCATTCTTTCAAAATTATTTTCAAAATAACACAGACCCACTTTCGGAAACGCTCTTCCATTCCCATTTCAGGAAGAGTGTCTCATTTCAAAAGATAATTTCGAAAGAAAATGTGCGTAGACATTCTGCGGGCTGCTCTTTCAAAAGAGCAGTCCTCCATTGCACTGCCCAGACAGGAGTATGGATGCTCCCTGGCAAACCCCTGCAGAGCTCTAAGGTGACTGTGTCCTGCTGCGTTTACAGCAGTAGCAACCCACCAACCCTTCTGGCAGGAAGCTGAGAGAGAGGAAGCAGTAAGGCATTAAGGCTCCAGCTGACCACCCTCTCAGCCACTTTTAAAACTCCTTCTTAAACTGAGGGTAAATGATGTCTGGCAGCCAGACATAGAGGAAGCCCCAGGGTTCCTTTGAAAGAGCGCTATCGTGTAGATGTAACCATAAAGTCCGGAGGTACTGAGATAATTTTAGTAACAAAGGATACCTGTACAAATTTCTGGTCATGAGGGTAGGAAATGCTGTTTTGTTTTTTGTGTGTTTTGAGGATCAGGAAAAAGAGGTAAAGAGAAGCATTATCCAACAGACATTCTAATAATTATAAGCTTTGACTTATCCAACACTTCCAGTCCTCCCACCACACAAGCAACTATGATGGTTGAGTGCACAGCTCAGTGGCCACCAGCCAGGAAAGTTTCAGAGCAGCACTAAGAATGTTCTCCCAGCCTCCACCTTCTGCACAACACTGACTCAAACAACACTGCAGATAGTTGTGACCTGGTTCTCTTCTTAAGTGAGTTTCACAGGGAAGTTATCCCTGGTTTACACCAAAGTATTTTAGTTAAATACTATCCAGTGAACCTCTGGGCAAACTGATTCCTGAGGCAATTCCAATGCAATACATTGGCTCTTATCAAATTATTAGATTTTTGCAGGACTGAAGTGCCCAAACACGAAGCCCTTGACTCAAGCAAAATTCCAAACCACTTTAATGGGGATTTTTTTAGAATAGGGACTAACGGTGAAATTTACCTCTGTGTAAAAGCAGTGCACTCATGCACCATTAAAAATCTGCTACTTTTTGAGCATATAGATTAATCTCAGCTGAAAACTCAGGACTCAAATGTGGGCATAATTCCCTTTCCATTATTCTGCAGCTGCATTTTTCAGAATAGAAAATATGGCATCTGCCTTCAGACTGAACCATTCAGCAAATTTATCATCATCTTCTGAACCTGTTTAATAATAGAGAGGAGATACAGTATCTTAAAGATGAGTTTCTCACTGCTGTGTTGCTTTCAAATCATTTCAGATGGTAAAAACAGAAGGCATACACAGCTACAATGAAAAACAAATTCAAGTCTTTATTAATGTAGCATAAATCCAGAGTAATTCTATTGACTGAAATGGAATTACAGTAGATTCAGGCTTATGTAACTGAGAAGAGAATTTTGTCTAAGATCTCAAGGCACAACTAGTAGAAAGAAAGATCAATCCCTGATCCATGGCACAATCAAAGGGGAAAACTATCCATAGCAAAGTAGTTTCTATAAATCTGCAAGGATTTATAAACCACAACATACCATTTTATGGACAGATGTTGACAGCGTACCTTTTACACCAAAAAAGAAGCAATACAGTAAACTCTTTCATATCTGGCATTATAGTATCCGGAACTTACAACTAACCAGCATTTTTACTGAAAGGAAATTTCAGTATGTTTTCCATAAGTAGAGTACAGTGAAAGTAAATACACATAAATACAGCAAATACAGTATGAGCTTACAGTGTACAAAACTACTGTTGTTGGTAAATAAAGTACTCTATATACGCTCTTGTTTGTTCCTGAATATCTAATTTTGTTTTTCCTTTGTGTTATGCATGCTAGGTATACCTCTCTATTGTCCAGAATATTTGAATAGCCAGTAACCTCATGGTTCTGGGACTGCTGGATATGGAAGAGCATTTATCTTACAATATTTTCATGTTTTAATATTCTCCCCTTATAAAAAGTAAACTTTTTAAGACCTCAGATCTCTGTCAGCTTCCTATTCTCCTAAAAGCATCTGTCTCTTAAGAAAAAGACAAGGTAAGCAAGGTAATAAATGAAGGAATATCAGGCCTACCAATTAGAGACAGGGAATAAGGGGGGGGCAATTATTGCAGGACCTGGTTATACAAAATGGCCTAGAACTCCTGACCACCACTGCTGCTACTGCAGCAGTAGCGGTGCCCAGAGCACCAGGCCCTTTAAATTGCTACCGGAGCACCGGGAAGCATGCTCCAGGAAGCACTGAGGGTGGGGGAGGGGGGAGTCTGAGTGGTGCTGAGGTCTGGTTACATTGGCACCACCCCTTCTGCCTGAGGCTCCGCCCCTTCTGGGGGTATGAATCAGCCGCCCCCCGCCCCCACCTCATCCAGGGGCCCGGTGAGGCTGTTGGCTCTGATGATGAAAATATTAATATTCCACAAGGATACAAATAAAATTTAGACTGTTCACAGCTCTAATGCTGTGTACGTATACTACCATGCACAGCATTACCAAACTCAGCCTCCAAAGTCATGAGTCAGACAGCTACAAACCATGGTATTTTTAAAAATAATAAAATAAGGGCTCATTGCATTTGCCTTTTACTTTTTGAGTCTTCAGGGTGCCCTTGTGGAAGCGTTTCCCTGCTTTTCTACAGACCCCGTGAGAGCTATAAACTACTTTTTTTAAAAACCGGAAGCTGAGTTTTGCACGTAATCACATGGATCCTGGACTTGAGGCTTTAAGAAAAACACCAAATATTGCTAGACTCATGTTAAAGTCATACGATTAAGCAAAACTGTGATGTGCCCACGTATGAGCTGAAGGGACTTTTGAGAAAATGTATTTAAGACAGCAATGTGGACATGACCATCTCACAGAAAAAAATATTCTACTGTAAGATTCTCAGATTGTTACTGACAAAAATGCCACTGTGGGGGTGCTCTGGGGGTGGAACACACAGACAAAATTTAGTGGGTGCAGAACATCCACTGGCACCAAGCTCCCCTCTTCTGTTCCCTTTCCCTCTATGACTCTTATGACGCTGTTAACCAGTTCCTCCCCACCCTTTCGGAATACCGCACACAGCTGTTTCGCAGTGTTCAGGAAGTTCCAGAGGGTGGGAGATGGGGCACGCTTGGCACTGGAAGAGACAGGGTGGGAAGAGACAGGGACTATGGAGAAGGAGTGGAATGGAGGTGGGGCAAGATCAAGCAGGGGTGGGAACTTGGGAGAAGGGATGGAATCGGGGGGCAGAGCTGGGGTGGGAAGAGACGGGGGGCAGGGGCTTGGGAAAGGGGTGGAATTAGGGCAAAGCCTAGAGTGGAGGAGGAGAGCTAAGAACCCCGCAGCTGGAAAGAAAGTCAGCATCTACGCTTACAGTCACTGGGAAGCACTAGCAAAATTCTACTCTGGCAGTTCTTTGTCTTCATAAAGTGGAAAGAAGAAAAATATATTACCGTTACAATGGGCTCCTGTAGCCAAAGGCGAATAAGAGTGGCCAAGGTGTAGTACATCACCAGCAGTAATATGGGATTGGCGTGGTGATACCAGACTAGGTCTTGGTTTGCTATAATCTTCCACGTGCTTGAGCAATTGGTTTGAATTATTGACGTTATGCCAAATAACCTGTTCAAAGAGAGCAAGAAAAAATTAGAGGATGAATATTAAATTTTAAGATGTTTAAAAATGCAATTAACTCACCCCTTATTATCCTTAATTTTGTTTATTTTTTCCACTTTATAGAATTTACTTTAAATGCAGTTTGATCTAATTAAAGTTTTATTGCTTTGTGTGTGTCTTAATTGAAACTCTCCCAACCGCAACGTGTCTGAGTACAGGTTGAACCTCTCTAACTTGGAATTCTCTCATCCAGCAACTTCCCTAAACCAGCATGATTTTAGTTAGCTGGACATACATTTATGATGGCGTGGCCAAGATTCCCATTTTCCCATAAGGTTTGTTTACAAGCACCAGTCCTGGCTCTCACTGTTCTGTGCTGTTATTTAGCTCTAATTTAACCCTAAATGTCTTCTAAGAAACTGAATAAGCAGTAGAAGTGTTGGCAATGTGCTAGATAATACTGACCTCCCCAGTCCAGCAAATTCTATTGTTCGGCACTGGTCACGTCCCGAGGGTGATGGATGAGAGAGGTTCAGCTTGCATGTTCATATTCCAAATGGATTAGGTTTGGAATAGAAAATATTAATTTAAGATGGGCTATATTTGATAGAACTATTTATGATTAACTAAGAATGCCAGAGCTATAATTTCTTTGGAAGAATTAAGCAGGGATCTCTAGTCACTTAAGTATGCTATATTCTTCAATTTTAATTAGGCAGCAAGATATGCTAAATCCTTTCTGCAGGATTACTGCATGCCTTACCTTCTGAAACACTACAGAATCACTTCAACCAACCAACAAATACAGTATTTCCATTAAATGTACTACTGGGTGTTTGTACTATGGGGGGGTTATGAAAGGAAAAGAATTAAAAAGGGAGACTCCACATCTTCTCATTCATCAGGAATTATCTACTTGGGTGTAACAGAATTCAGAAATCTCTGAAGTTAGCGTTCTAACACATTCTATTAAACCATCTCCTTAGTGGTCACTCCTCGTCCTGATCGTCAATATGAGCCAGAGGCTATAAACTTTAAGACATCTTGCAGCTTTTGGGTGGATCCACTGCTTATAAAAGTAAAAGAGAATTCCACATATAAAATGAAGTGCTGTAACTACAGAGAAGTTTGAGCAGCCAGGTTTGGAAATGGCTCAGGCTCAAACTTCCCCAGAGTTCAAGCACATTTGGACCTAGTGCTTTGGTCCAAGTCTGCCTAACTGCAACATATGCTAAACTGTATTATGTTAATATTTTACTATCATGCTCTCTAGCATATCATCTGTTGCCTTTTGTCCTCTCTCTCAAACCAACTCCCATCTCTTTTACTGATTAGATACATCGAGCTCGCACCATTCTATTTTAATCCTTTATTTCATATTACATTCTTCTCTTTAATACTGTAAAATTTTCTTTATAAGTATGGCATTGAATCTCACAAGCTCTGTTTCACAGCTGTTTGATTGTGCCAGGACAAGATCCAACTCTTGCTCAACTCTGTAGAAATCTTTAGTGTACACTAATATCAGCAAAAGAAAGAACTCCTACCGTAGTATGTCATCTACTTTATCTCTCTGCTAGCATAGAAATGATTCCTACAGTATATTTCCCACTGCTTTGTACAGCTATTTTGAAATAACTTTGCTGGGCAGACATACCTGGAGTATTTCTGCATCCTTCTGAGTGGTACTCAACATAACATTCGTTATTTGACTTATCCAAAGAATACTGACATCCAAACGAAATATTTCCATTCATTTAATGGGCTTTGTGGACTGTCACAAACTGCCTGACATGCAGCATTTGTGCCCAGCCATTAACTCCAGCACAAATTCTGGGTGCACGGCACCAATCAAGCTCAGATCCTAAAACCATTTAGTTTTTCAAAGCTTTTAAATCCATAGCAAATATTCTGGGATAACTTCCAGAACACAATGTTGGAGAACAGGTGATATATGAAATACCATGTTTCAATGTAGATATTTTAATATCAGAAACATGTCAGAAAATAAGCCCAACTTAGGGTTGGTTATGGTTTGAGCTTGGTTCTAACCTTAATGGATTTATTTTCCAACATATATAACATATACCATAAATGTGGAAAAGAAATGAAATGCAAAACTTGACAAGCATGTAGTTAATGGGCAGTAGGTTTAAAACAAATAAAAGGAAGTTCGTCATGCAGCGCACAGTCAACCTGTGGAACTCTTTGCCAGAGGAGGCTGCGAAGGCTAGGACTATAACAGGGTTTGAAAAAGAGATACATAAATTCACGGAGGTCAGGTCCATTAATGGCTATTAGCCAGGATGGGTAAGGAGTGGTGTCCCTAGCCTGTTTGTCAGAGGCTGGAGATGAATGGCAGGAGAGATTGCTTGATCATTACCTGTTTGGTCCACTCCCTCTGGGACCCCTGGCACTGGCCACTGTCAGCAGAAAGGATACTGGGCTGGATGGACCAGTATGACCATTCTTATGTTCTTATAGTTTGTTCAGTGTGTACACTGCGAGAATATCTGGAGAAACCAACTATTACTGTATAGTTTTTTATTTAGAAAAGTCATATACAGCTTCTTCCAAAAAAAATGATTTTCCAGGTACAATGCAGAAAACCATTCTGTTTTTGCATGAGGCAGGAGTTGTTTCTTTCAAAGTACAACTTGGTATTTCAAAAAACATATTTTATCGAAATCAGTGAATTCACAGAGAAAATGATCCAAAAAAGGTTTTAATTTGCAAAGGCCAGAAGGACCTTTACTACTCTGCTGAGGAACATTAAGGAACAGCTCACTTAAAAATAGCTTTTATAAACAAAAGTAACAGGTGGTTGTCCCACTGCTGTTTTTCAAGACCATTTTCCCAGCAAAAAGCTATCCAATGAATCTGTGAATTATCCAT